>NW_027526204.1:104801120-105202709 GCF_048455015.1 Haemaphysalis longicornis | reverse complement strand
CACCCCTCACTGTATCCCACAACACTCTGCCAGCACTGCGAAGAACGGGCCGCATTACATCATCATATGTAGGCCTGCAAATCTGGCCTCTTCCCTCTCATCATCTCCCTCGACCACTGGGAAGCAGCGCTTGGGTGCTCAAACCTGGATCTCCAGAAGTCGCTCACGGGTCGGGCAGCCAGTCGCCGAAGCACTACGTTCTTCGGCCACCAAGTTGCGCTAACCCTTGATATATACCATCGACTGATTTTGTGTCGAGGTCGACGCTAAGCCTAAAACCTCCATCGACATCGGACTGGCGGATGCTTCTTGTTGCAGAATCACTATTCATGCCGCTGCAACACTTAATTTTATTCCACAGAAGCAGAAAGCCATCCGACACCGGGCGCGAGATTTCTGATGCACGAGCATTCCTCTGGGTTTCTGTTTGTTGAGGTGCAAGCGCTATGGAACGCGTTGCAGCAAATGAGACTGCGCGGCGAGGGTTAGCTGTTCTGGATGCACTTTGCGGAAGATATGCCGGGTGTGCGCTTTAACCAACCTACCCAAGTAATGCTATCGCATTAAAAATAAAAAATAAACATTTCAGGGAATTATGGCTCTGACGATGCAAAGAAAGACCGGGAGATAAAATGACTGCGAGGGTGGTCGGGAAGGAAGTTGGCAAACGACGTATCTGTGTATACGCCAGTGATCAGCTGCGTCGAATTCTTACACGAGTAATGGTGAATTACAATGGAAGACGTTACACGCGAAATTAGCCTGGTGGAGAAGTATAAGAGCGATGGAATTTCAAACTTTTGTGTCTTGCCGCGGTATCGCAGTGTACGTAAGCTAATGAGCAGCGTGCGGCAAGGCTAACCTTGCGGAGCTCGCAAGAGATGGTCTGGGGTGAAACCACTGGAAGCCGACTAAGTAATTGAAACATGGATATTTGATGCACTTGCTCTTTTTATTTCCCATAATGGTTCGATCGAAAATCATATCTCGTACCCCCTCTGGAGCCTCGGTAAAGGGTTGTATAGGAAGTCCGCGACGACTGGTACAGGATAGATGAAGATTAGCCTGCGACGATGGGAGCAGCGGCGGCATGCGGCCATCCGGGTCAGATGAAGGGTGCGTTATACAGAGACTTGGCTCTCGTGCGCCACGGTTAATGATGAATGTGCGTGCGGCTCGATAGTAGCGCGGTCGCCGAGGAAGATGATCCCCACAGGCTGATGGAACGTCAGATACGTGGTTCCCTGCGCCCCCAAGAAACACCTGGCCTATGAGGCGCGCCATAGTTGGGGGGCTATGGCCTCGTGCGCAAAATGTCCGCTGGTCTAAATGCTTATACGAAATTAGAACTTGAAAAAATAAAAGTTAATAGCTTACTTCTGCAGGATGTAGGCGTTTGCATCGAACGTCCTGACTTTAAGAGAGAGAGAGAGGGAATATATACTGGGAAACGAAGGACTCAACAAACACTATTCTCTCCCCCCCCCCCCCCCAAAAAAAAAAAAAAATCAGGGTCGCGAAATGGTCCTGGATGTCGAGCCTGATTTACGGAACTATGTAAGGCTGAAGAAAGGTGAGAGAACAACTCGTAGACAATCAACTCAGTGTGACACTATATATCGTAATAAACGAAGTGCCTATCCGTGATGAGACGCACAGCCATGGGCGCACGGCTACCAATGTACGATGCTTACCCAATGACAGGAACCTGTGTACGGTGCGTCCTTAGATTGTGGCTTTAAAATTGGAGAGAAAAAGAGTCTCACGCGCAGGGCATGTGCCATTTGTGGCTATCGTTTGGAAGGAGGGAAGAGGTGGGGGGGGGGTACAACTCCAGCTATACACTAGTCAAGGTACTTGCAATTTTTAGGCCAATCCCCCCGCGTGCATGTGTCTTATGTGCGGTATCATTATTACATATAGCGTGTTATCAGCGCAATTACAACTTATCAGCAAAGACTGGTGGCCCAACAGTCATCATTCCCGCCTCCGAAGCAAAGGGGTCTCCTACCATGGTTTGTTTCGATTCGCAAGCCTCCCGCACGGACTTTTTTGTTCTTGTTGTTTTCTTTTGTTCTTTTTTTTTTGTGGGGGGGAGGGGGGGTCGGTGATCGGCCGTGCATGCGCCATGATATCGACCACAGACCACAAACACACAGGGAAAAAAATACCAGCTACAATAAACTATTGACACGGGTCGCCGGACAGACAACGGCGTAAATTACAAGCGGCATATGGCATCCGTCGCTGAGGCCACGAAGCAAGACATCTCAGGGGAGCCAGGATAACTGTAAAAGCGGTGAGATCGAAAGTTCCTGGACCTAGCCGGAAACGGAAGACAATCAGACTAGGAAGCCTGAAGCGTCGGCACAGAGCCCGCAGAAAGGACCGACGCACAACGAGGTCATGTTCCACGGTCTCCGGCACACAGCTCGAAAGGCGTCGAGTGTATACAACGGGAAAGACTGTGGAACCTGGCTGGACGCGCGCATAGCGGGCATGCAAACTCGCAACAGAGGAGGCGTCGGCTTTTGCAAAAGTCGTAGAGGGAAATTTCCTACGGCCACACACGGTTCCGGGTGGCGCCATCGCACCATTTGAGCAATAACGCTGTGAGCAGCAGAAAGTTGGCCGGCGGCCGGGTCGCCGGCAAACTGCCGCAGGAGCATGTGCACCAGTTTCAGTGACGTCATCACGTTAATCTCAGTGACGTCATCAATCAATCACTCCATGAAATTGACACTTCAACCACTGGTTAGCTTTTGCGCCGGCTTGCACCTGAAGGTGATCAATATATTGGTCAAGGCACTCCTCCTCAAAATCCTTACTCAAGATCACGTGTGGCATCAGGATTTTGTGTGCACGGCTGGTTGAGCGAAGATCTGCAGAAGACGACTGGGGAGCGGTGAAGCCTGAGGAGGTAACTTTCAGGCGTCAGACGGCCAAAAAAATAGGACGCATTGCAATGTCCTGTAATGGCGAGATAAAAGGATGCGTACAGAAAAGGACTGCCGTGGACAGCGAAGATGTGATCGGCGCTGACAAAAGGCAGTGTACTTTTAATAAGTCGAAACAGGTCGGACGGAGGCTTTTACGCGAGCGTAGAGAAAATGCGCTAAACCAGCGGGTCAAACTTCAACTATTTTAGGTCGCAGACGATGCATAAAAATTGTTGGCGAGAACCGATACAATACGTCCAGCATTAGGAACAGAAAAGATGTCCCGTCTAATGGACTAAATATCACGAAATAAGGTTAGATCGTGCCGTTTGCCATCAGAAAGAAAGAGAAAAAAAAAAAAAACGTCGTCGTCTGCGTAGGCGCCAGGCGTTGCAAACGCGGCTGAAATGTAGGACGTATCCGGGCTGTGTCGTCTGCTATTGCGTCAGCCGATCTGCGCCATCATCGCAGCGCGACTTCGCGCGCTGCAGACGATGTATCGGCTGCGCACCGTATCGCTTCCGGTCGCGTTTGGCGTGCGTCCACGGCCTCGGTTCTATCTCGCCATGAATACAGCGCGCGGGGGCAACGACTTTTACGACGTTCGGAGCGTTTTCAGTGCTACGCGTGCGCGCGTGGCCTTGCCACGCCACGAAAAGCTACCCCGCTCGAGCACGAAAATGATCTTGAAAACTGAACTGGGCACGAGTACCGCTCTTTGGCGTCACGCACGCTGAGCCCTTGGACACGCGCTCACGACGACGACGACGATCATTCCTCATAATCGGCTTCGGGCATTCTTGATACAATTCTTGTTGTTGCTCGGGTACGGGTGGTCGAGGTTGTAACGGTGTGAATGGGTGAGTGAGTGAGCAAAAAGTGCATTGATGCCGAGAAAAAATAAGAGAGAGAGAGAGAGAGAGAGAGAGAGAGAGAGAGAGAGAGAGAGAGAGAGAGAGGGGGGGGGTTGTGGCTTCTTCTCAGTCCATAAAGCGCAACATTTTATTTCTTCAAGTCCCGGTTGTGTAACATGCGAGAATGTAAATACACTGTGATTTGGCCGTCGTTAACGTCTCTCTCTCTCTCTCTCTCTCTCTCTCTCTCTCTATATATATATATATATATATATATATATATATATATATATATATATATATATATATATATATATATATATATATATATATATATATATATATATATATATATATATATGTATATATATATATATATATATATATATATATATATATATATATATATATATATATATATATATATATATATATATATATATGTATATATATATATATATATATATCTGCGTGCGAGTGTGATGAGCGTGAAGCTGCGGAACACTTCTTTAATTGGTCAGCGTCATCGAGTGCAATACAAAGTGGTGATGCAGTAGTTAATGATCGGTGCAATGAGTGTGTTGTGACGACCCCGTGTTTTGTTTTCTTCCCTGGGGTACCGTGGCGGCTAGATTATTAAACAGAGCGCGCTCAAAACGCAAGCACTCGACAAGCGTTTTAAAGGTCACTGGTTGAGAGCCTACACTAACAAGTTAAAGCTGCCGCCTAGAAAAGGAAAGAAAAGAAAAAAAAAAGACCACTCAGCGCTTAAAAATCGCTAGAGGCACCCAGAGCGGCGGCCATATACGTGCGGAAGGCACGTGATAGGAGCGCTGGCAGGCGTGGCGCGCGAGACAACAACGGAGGGGAGACGCTACGGAGCCTAGCAGGCACCCGCTCCTCCCCCCTTCCGTTAAACGAGGCAGCCGAGCATGACGGCCGTAAAGGGCAGTGCGGCGGCGGCCCTTAGCGTGTCCCAACGAGGGCGCGTACAACGCCAAATCGCCCTCGTAATGGCCGCCCCCTGCCGCGTAATGGGCGCACTCCTGGGGCGCGCTACGGGGCTGCCGGCTACATCCTGATTCTTCTACCCGCCAGGGCGAACACGACGCCACCCGTGGGTGTTTGTTTCTCTTCTGCATCGCGATCATATCGCTGTGTGCCGATCAGGCAACAGTACTGGCATCAGATATACGCTCGCACGCACACGGGTGGACAGGATGGGGCGCTGGACTTGTTTTACCCGTTAGCACCGTGGGTTCGGTTCTACACCGCGGCCTGCCCTCGACGACCGGAGCGGCGCGCCAAAGGGAGGAGGACGAACGGAACGATGACGGCCCTGCAGCATGCATGCATCAGCTTGTTCGAGACGCTGAAGCCGGCACCCTTATTATTGCTAATAATTAGAGGCTCTAACAAGAAACTATAAAACGAGATCAACAAAGCAGCGACGGTTCCGGTCAGCAAGGAGTGCTGCCCAGAAGATGGATAATCTACAGATATTTCAAGCTATAGATTACTTGATCGGCGCGGGACAAAGGAGTAGGCCTCTGACTTAGCCGAAGATGCGACGTTACGAAAGGTCCAATCGGTCACGTTATCACTAAGACCAAATATTCACCGAGACAGCAGATCCAGTCGAGCATCTACCTGGACAGGAGATCCACCGAGACAGAAGTTCCAAACGAGCCTGAATACCAAACGAGCCTGAATACCAAACGAGATGACATATCCACGGTGACGGAATATCCGCTGTTGGATCATTCATCTCGTTGGGCCTTTAGCCATTTAATCAGAGCACTAAACCTTAAGCAACAAGCCCTATTACAAAGGGGAGCTTTTTTCCTGTTCGAGTAATCCGAGCGCGCATACGGTCCACCACCCTTGATTGCGTGCCTTTCTTGGGTTTTTTTTTTGTTGTTGTTGTTGTTGTTGTTATTGTTATTCGTGTTGTTTTTCGCCTTGCACATCAGCTCATCCACCCCACAAACCCTCCCATAATTCCGTTCCCGAACACAACCACGCGCAACAATTTCCTTTCTTCGACCAAGCATCTCCTCGGCTTTCTCTTTGTTGTCGGGCCCACCGGCCTCTTTCCCAAGGGATCCCGTTAAAAGAGGTCGCGGACAGCCGCACAGTGCACCCGTTCTTGCCTCGACGTAATTGTGTACCAGCGGGACATCCGCGGCGGTATGCGGTCGCATGTGTGCCCAACAAGGATACACGCGCTTCGCACGCGCCTTTAGCCTCCAATGCTCGCAACCGCAAACCGCGGAGGCCGCCGGGCACGCAGGTCGGTGCTCCTGGACTCTCCAACGGGACAATCTTGTCGGAGGAGCAGCGTCTCGATCAGCGACGCAGGCGGGGTGAAAAATTAAAGCCGTTCCACTCAATGTGAAAGCTATCGGAAGTGCAGAGCAGTGATTCGCCATAATGGGCTGTACCTCCGTTATCCGCTTACTGCTACCACCCCATGCAATTCAAATTTCCCGCATTCGCAGCGCTCGCGCGCCCCCTGCCTGAAACTGCACCAGCGGGAGTTCTGTTCTCTTTGTGCTCGCTTTTCCTCCCGCACGTGCCGGCATTGCACCGCCACCTCCTTCGCTTACTATCGTAAAAACCAATTCAACGAGCTTTCTCAACTAAACGAACGCTGCCGGTTAATTACGTATATTTTTCCTCAAATGTACCTATCGTTTTCTTTACGCTAAACAACGGGAAGATGTATGACAAGCGCCAGCGTTTCACGAGTTTCGAACGCTTATGACTATATAAACCACTTGGCTTTCAAAGCCTCTGGGGTACGCCGTGAACAAAAGCGTTACCCCGGGACGCCGCCTTGGTGCTCTGATACTTGGGTCGAGCGAGCGAGCTAGTACGACAAGGCGAGCGCCTAAAGTGCTCTGCACTTAAAAGTCAGTACACCGTGGAACGGCACGCAATGATAAGAGTTCTAAGTTCGTGCTTTTATGTTTTCCTTTTATCTCAACCCTTGCTCGCAAGTCTGTTTCGTGGACGTGGGAGAAGCAAACGAAACACGTTTTCGACGAACTCAGAAGGCGTGAGGCCGATCAAGGGAGATACTATACGTCCGAAGAGAGAACGGGACAATCTTGGCATAACCGCGTCTTTATCAGCGCCGCAGGCGAGATGAAAAAGCTCTAGTGTACTCTCGGAGCGACACGCAATGCTATTTGTTTCCTTTCAACTGAACCTTTACTCGCAAGGCTGTTTCGTGGAGGTGGGAGAAGCACATGAAACACGTTTTTGGCGAGTTCAAGGGCCGTACGGGCCGGCCTAGAGAGATACTACGCCGGAAGAGAGAGAGAGAAAGCTAACGGGACAATCTCGTCGGAGCCGCATCTCTATCAGCGAAGAGCTCGCAATGAAAGAGCTAATGCGCCGCGGAGAGACGCACAATCGCCGGTTGGTCGCTTTCGTTTAGTTCGACGTCGGGTCACCGCTTTCATCTGGCTTTCTCCGAACCGAGGAGCTTATCTTGCACGCGAACAGGCAGCGGACGTACGTACAGCGCTTGGGAAGCCCCCGGGTATGCGGAACTGTAATGTGATTACTTCAATGTAGCCGATAAATCAATATATAAAAAGACGTGCAACATGCTAGAAAAATTCAAGGAAATGTTCGGTATAAGCGATAACTCGAAATTTCCGAGACCGATGAACCTGGATATATACTTGTCATGTACAAATCCGAGACAGATAAAGTGCCCATCGGACCTTCTTTTTTTTTTTTTTTTTGCCGATCCCCCTGAGTGGGTGAGCGCCATTTTATGTGGGCCATCATCCTTGTGGATATATCGCCGACTATGAAGTAACAATACTATAACTACGACGTCCGTAACCTTTCCTAATTTGCGGAGCAGAAGGACGCGGACGAGGAAATGGACACACTCCCCTTTTTAAGTGCAATGCACTTCTTAAGCGACCCTGAACCTACGTCCACCGGCGATGTCCGCGCACGTGGAGATGGGCGCGCGCAGCCTGGCCGCTGACATGGCACATACCCACGTGGGGGATTGGCCAGGAATCTCACTTCTTAAGCGACCCTGAACCTGCGTCCACCGGCGATGTCCGCGCATGTGGAGATGGGCGCGCGCAGGTGGTGGTGGTGGTGGTAAACTTTATTCACAAAGGTAGAAGAGGAGGGGGTGGAGTCAAGGGTGGAATCCTATTTCCAGGACTCCAGTGGCGAAAGCCCCTAGCTTGGCTCTTTCCAGCAGTTCTCGCTGACTGGAGAGGTCCGAGCTGGACAGTGCCGCTTCCCAGGACTCTATTGATGTATTGTATATATATAGTTGTTCTGTTGCCATATATGGTCGGGCAGTTCCATATAGTGTGGAAGAGGTCTGCCTTCTGATGGCATTTCTGGCATTCTTCGTTATACTTATCCGGAAACATGAGCGCTAATCTAGACTTATGTGGGTAGGTATTTGTCTGAATTTTCCTAAGATTTCTGGCCTCCTCTGCCTGGCCGCTAACATGGCACATACCCACGTGGGGGATTGGCCAGGAATCTCCTCGTCTTCCTTGGCAACGGGGGGAGATGGGCGCGCGCTGCCTGGCCGCTGACATGGCACATACCCACGTGGGGGATTGGCCAGGAATCTCACTTCTTAAGCGACCCTGAACCTGCGTCCACCGGCGATGTCCGCGCACGTGGAGATGGGCGCGCGCAGCCTGGCCGCTGACATGGCACATACCCACGTGGGGGATTGGCCAGAAATCTCCTCGTCTTCCTTGGCAACGGGGGGAGATGGGCGCGCGCTGCCTGGCCGCTGACATGGCACATACCCACGTGGGGGATTGGCCAAGAATCGGGCGTGAGAAGGGCTAATGCACCTGCTTAAAGGAGTACTGACACGAAATTTCAAAGCTGAGATCCGCTCTAGCAATCAAGTACAACGACAACACAAATAGGTGTCTGTGAATAAATGCATCTTTCTTTCTTTGTGGTTGTGTGTGTGTGTGTGTGTGATCTCTCTTTCGCGAACATTACCGAACCGCGCAAATTCAACTCGTGCATTCGCACTTTCACATTCTTCCCCTCGGGGAAATGCGGGGAATTTTTTATTCAATCCACAACCGTCGAGCTCCCAGCAATATTAGTTGCGTTGAACTCCACCAGTGAACGCTATAGCTTTTAAATATATAGGTACACTAAACACGCGTTATAACGAAATCACTCAATGCATGCCTTATTCCCCAAATTTCGAAACTTCGTCTGACTCCCCCAGATTTCGAAATTTCGTATTAAGCCTGTTCTACATGGTACTATTTTCGCCGGCAAATTCACAGCCTCGGCGCCGCTCGTGCGGCAAAACGATGTATTTTCCTACTTTCACTGCTGCCACAAATTGACAAAGCCAAGCGACGTTCAGAAGAGAAGTTCGACTGTTTCAAACATTTGGCGATTTGCCACAGCAACGAGAATATATCGTTTTGACGCACGAGCTTCGCCGCAGCTACGAATTCGCGGGCGAAATTTTCCCAAACTTCAAATTCACAGCCTCGGCGCCGCTCGTGCGGCAAAACGATGTATTTTCCTACTTTCACTGCTGCCACAAATTGACAAAGCCAAGCGACGTTCAGAAGAGAAGTTCGACTGTTTCAAACATTTGGCGATTTGCCACAGCAACGAGAACATATCGTTTTGACGCACGAGCTTCGCCGCAGCTACGAATTCGCGGGCGAAATTCCCCCAAACTTCAAAATTTCGGCTCATTATTCCAAGTTTCAAAATTTCGCCTTCATCCCCCAAATTTCAAAATTTCGCCTTACTTCCCCAAATATCGAAATTTCGCCTAACAAACCTCACTGCAGTTTCGAAATTTCGCCTCACTCCCCCAAATTTCGAAATGGCGCCTTATTCGCCCAAATTTCGAAATTTCGCCTAACGCGCCTCACAGCCGCTTATGAAAAGCAAAATATCCTCCTTATAACGAGATACCGCTTTAGCGAAGTCAGTTTCCTGTATCGACGGCTTCGTTATAACGTGCACTTTTGAACTGCCATAAGCGCAGCCTGCAGATTCGCGTTCCTCGGCTGGCTTTGTTTCCAATCGACCGCGTACGGAGCGCCAAGGCCACCCGCCGGTTGTTGCGAAGTGTTCGAGAACGTGCAGGTGACGTCACGCGGTCGAGCAGATCGGCAGGGCAGGAGAGAGAAGGAGACATCCGCATAGCGGAGACAAAGACAGGAAAGGCGGATTCAATGGCCCCGTAATTATTTTTGTTTTTCCCGCCAAAACCTGCAGCGTCGTCGCAGAGGCACGCATTTCGTCACAGCGCCGCAGGCTTTCGCCGCAGGGAGTTCCCGTCTTCAGCGCCGTCACAAACGAAGTCGCTGTGTTCGCGGGGACTGCCGGAGGGCGCTTGATTCAAAATGCGCGCACGCGGTTTTACGGTTGCCCCTTTCAAGCATATATGTATACATGTCCGCACGTGCGTAAGCCTAGCGTCGCCTCTATATAGAGAATGAGTTAAATACCAGGAGCCACGTTGCAACAACAGCGACAACGCTTACACAGATACAGGCCAGGGGACTGACCTTTATCATCCACCCGACCGATACCTGCGTAAACGTTGTCGCTGTTGTTGAAACGTGTGCCCCACTTTTAAAACTCAGTCTTTTCCCGCGTTTTTCGCAAGTTTGCTTTGCTTTCTTGGGAACAAGTGTGCTAAATATATGGAAGTATACGGGCATTTGAACAGATACGCATCGTTAACAGGGACGTAGTCGGGGTGGGGAGGGGGGGGGGGTCTGAATTTTTTTCCAGGCAGCGCTAAGCGATCGTTAAATAACTAAATTATTGCAAAAGGGTGGGTGCCTAATTAGTAAATGCTAGCGGCACTAAATAAGCTTTTATTTAGTAACGCTAGCCTTTATTTAGTGACGCTAGCAAATGCCGAAAACTGCAAAATTTCGGAAGACTTAGAAAGATTACCTTCTTGCAACGCAATTCGGTGCTAATATCGTCTGCTAGCTTCAGAACAACTTCACTTTACTAAGACAGCGCCCGCCTGAAACCCCGCGCATCGTGCCCGGCCCAACTCGGGAGCACAGACGTATTCATCATTTCGAAACTGTTTAACATCTCCGCATGTTCTGGACTGCGCTGCGCAAGCGCAGTTGGGTGTCATCCTGTCGACTGCGCCAAAAAAATCTGCGTTAGCACAAACGAGTGATAAAAAACTGTGGTTGATTCCTCCGCCATAGGAATAAGTAAAACACGAAAGTGAAGTGTGCAGCGAAATCTTCAACTGAGCGTGATTTGCGGGTCGGCGGCTGTCTTGTGGGTGTGCTTGGCGAGCGGCATCCTGCTGGGGCGTCGCTTCGGCAAAGGTGTACTGACGTCATTTCCGTGACGGATATGATGACGTCAGTGAAATCTTGGGGTATCGCGGCACTTTCGTGTTAAAATATAAAAACCCGAAAACGAACAACCCCAAGTATAACGTACCCTTTGGTACTGAAGGTTGCTTCCCCGCAAGAATGCCCTGTGTGCAGGGGTGCACCCTTTACAGGCCGCTTGCTTCGTTGTATAGGCGTCCCTTCCCTGACGGACATGACGTCAGCGAAATGTTCGTGTAGCAGGGAATAAAACACTTTCGCAATAAAATCAAAGTCCCTTTTTTAATAGAAAGATGGTTAAAGCGCGACGCTTTCTCCCAAGCCACCTGAGTGGGGTTAAAAGTCCAAAATCCATACTTCGACCACGTCGGGATGACGCGGACCAGGATGTCCTCAATAGAGTGTGTACAATGGGCCTCTTCGATTATCAGTCCCGGATCGTCCGCGGACTGCCTGAGACGCGATCCGGCGCTCGATTTTCTCATGTATTCTTATGGGACTTCCGGTCCGAACGCAGTCCTCGGACTGCCCGCGGACGGTCCAGGACTGGTAAATCGAGGATGCCGAATGTGTGTCCCGCCAGGTGTTAAAACACCTTTAAATTACACGCTGGCACGCGCTCTCTGTTAAAACTTGGGTGAAAGTCCGGGGTCTGTTTGCAGCTTGGTCGGCAGACTGTCGGCTCTGTTCTCGACCAGAGACAATTGATCACTGTTTTGTATAGATTACAGAGATGCTGTCTTTTTTCTGGGACATTTTGCAGCGAACGCTCAGAAAAGACACGGACATTACGCCTTCCTCAATCCGATTTTTGCTGTTCGGCTATCCTGGTGAGCCACCCTGTGACATGTTTCAGTTGACTGGTTTGTACCGTCTGCGGCGATGTCGCTCATGTGATAGGCATGCTGAGCCACCAAGATGAACAAAAACGTCATATTTCCGAGAAACTGTGGCATTTGTACATAGTGTGTATAGTTCGCTTGACCAACCACCTGACTGGCTCCCTCTTTTGAACGCTTGTGTGTGTTCGTCTGAATTTTGATGTATTTGTGCTCCTCCCAACTTCAGTGCATTCTTTTCTTTGCTAGACTATGTAGTCCTCGTACTGTCACGTCTGAGCGTATTCTCCCATGTAATAAAGAAAAAAAAATGGCGCAATCGAATAGACGTCGGCTTCGTAACGCGATGGACCCAGGTTCAATTTGTGGGGAGCGCTTCGGCGCCCCTCGCCACGAGCTCTCTCCTCGGGCGCTCTCCGCCGCCGGTCACCCACCGGCCACGCATGGCCTCCAAGACTCCCCCGCGGACACTTTGCTGCCGCGGGACCTGGGGACGTCGGGCCCCGAGAGATGGCGCTGGCGGACACGACAGGCAGCGGGCAGCGAGGCGAAGGAGCGGGTGGTGGAGAACAACCGCGCGCGGGGACTCGAACTCGGGACAGAGTGTTTTTTGGCGTGTGTCTGTGTGTAGCCGGACGGGTGACAGCGTGGAATATGTGAGTAAAGAGTTTCTCATTGTACTCGACCGCAGTGTGCCTCATTTCTGGACGGCCGTAGAGAGCAGGCCCACAAATTCCAACCACTGGAAACTTTAAGGCGGCCGCAGCGCCTTCGCTTATCATCATAATCATCATCATCATCGTCGTCGTTTTGTGAAAATCATGTTGTAAAGTAGGCTTTCCTGCCGTGCGTCTTACTCGGAAGAACGACTCCATCAGTAAGACATACAAGCTTCGCTTTAAAAATGTGTTTTTGGGATGTGGTGGGATTTAAAAAGAAAACAGGACAAAGAGGTTAGAGAGGTCTATACGATAGCTTTGAAACTAGCACACAACAGGCCTGCCACGGGACTGCGGCAATGCCGGTACCGGCGGCGCTCCTCCAAAGGGCTCTGCAGAACGCCAGCGAAAGACGTAAAAAGGCTGAGCCTAGCCAGATGTGCCCCGCTTTATACTAGAGTTGCAGAAAAGATGTGTACATGAACTGAGCCTCGCCCGGCACCAAGGGAGACTGAAAAACACGAGGCAGAAGATAAGGAAAACGCAGATGCTTCACACGCAGACGCTGCACATGGCGGGCCGAGCGCGCCTTACGGCAACAAACAGAGACGCCCTATACGTGAGGGAACGCGCGAATCGAGACCCGCACCGAGGACTTAAATAAAGGCCAAGAGGAGGAATACGCGTGGCTGCGGAAAGACGAATCGCGAACGCGGGCACTTTGAAAGCCGCTGGGGCACAAACAACACCGTCCGGCAGACTTCCCATCTGAGTTTATTGCAAGATGTGGACGAAAGTGGTCCGCTGCCATAAATTATAACCTCGCGTTAACGTATACATCGTATAAAATATTTGGGAGCCATCCCGTACGACGGAGGTGAATGGCCAGCGAAGGTGTGACGTGCCGAACTGCCCGTCTCCCGTTCCTCCTTTGTGCTACACCCGCTGCGATCGTGCCGGCCTGCGATGTTCACGTGATCGGCGGCTGGCTGTGCACGTGTTCGTGGCGCGGCCTCAGAGTGCAGTTATATCATTTATATGTCAGCGCAGTGCGAGGGTGTAATCGTACGAGATTTCGGCGCGCTGTGGTAGTCCTTCAAGAAGTATCAATTATTCCCCAACCCCAATTCCAGTGCCTTTATAATAGCAGAGGTGTTATAGCTTCTGCGCGTAAAGGGCTAAATTCTAGTTCTGCAAAACTTCGGTTGTGCTAGCCTGGTCCGCGCTCGAAGTGAAATTGCAATGAAAGAACAGTAAAAAACAAAACAAAAACAAAACGAATGCATGACATGAAACTGGCAGTGGAGCTTCTTTTTTTATGTTTTCTTTGTTTTATTTTATTTCGAACACCAACGCGGGAACGTGTCGGTCCAGGCAAACGATAACATGGTTAGGAACCGAGTTATGTATCATCTTGACGAAACAGCGTAAAAAACGGGGACACTAGGAGAGAAAGACGACTTCTTAGGAACCGAGGTTCTATCCAGACTTATCCTAACAACGAGGTCACGAACGTTGTCGAGTGTAGCGCCGAGGGTAACGTCCATCTGTAGACAACACGCAGCCCCAAGCAGATTCTGGAATTCCATATGTCTCACTAACAGGTCACAGTCAAAGCGAGTATCCTTTCTTTTGAAGCGTGAGTGAGCTACACTGGCCGAGGTTGTGCAGTTTCGCGTGGCTCCTGGAGAGCCGTGCTGCGCATGCGCGAGCAGCAGTGACGTCACACGGCGCACAGAACGTTGCTCGCTGCCCGGCGTCTCTCACACACCCAACGCGCCCAGCGTCTTCGCCGACCTCCGTTCCACACGTGGCGGCCCGGTCCACTTGATGATCACGCGAGGGGTGGCCGGGTGTGGAACCGATGGCTCGTGCGTCGCAGCAACACCGGCGTGCGCCTGTGGAACCAGCTTAGCTCTGGGGCGATTGGGGACGCTGCGCCGGAGCCGCTTGATAAATATGCCTGTGTCACATAATGCGTATATTGTGTGTGTCATTGAAGCAGCAGTAAGCATGATAATCAAGCTAATCCTAGACAACCAGGAAGGCCAAGAATAACCGCGGCTGCACCTTAGTTCACGCTACGTATATCCTGGCATAGCCGAGCTAAGCAACTGCTTTTTTTTTTCCCATTTTGAAGTTCTACAAGTCGTCATTGCAACAAGCTCCTGCGGGTCTCCCCCAAGACCTCGTTCGTCTGCCAGAAATTCTCGCACGGCAGTCCCAGCCAAGGCTACGACGTCAAATGAGGCTCCACGTGCCCCACCCGTCTTGGTGACCGCAAGGCCGTGTGGACGTCCCCGTACCTTCCGGGGTTTTCCGGCCGTTCTCCAGACGAACGCTAATCCACCCCAAGGAGGAATTCTGAGTTGTGTCGCTTTCAAAAGCGTGCGCTTCGAGCGGGCCCTGATTGGCTTCAGTGAAGGCGGACGGCACGGCTGCGACTGAGAACAAGGAAGACTTGCCAGTGGCCTTGCAACCGGAATTAGACGTCACGACTCGGGCCGGATGCTAAACGGACGCTTTCGAAGCGGACACAACTCAGATGCACGTCTAAAGAGCTGACTGCAGTCATCATCATCATCATCGCCAGCCTATCTACGCCCACTGCAGGGCAAAGGCCTCTCCCATTATTCTCCAATTATCTCGGTTCTGTGCCAACTGTGACCAATTTATCCCCGCAAACTTCTTGATCTCATCTGCCCATCTAACTTTCGGCCGCCCCCTGCAGTCACTACGGAAGAAACATATTGTGTAGAGCCACGTGGCGCTACCTGAGTTAGGAGCTGGGATTTATTCACAATGCGCGTCTATTCTGAGGAATGATAACGAAGGCACAGCGTGCGGTGATCAGCTTGTCACTAGTGCAGTGCAACTCTCAGTTTGGTTCTGCTTATTGCACTCACACTTGGCAGTCATGTTTGATAATGTGAAGACGGCTCGCTTGTAGATTGTTTTAGGTGCGGAGCAGAGCATCTCATGCCCGGGACTGTGTCCCTCCCTTCCTTGTCCGCCGTCCGCACTCTACTGCGCATGCGCGTCTCTTCAGCCCCGTCAGCGTTTGGGCTGACGTCAGCGAAGTCCACTATAAAAAGAAATAGTTAGGCGGCGCCCGGCTTCGATCCCACGACTCTCTGGCCGCAACGGGAGGTACGTGGCACTCTTACCACTGCGCTACAAAACGAGACGGGAGCATGTGCTACGAACGCGCATTATGTCCTTCACTCATTCGAACTACGTCAAGAAGCTACTTATACAACGAAGGCACGCGAAGCTGAACGTCACCGGAAACGACGAACTGAAAACTAATCAGTCGACCCCCAGTGCTTCGCATACTACTCAGGGTTCCCCTACGGGAAGATAGTGTAATTTTTTTTTCTGGACGCTTGCTTCTTTGTTGAGTGGGGAGAAGGGGCGGAAGGGGGAGGGGGGGAGCGGAGAGCACAAGAAGGCGGTAACGCCTCTACGAACGAACTCTTGCCATGCTGATTGATTGATTGATTGATTGATTGATTGATTGATTGATTGATTGATTGATTGATTGATTGATTGATTGATTGATTGTGGGGTTTAACACGTGTTAAACCCCACAATCAATCAATCGCCTGTGTAGCATCGGCGTACGCCGATGCTACACAGGCGATGAGGCGGAATGCTCCGGATTAGTGGAGGGCTCCGGATTACCACCTGGGGTTCTTCAACGTGCGCCGAAATCTCGTACACACGGGTGTTTTTGCTTTTCGCCTCCATCAAGAAAGCGGCCGACGCGGGCGGGAGTCGAACCTGCGTCCTCGTGCTCAGCAGCACGACGCCTTAGCCACTGAGCCACCGCGGCGGGTCTCTTGTCATGCCTGGTGCACGTTGACCACAGCAGTAGCTCTTCAAGCGAGCTTCCAAAAACCGCTCGTATGCTGCGGAAATCGGTTTTACTAATGTTATCCACAATCGACGTAAGCCCTGCGCACCCAACCCGATCGCTATTTCACCAAATTTGATTGGCACTCAGGAAGTATCCGCAGACACATTTTCTGAAAAACTGTTCCTTGGGTAACCTCTACTTGTATGTCCCTGTGATGCCTGTGAGGCAAATACCCAGATACGTATTTGGATGGATACGATCGCAAATGCCCACGCACGTATTTTGATAGATGCTATCACATTCCTACACCATGTGCGAAACCGTTTCTACATATTTCCTTTCCGCGGGCCACACATGCCCCGCCAAAAATTCCGGGTATACTTTCCCCCAAAGTTATTCCCCTTGAAGCACCCTGCTCTAGCCTCGAGAAGCAAAGCACTGTCCCTGGAGTTTATGATAACTCCAAAGGCAGCGTTTTGCTTTCTTCCTGTGCGCTACCAAAATTTCTCTGCACTGTGCACTTCTAATGACGTTTTCCATTTTATTTTTTCCCTCCGTTTATAGCTTGTGTTCACTGGCGAAGCACGCATACAGGCAACCATGTGAGTGCGCCGTCACTGGTTACGTCGGGCTCCGCGGGATGGCGGCACTTGCCCGTGCTAAGCACATGATTTGTGACTTTCCAAACTCTACCCCACCGAACGCAAAGTAACGCCTCGAGTCCAATGTGAGTGCGATTAATAACATCTCTGCTGACACGACCGTTTACAATCGGTTTGGAACGCAGCAGACGACGCACGCCGGTGTTTTTTTCTTCGGAGTGCGGGCGAGGTGGTATAAGCCGCGTCATGTATGTGGCGCATCAGCCATGTCCGTGGCCGTTTCCAGTTTTGCCAAGCGAAGAAATTGACAGCTAAACTTTTCAACGAATACCACCTATACTGTTCTGCCAGCTTTGTCTCTTTTTTGTTACCTTGGTTGTATTTGCTTGTGCACTATTCTTCGCATCATTGTTTGCTTTTTATTTATTTATTTTTAGCCACTGCGTGTCCGCGCTTTTTAAGTAACTGTTGATTTCTGAGGATTCACTGTCTTTGTTCACGAAGTCGGCTTTCCATCATTACAAATTCTCTCGCAGTGAAGCACTCTTTACAAACCTTGCGCGATTTTTTTTCCGTCGCGCACGCCACACGAGACCTTGAGACGTCTGCCATGAAAAAGGGCACTAACGAAAGTTGACAGAACTTTCTTTGGTAGGCTAACGAAAGTTCTATAAACACGGAAGGAAGCACCAGCACGGCAACGGAAGAGTGTAGTTGGCACGGAGGTGGTGTAAGTTCACACAAACTAAGAGTTACGCAAAGTTACAAATTAAATAAACGCCAAGAGTTGGACCGCGAAGCCCGTCTGGTAGGAAAACACCACGTGACACTAATTAAAAACTGAAAACAGACAACGACCACAAAAGTGTGTAAAAAAAATTGGCTCCAACCCACGCTGTGAAGGTAGTTAGACTGCGAAGCTGTAAACGACACTCACAACGATTACCCATGGAACGTGACTCGAATTCGCACACGTGGCTCTGAAAAGAGTGGAACCTGACGTGTTTTTCGTCGTCTACCCATGGTAGCCCGGGATGAACTGAATGAGTTGCTATACCGGTCTCCCTTTTTATATATGAAAGCGTGGTGACGTCACTACTTGATTTCTATGCTGCTGGGTACTTTTTGCGCTCGGAGTACATTACGCAACCGTAATCTTTACCGGGAAACACAAGCGGGGAGAAGGTACGTGTTCCACATTATTCGCAGACGCTGTTATCTTACGTTATGCGGTTTTCACTTCACACGAGGGCCTCGAATGAGCGCAGGTGGTAGGCCTTCCGCCGTGCTCGTTGAGTACACCGTCTGTCTCCCCGTCTCCTCGTGTGGGCGTAACTTAGTCGGTATAACGACGGGCTCTCGCTGCGTTTCTCTCTTCGGGTCCAGGTTTGATTGCTGGCGGTGCGAGTAATTTCTTTTATTTAGCCAGGCGTTTTCGGCTGACGATGATAAGAAAATGTTCTTGGCTGGTAGAGATATAGCGCTTCGCAGTAAAAGCGATGACGTTTCGGCTCGCGTACGGTCAGTTTTTATTGTCCGAGTAGCGCGAAGTTGCATATTCCCTGGAATCCTCGTTCCGTCTTTCATTCTTTTTGTTTGAATATGTTATGTTATAACGAAACCAATATAGGAACGTATGGGATAGCCCTATCAAGAGAAAAAAAAAAGGAAAAAAAAAGTACTGAAAGGAAAACCGCAGAAAGGTCGCGGCCTGATGATGTCACTCTCGCCAACTATTCAATAAGCGATCGGGGCATTACATCGATCAGGCTACGAGCGCGTCCCTCATGAAAATGGACGTTGAGTTTTAATAGACTTCCTATTGTGTTTCCATAGAGTCAATAAAAAGTCAATTAAAACTCATCGTTTATAGACTGTGCTCTTTAAAAAGTCAACAAACTTTGTATTGCAAATCCTCAACCAACATTTTATTGCCTTCAAGACATTGAGTTTTAATACACTTCATATTTCGTTTTTATAGAGTAAACCAAATCTCCCATCTTAAAAACTGTGACCAATATAAAATCAATGAACTTTTTATTGCAAGAATGCAACATGAATTTTATTGCCTTCACTATATTGAGTTTTAACAAACTTTGTGTTGCCTTTCTATAAAGTCGTTTGAACTCCGAATGTGTGGACTGTGGTCATTAGACCGGCAATAAACTTTTTATAACGAACACGCAGCAAGAATCTTATTGCCTTCGTTATGATCAGTTTCAATAGACTCTGTATTGCGTTTCTATAGCCCACCCACGGAGGTCTGGTAGCTTATCGGTGCATATATGTGGGGTGCTATAACGTCGCCTGCCCCGCCTCATCAACCGAGATCGCGCGATGGACGTCCCATCACTTCGTCTTGGGAGCACTTGGGAGCGGTGGCGCGCGGGATGGCGGACATCACCGCCGGAGAGTTCGAGCCCCTGCAAAGCTCCTCTGTTAAAACTTGCCAGAAAACCTAACTCACAGGCAACAGGATATTACGACTATACTCAATAAGAATTTTATAGAAAGGTAATAGAGATAAATTAATATAAACTCATCAGACATTCTGTTCAGACCTAGCTCATATGCAACCGGTTGTGATGACTGGGCGCAATAAGAATTTTATAGAAATTTAATTGAGATAAATTTAATTGAAACCCTTCAGAAACTGTATTCAAAGCTGACTCAAACGCAACAGGTTGATACGACCATACTCAATAATAATTTTGAAAAATCTAATCCAGGCAAATTTAATATAAACACATCAACAGTTCTATTCAAACTTTATTTACACGCAACGCGATGTTACGACTGTACTCAATAGGAATTGTATAAAACATTAATTGCCACAAATTTAATAAAAACCCGTCGGAAACTGTATTCAAACCTGATTTCCACGCAACAGCCTGTTGCGACTGTACTCAATAAGAATTGCATAGAAAACCTAATGAATATATTTTATAAAAACCCCATAGGAAACTCATAAGAAACTACATTCAGAACCGATAAGGCCTACTGACTTGGCTCTATAGACTTTTAATTGAAACGCGGTGGCCAATTTGTAATGGAAACTCAATAGAAATATTCTATAGAATGTTTACAAAATGTTTATAGGATTCTTTTGAGCAATATCTATAACAAGTTTATAAAATCTCGGTAAAGATTTTTATGAGGGGTCAAGATTCCTTCATTCCTTTATACAATATTTTAAGAAAAAAGGTACAAAAATTCTAAGAAACGTCTAGTGATTAAGCATGAGCATTCTTACGCCGTCTCTCTGTTTCACCAACCGTACATGTTTCCTTTTTTCGGCATTAAAAAAAGCTGTGAATCCTGTAAGCGTCTTCTTGCTTTGTTTATTTTTTAAATTTCCTTAGTTAAGTCCGTCAGGGCGCTGGATTTGATATAATTTTGTGATATCGTGAGTTCATTTCCAGTATTGCTTGGAATTGCGCGAGTTGGGTCATAATCTCTGGAAAACCTTCAGCTGGAACGTACGGAAACGAAGGACGGTCGAGAGAAACACTGACACAATTCTGACTAACAACTGAAGTTTACTGAAGAAAAACACACATATACAGAGAAATACTGCACAACATGGTGAAAATTTGGCACAATCGGTCCACTGGATACCCCCGGAACACGTCCCGGAGCACGTCGCCTGGCACGAGAAATTATTGAGGCACTCGCTATCGACAACGTGCGTTATCAACGCTTTCGTCACGTTAACCGACAAAGAAAAGGACGTGCTCCGGGTATTCCAGTGGGCTGATTTTGCCAAATTTTCACCAAGTTGTGCAATGTTTCTCCGTATATATGTGTTTTTCTTCAGTAAACTTGTGTTGTTAGTCAGCATTGTGTCCGCGTTTCTCTCGACCGTCCTTCGTTTCCGTACGTTCCAGCTTAAGGTTTCCCAGTCTTAATTTTCAGGAATTCATTTTTGTCTGCTTTTTTAGCTAATCGTGTGGCGGCGCTCAATTACATACACCTTTCCAATTTAGGTAGTTCATTTTAAGTTGTTTTTTTTATTTTTATTATTCTAGTTATTCGTGTGATGGTGCTAGATTCATATACATTTGCGTCTCGACGGATGATGGTTGCCAGATTTGGCTACCAATAGCCCAATTTGGCGCCTTTTCGTTTCGTTCGCTTACATTCTCTTTCTTACAATGATCTATATTCAAACTATTACAAGGAATAAATGTTTTATTCGGCTATCAATAGCCAAATTGGGCGCATTTTCGTTTCGTTCGGTTACAATCTCTTTCTTACAATGATCTATATTCAAACTATTACAAGGACTAAATGTTTGATTTGGCTACCAATAGCCCAATTTGGCGCCCTTTCGTTTCGTTCGGTTACATTCTCTTTCTTGCAATGATCTATATTCACAGTATTACAAGAACTAAGTGTTTTACTTCGCCTATTACGCAATCTTGTGCAGGAATAAACCATTACACAGTTTCCTTAGGGCAGCTCGGTAAGAAAAAAAAAAAAAAACCTGCGCACGACGAGAGCAGACACACGAGACAGCGGCGAGGGCAGACCTTCGCAAAAAAAGAAACGCGACAGTGCGCAGACGACATAACTGCGACCCCAAACGATCGCGCATCGAGGGAGACGCACGCATCAACGTCACAGACTGCGTCACGGGACTAGAACGCCGTGCCAAGATATTCGGTGACCGAAGCCAAACCCAGCGGGGAAACCAAAACCAACAACAATAACGGGCGCCTTTCGGGAGAAACAGAGGCGAAATTTTTAAAAAGCAGACAACCACGCTGCAGCCCGGTCCAAACTGGTGGGAAGAAAGCCCGAAGTCAAAATGTTCTTTTTTTTTTTTTTTGCACAGCTGAAAGAGAGAGAGAGAGAGAGAGAGAGAGAGAGAGAGAGAGAGAGAGAGAGAGAGAGAGAGAGAGAGAGAGAGAGAGACGCGCCCTCCTGTGTTCGACTGCCCCCTTGTGGCCAGCGCAAAAAGCCGTGCCGTCTGCTACAACGCGGTAACCAGTGCGCTTCAATACTCGCGCTGTGTCTGTCAGTAAGCTCTACATTTTCGTGTTTGTTTCGTTTTCTTTCTTTTGTGCGCTTGCGCGCATTTTTAAAGCGCGGTATGCTAACGTTGTAACAAAACCCAGGAAATGTAAAAAAAAAAAAAATACTGCGCTCGGGCGGCTATCGTCCGCGTGGTTTTGTCTGCGCGGCGGAAGCCTCGTTTCAGGTCGCGCGCAGTGTCGTCTGCTACGAGGTTTTGCATTACAATGGCGTACGGGTAGTATCGTCTGCGGACATGTTCCTGCGCGCAGCCCCCGTTGCGAGCTAACGTTGGCGGCGCTATTCAGCGTTGCGAGAGTCACGCGGGTGGGAAATCAAAATTCGTGCTTCAAAACGGCGGACGATATGTCCAACGGAGGACACAAAAACACTGCTTCTGCACAGAAACTTTGACAACCCTATCAGTATTACATGTTACGCAAATAAATGAAGAGATGATAGTTAGACAGACACTGAAAGAAAAATCGTTGTGTACCTTCCGTTTATGAATAGTTCGGTGACGTCACCAGCCACGGGGGGTGGGGGGGGGGAGTAATGTCTTCAACCATTAGCGACTGTATCCTCGTCACGATTGGTGCGCAGTAATTGGGTGCATGCGTCGCCCTTAAAGAAACTAGGCCGTCTAATAGTTTTAAAATATAAGTCAGTATAAGACAGAAGTGCAAGTGTGCTAGGGCTCTCGACGAAGATGCATCGCCGCGCGAACGGCAGTCATGCGGCCTTGTGCGCGTGCGCTGTTCCATACATGACCCCATTTTGAATCCTTCCCTTACCAAAGCTACGCTCGCGACTACGCCGATTTCGACGGTTTCCCAGTTGAGACCTTTGTAAATGGCCGATATCGACGACCCCTCACCCAAAACCCTGGGGCGCTGAAGCAAGATGAGCCTTTTACGAAACGGCTTTGGGGTCATCAGAAGCCATTACCAATCAGTTCATGGTCACGGGTCCGAAACAAAATCGGAGGGCCACTGCTTTCATTACTGGCTACCAACACTGCGCTTTCACGTAATCGAGAGTTGTACGTCACCAGTAAGTTTCGCAACATGACATATCGAGGCCACCACCATCGCAGCTATTAATTTATCACGGTATATACAACGGACCATCAGTAAACCGTCACATTACAACGGTCTCCATGCGCGCAGCAATAACCCTCGGTAGCCTGCTGACGAAATACCTCCGAGCAGCGGAAGACGGCAAACCATACAGACGAGTACGGTTAGGGGACGTAAATGGTCAATTCCATTGTGCGATCTGCCGAGGATCTGCAGTGACGGAATCCGAATGAACAACCATCGAAACGACCGGTTTGGGCTGAATCCGACGTCTCTTGCCGATGCAAGGTGGACATGAGTGAGTTGACCCATGACGACGAACGAAAATTGTACGAATCACCAGGGCGGAAGAGTGGGAGGAGGAGAAGGAGGAGGAATAAGCGTCTATTCAAAGCAAAACGAAAGGTGGTTGAGCCGTTCGCTCGCGTGGGTGGTGTCCCCAGTCCAGGATGTCCGGAGCAGATGCAGCCGGCTCCGCCCGGGAGACCACGGAGAGAGCGAAAAAAAAAAGGCCGATCATTGGTATTTAGCGAGCGAGTACACATTTCCCTCACGGAGGAAATTATTCCAGAGAAGGCATTCCTTAAAGGAGCCACGAAGACAAAATACAAGTTGGGTTTATTAGAAAGACTGCTTAGTCCTGCTAACAATGATACCAATATCATCGCAATCTTCGAACAAATAACGGAGATATTAAAGAAAACGTGTGAAGCAGTCGCGACCCCCTATAGCCAATTTCCCGCAACCTTTCTATGACATCACGGAACCTTGTTTGTGCGATTGGCAGCCGCCTAACTGACCTGTCGCGACGACACATGACTGGACGTCTGTAATGGGGCCTCTAGTTCCATTTGACCGCATCACTTGAATGCTAACGCGCAGTTAACGCACTGAAAATTATGTTTTATCGTTAACCCGTATGACGTCATTCTTGCTCATAACACGTCAGTGTGGCGCAAAATTTGAAAGCTTTTAAATACTTCTTGCTTTTTTTTTTTCGTTAAAAAACATCTTTGTGGCTCTAATGGAGCTGAGTGAGATAGTTAATCCTAGTTCTTTCAAATTAAACGAAGTTGTATTTTCTCTTCATGGCTCCTTTAACGTCCTGATTCGAATACGAGTCCGCCGCAGTCGCCGTACTAATTGCGTTAATCATACGCCGTTTGTATAGCGCCGGAGCAAATAATTCGACACCTCGAAGTGGCGGTAAAATTAGTGATCTAACAAACATTTTCCCGAAACGAAGGAATCTGATGAGGAGCCAGTACCTGGCAACCTCCTGGCGTTGCTAGCCTCCCGGTTATAGCTTAGTTGGCAGTTTGACAGCCGCAATATGGGTTCGAACCACGAACAAGGTGGATTTTCTCTCTTAAGTTTCGAATATCCTGGGAAATTGGTTAAAATCATACGGTTACGTTCCAGTGAGGCTGGTAACTCCACAAAGAGAGGGGCGATTTGCGAGATTTCCGCTGATGCTATAGGTGTCAGCAACAAGGCAATCGTAAACCAGATTTGCTTGACCATCAAAAGCGCAATCTGACAAACACAGCAAAAAGCTTCATTCTATGCGAACGTTGAATCAAATTATAGCGCTTTTTTTTTTTGTTGTTAAAGCAACTGCATAACCACGGAGTGCGGTACACGTATTTCTCAATGCGTAGTGCAGTTAGTTCAGAGTAAATGCACCGTACAGTTTAACTTCGCTGCCGATTGCTCTTTTTTCGCGGACAGATGGGAGAGGATGAGCTGGTGTGGGGAACGATTGGGACACAGAAGTACAACAATCAAACATTTCTTCCCCCCCCCCCCCCCGTAGCTCCGCCATTTGTATCAGCTATTCAGACGACATAGGTTTCAAAGCGATGATCAAAGTCAAATGCCGTCGTCCCCTTAATAAATTCGCACACACCAAAAACTACATACATATGCGTAAATACATACATATACCGTATTTACTGGATTCTAAGTACCCCCCTTTTTTTTCCAAGATCGCAATGTCCAAAGTTAGAGGGGAGGGGGGGGGGGCTGCTTATATTCGAAAAATCTAAAATGACATACCCCCCCCCGTACACACACATACTTTTCGCGGCAGTAGCTAGAAGATACAGGCACAAGGAATAATGTTCTATACGGCAAACATTAAAAACAGTAGGCACAGACGGTGAACTTACCGCCTACGTCTGATACTCAGTCACTCTCACTACTACTCGAGTGTATAGCACCGCTCGAGCCGCTGCTCTCAGTATCTGACAGCATGTTGTCTTTTGTTCCGTCAAACATTTCCTCTAAGTGACTCAAATACAGTGAAAGGCGTCAGAACATACTGAGAAAGCGCTTTGGCGGCCTGGGCCGTATTAACTCTATAGCCTGGGCAAAGCACGCTCGCTCGCAGAAAAAGGGGTGCTTAGAATCGCGAAAATGCGGTAAACGTACACATACACACGTATGCATTACCCTAAATACATATACTGTATACATATGTATACAGTACTTATCTCTAGTGCTCAACGAGGAAGGGAGGAAAAGTCGCCCGCGTACTTATCTGATAACATCGCTCGACTGCACCTTGTCACATGTCCACCCGGGGTAATACACTTCTGCTCGTCGCAATTAGGTCACGCCTCTTTCCCTCAACAAAATATCATCTTGCGAATGCGCCACGAAGGCCGGATCAATTAGCCGGATCAATGAGCAGCCAATTAGCGCCGATAACGCAGACCGATAGTTCGCCGACAAAATACGCACGAGCGAAAACGGGTCTCTCTCGCGTTGCAATATATCTACAATGCACATCTACGCCAAGCTTCGCCACGAGTCGCACACACCGGGCCCGGAGAACTCCCCAGTTGAAGCTTGAGTCCCTATTTGCTCTACACCATTGCTCTATTCTTTAGAATATTTAAACGAAACCCCGATTTCTTCAGATTCATGCGGCACCGTCAGCGGACGTAAGCACTGCAAAAGTCTGATGGCGTCAAGGCAAAACCGCTAACCTTTGAGTAACCTTTGAATGCTCATTTCTTCGGCAATGAGAATCAAAATAGAAAGGGGTGTATCCTAACTTCCTTGGAACGACCTAGATCTGAATTCTACGCCATTACTCGTAAGGATACACTGAGGTTGACCAATTAAATCCGGGACGGACGTCCTTCGGACGTCACAAGGATGAGCGATTCCTTTGCATGGGAGCATCCCACGGACGTCCGTGGTACACCTCCCAGATTTTCGCGAATGTCAGTCGCCCGATGTGCGACGGCTGTTCGATGGACATCTGTGATCCAGTGGGAATGAACACCGGAAATACACACTTCAAAGCACCCGCGGGTACGCTTCCCCGCAACACCCCTGAATGACCAATCATTGCGAACATTTGGGCAAAGTGGGCCAGTGCGGAGTCCCGCTTGCGATATGGGTAAAAATAAATTGTTCTGTACTATATGACGTCACGCAACACGGAAAAGAAAAGAAAACATCACGCTCGCATTCCGTAATGCTACAGCGCAGTTATGTTTGTTTTTCGCGCCAGATCATCTGGACGTCTTCACTGGCCTAATCAGCCGGGTCTGATTGTAATGAGTGGTCATTAATGTGCAATGTCGTGAAGCAGACCGACGGGTGTTTATTGTTGCGTATACGGCTTTTACACCTGTATGACTGAAGAAGCTAAAAGGCACTGACCCACAAATAAAAAAAAATTCGGCTCCGTTTTAGAGAATCCGCTTAAGAATATAGCAGAACCTTTTAGAAAAATGCGAGCGATGCTGCATAACAATTAAGCCCCGGATTTACAGTTTTATATCTTCGAAGGATCACTTCAACAGATTCCTACTTCTCGGAACACCGTCGCACATTATGTGTTGTTTTGTTTTTGTCGTTATTTCGTAATAACTGGTCGTTGCCTTTTACTTCACCGTATCCTGCCGACCTGACGAAAGTTCATCAAACTCTCGACTTCACACCTGTATGATGCCGATTTTATGTTGATTCGCTTATAAAAAATGCCACATTGGCTCGTTATTGTTTCCACGGCGTCCTACGCGTGTCGGTTTCCGGAACAATCGCCACCCACCGCGGTGGCTCAGTGGCTAAGGCGCTGTTCTGCTGAGCACGAGGACGCGGGTTCGATTCCCGGCCGCGGCAGCCGCTTTTCTGATGGAGTCGAAAAGCAAAAACGCCCGTGTGTACGAGATTTCGACAAAATTAATCCGTAGCCCTCCACTACGGCGCGCCTCATCGCCAACATTGCGTCGGCGCGTTATACCCTGCAATCACTCGGAACAATCGCCCACACAAGCAGCCCCTCACGGGCGGTTGTCTGAGTGTGTTGCTCTGGCGCCATGCACGGCTGACCGAGTGCGCGAACGCCTTCACTGACGTCATCGTCAGCGGGCAAACAACAGTGGCGCGAAATATGAACGCGCGAGGGGAAGGGCTACACCCTTCTCACGGCAAATGAAACTCCATGGTTCAACGCGCCCGAGCTACGCCTCAGTAAAGAGGTGCGCCGTATACAGGGCCCAACTTGTCATTCTTCTGCAGGGCTGCGGATTAATTTCGACCACACCGGTATCTTAACGTGCGCCTGATTCTCGACACACGGGCGTTTCCGCTTTCCGCCTCCACTATAAAAGCGGTCGCTGCCCTCCGAGGATTAAAAATATTCAAATGCTACACCTGGGGCGGTATTCTCGTGTTTGTCCGTTTTGAAAACGTCCGTTTTGCGTCCGTTCTTTATTGTGACGTACTTCCAGTTGTAGGCGGGATTTGGGTTGACGTTTGCGTAACTGTTCTTGTAAACCCGTTTTAAACGACTAAACCTACTTTAAACGATCGTTTATGTTTTTGTTGTTCAGCCAGCGAACCAACTACGAGGCGACGAAAAATCGTCTGCTCTGAGAAGCAGACGATTTGGAGCAGACGAAATAAAAGAAGGAAGGAAACGCTGTACATTTTTTTTACGCCCTTCAATAATAATAGAAAAAAAGCGAGAAGAGCTCTCACTGAAGCTCAGCTATTGGTTTAGAAAGACTAGAAGATGCACAAATTAAGCAGCTTTCCGGCGCGCGTAACGACTAACAGGAGAGCCAACAGTTGTTCGGTATGCTTTATTGGCGATTCATACAACACTTAACGAGCCTCGGCGGTAATCTAAATCGCACTCGAAACAAACGTACGCCGAAAAAAAAATACAGACAAACGAATGAAAAAAAAAAGGAAAACAATCGAAAGACGAGATGCGAAATCCCGTTCCGACTGACCCGATTTTCCTGCTCCGAACAGCCCGAGTTGCAGCGGCGCGCGAAGTGCACACGTTCTCGTGTGCTACGCAAAACTTGGCGCGTTTCACCTGACTTGAGACGCAACCGATGATTACGTGTAGCGGCTGCCATCGGCACGCACGCCGCGGCACGTTTGCTTCTTCGCAACTCCCGCGAAAACGGGGGCAACTTAGTTTTTGGCAAGCGGACCTGAAGAGAGACCGCGGTTCGCGCTCTGAGTGAGTCACCCGCACCGAGTCACGCGCGGCTCCCGGAGGGTTGGTTCCTCGCAAGCATGGCTTCGAAGTCAGTCATCGCTGCTATAAGCGTTGCTCTTCTATGTCCCCCTGCGCTGTAAACCCGTTCCTGACTCAATTTCGGCGCGTGGCATCTGACCGAAGGCAATCATGTGTGGGGCAGTTTTTTCAGGGAAGTAGCTTGTATCTGTCAAAGAACAGTTCCCGCGATATTTAAAGCGCGCGCAAACAAAACGGAAACTTCAACGGAGGCAGTATACGGTTACAAAGAACGGCTGTAATACCCCTGTCAGACGGCAAATCTAATGTCATTCAAAGTGAATGACATTAGCTGTTAATGACATTTGGTTTGGTCTACACGGCGAAACAAATGTCATTTTAGAGTGATAGCGGTGACGATTAGCGAGCTCGCAAAACCGCAAAATTACGTTTCAAGTGCATCTACGATGTTTTCATACAGAATACCTTATCAAAACATAACAAAGGATTATTTCTTAAAAATAAAAATAAGACAATCACCGGTTTAGGTGACATCAGCAGACATCACAAGCCGAGACAAGTCCGCAAGAAATCCGTATTAGGGTATGTGCGCGCATTGGGGACGATATGTTTTTTTTTTAGTACTTGTCTGTCTTTCTTTATTTGAAAAACAACATGAAGGGTAAAATATATGTTTACTAACAGTTTTTAGAAACAGTATTCTTTGGTTTATTACTGAACTTTCTTCTTTCTACATAGTGACGCGCCACTGATGTCGAGGCTATACTCATTTGGCTGCTGAATAAGCTCCCGAACCTCAGTTTTAGCCGCTAAATCAGGCTAAATGTCATTCGCCTCAAATGTCATTCGGTATTCTCGCGTAGCAGCGAATTAATGACATTTGGAGCGAATGACATTTGCTCTAAATGTCATTAGATCTGTCATGCGACAGGGGTATAACTCTCGTTTTATAAGTTGTGGGACAATGTCATTAATTTGGTGCTGACCCGACCATTACGCCCGATTTCATCTCTACTTCTCATAATAATGTAGTTCAGAGTGAATATTGCGGAATTCCCGCCTACTGCAAATATACACGAGCTTCTACGGGACGGAAAATGGACCACCACACGTTTGTCCGCAAGAACAGAACTGTGCTGCTTCCAAGATTAATGCAGCTAATTAGCTGGGGAGTATGCTCATTCGCAAATTACAGACAAACGGATTTTGTATCCTCCACTTCTTTGTCTCCGTCCAGCTTCGCTAGCCTCCTTCGCAACGTGGAAAGGTACGGAATTTTTTTAAAAGGACACATTGCGTCACACGCCTGCAGCTCCCAACGAGTATACGGGCTCGTGCGAAAGTGCGCATCGTAAGATATACAGGGTGTTGCGACGATAACTGGAACACTTTAAAAATTTTTCCTGAGCGATCCGCCGCTCTGTTCGCGCTCAAACTTCACACAAAGGTCGCATTTTGTGGTCTATTTTGCTTGACACCGGGAACAACAACGGTACTTACCTGTTTATTCTGAAAATAAATAAAAACGATTTTCGCCTATGGGAAAATGGCCGCTGATTTGGACGTGCGAGCCAGCGCAAGTTGATGTTGGAACGACGGAACCACCTGCAGAGTGAAACGCATGTTTGGGATTCACGTACGGAGCCAAATGGTGCAGCAGACGATCAGAAAATGCACCTAGAAATGAGCTAACAGACGATCAGAAAACCCGGTTTTCGGGCTCGCACGTCCAAATCGCCGCCATTTTCCCATAGGCGAAAATCGTTTTTATTTATTTTCAGAATAAACAGGTAACTACCGTTGTTGTTCCCGGTGTCAAACAAAATAGACCACAAAATGCGACCTTTGTGTGAAGTTTGAGCGTGAACAGAGCGGCGGATCGCTCAGGAAATTTTTTTAAAGTGTTCCAGTTATCGTCGCAACACACTGTATAAAACGGACTTGCAAGCGTTTTTTTTTTTTCTTTCTTTCTTTCATTCCATGTCCGCGCGAGCCCTGATTGGGTGAAAGCAGGCAACCCGGATGCGGCACAGAACAAGCAATGCGGGCCGTCGGTTTCTGTGTATGTCATTAACCGAAAAATGGGCGCGAAACGGACATTTTCGAAATGGACACAACTCAGAGCTACGCCCCTGGGCTGACACTCGCAAGGAGCGCATTGGCTTTCTCCGGTTTACAAATTCCACGAGCTCCAAGTCAGAGAATATCTCCTAGTAGGACCTTTCCCGGCTATAAACGAGATAAAAACAAGCGCTAGACAGGCGAACAAGAGGTATGCGGGCAGTACTGGAGGAGCGATAAGCTCACTGGCATTACCTACGGAAGAGACACACTTCCTTGATAAACGTGCACTCATCCAATGAGTCGCACTGTCACTCAGGGGAAGGCATACGTGGCCACGAAATGCGTGGGAAATGAATGGTCTCGGTTACGACTTGGCGCGACGACTTGGCTACGTCTTGGTTACCACTTGGCAAGGCAAAAGAGCAAAGATATACTGCGGCATGGTTTTTTTCTCTCTCCTGTCTTCCGTTTTGTGTAAAGTTCGAGCTGGTTCTCGCCAGAAATGTATCAACTAGCACAGTTAATAGCCATTATAAAGATATACCAACCGTGCTACCAGAAGCGTTTATCTTAATTAAAATCGAACATTTTGGAAAGCGCATCAGTCTGACGAAAACCTCAAGCGCTGAGATGAAATATCGCGGCCTGAATGCTTAAATTCGGCGTTACCGCACACTAGTAAACCTTGGACATTTTTTGTTGTTGGCGCTGTCGTCGCTGAAAAGTGGGAGGCACTGTTTGTCGACTATAGGATCCGACGCGCCAGAAGTGTGTGGTGAACCGGGCGAAGACGGCAGCCACCTCTGGAGGTTCCTGGACTGAAGCAATCACCCAAGACCAAGCCCAAGTTAGCCTTTTCAGTTAACTAACGTTTATTTTAATCGTTGGTGAACAGAGTTTGGTTTCCCTCTAACTTCGGAAAAAAAAAAAAAAACACCCGTGTGCGGTTAGAGTAAAGATTCACTAAACATCACATGTTGGATGTGTTAATTTCTATCAGTGTCGTTGATGGTTTTGTAACGTGAGGACTTGTGTGCAAGACAGAGAGAGAGAGAGGAGGAGAAGGAGATAATTATTGCCTACTTACTCTAAAGGGTCATTGTATTTCCTCATTGGTAATCTCTAGGGGGTTTGGGCGGGTTGGTAGGGTGCCTATGGTCTTCAGGACGAAGTCTACCCTCGATAGCTGCTGCATGTAGTGTGCCCGGTTCAGTCAGCCACTCCCAGCCGATATTCCTTCTATCTACTAGAGGCATAGCCACATGTGCGCTTGATTGATCGGTACGTGGCATACCTCGCACATTGGCAGGGGACTTTTGGTATGGCCTTTGAATGTGCCTATACTTTGCTGGGTGTGAGTAATGTCTGTGTTCGCGTCATCTTCATGATGGTTTACTCTTGCCCGAGTTAAACTACCACTGAGCAAATAATAGTTTTGGCTTGATCACGGGCTTCTAAGTTTGGCCACCGTTGACAGGTGCCTGGAGAAGCGTTTCGCGGGAATAGGGTTTGCTCTTTCGTTTCCTACCAAACCGGTGTATCCCGGTGCCGAGTGTATCCTTACACGAATTGTGAGGTGAGTGACTTGTAATGTGAGGACTGCTTGGTTTCCAAAAGCAGAGAAGGACCGACGGGTAAATACTATTGCGATTGTTCCTTTCCTCCTTCAGGTTTCTTCAAACCGCCTGCCGTCCTCCCAGGGCGTCACAGTTCCACCACGTCGCACTTTCTCCGCCCGGAAAGATGAAAGCGAATCAAAGCCGTAGCCGAGTCGAGCCACCATAACACCAGCCTGCCGCGGCATCGGCGTGGAAGATCTCGTTGTTTTCGTACGAGGCGCAAATGCTGCGAACCGTGCAGTGCTCGTCCGTGGACCCAAAGGAAGCAAACAAAGGGCAGCGAGTCAGCTTCGCCTATTTTTGGCTTTTCGCGCCCTCTTGTCGGGAGCGTGTGCCATCTTCTTTGAAACACGCGGTCGCAGACATCTCCGCAGCAGACGACACTTGCAGACGACGCGTTTTCGCCCTGCCGCAGGCGAGACAGCAAAGAACGCTTGACTGAGTGCAGGGCCTGCCTATCTTTTTGTTTGTTCCGTTCTTCGCCGTCGCTTTCTCGTCCCGACAGCTCGCAGCGAACGGCCCATAACGAACATGGGCGTTCCGGGCACGCGAGCAGTCTGCGTTTAATCAATCTTTCCCGCGCTGTCCCCGAGCAAGGCAAAAGGGCCGCCTTTGTGTTCGCGCGGTCGGCGCGTCATGTTTTCCCGTGCGATTTCCGTCTCGGTGTCCCGAATGTTCCGCCGTCGCCTGTGCTCACTCAAACGTCCTCGCCTGTTAAGACTTTTTTGTCGGTTCGAGGCCGGTTCATGCCCTCCAGCAGACGTCAGGTCTGCAGTAACGGGATGTCAGCTAAGCCTAACGAGCTTGCAACCGGTCGCTTCCAGCCGGAACGAGACGTAAGCACCCAGGTTACTGAACTTTCCGAGCCGTCTTGCTCGTATTTAACGGGCGTGTTTTATTTATACACATATTTATTTCAAGGGCCGAGAGTATTTACCTTCTTGGAAGTGCCATTTCGCATCCTTCGCCGTTCAACGCGTTCCTTTCCCTTTCGGCGCGCACCAAGACACGTTCCGTATGGCCCGTTCAGCGCTCGTTAGCCGATAAAAAATGAAAAACAGAAGTTCGCTGTGCGCGCAAGGGTGCCCGAAACAAACAAAAAGAAGAATCGACGTGGGTGTACGCGTTCAGCTGTGCGGCGCGCTCGCCCCGTCTGTAACCTGCAGCAGTGCCTTTTTGCGAGTTTTTTTTAATCGTCTGCTTCCAAGCGAGAGCAGACGAGCAATATCGCTTGCTCTGTGCCCGCCTTCGTTTGTTGAACTTTTGTTCGCAGCAAGTCTCCCAGCGCAGAGCAACTTCGGCTTAAATGTTCGTCGTCTGTCTCTCGAGTCGGTTGTTGTAACGCCACGGGTGCTGCTTCATTTTCTGCAATAAAGAAGTCGAGTGACCACGGCACAGATGAGCAAGAGTACGTATACGGCCCCCCGGAGCAAAGACGGCGTGTGATGCTTTAGGCCACAGCGAGGACATGCTCGCTGACCCTGGACAAAGAAGGTCCTCAAAGAGCCGCCATTGTCAAGGCCAACTCAAAAAGAAAAGCGTGGAAGACAATGCCGCGCCCGGTGGGAGCCACCAAGCACGCGGTCAGAGAATTCCGCTTAGCAGACGACAAACCGTACCGTTCTAGTCCGCCAAAGCTAGTCGTCGAGCTCCTGGTACGATGGCCGTTTAAATTTCCCTCTTTTTTTTTTTTTTCGCCGCTAAAAGGTCAGCAGGAGGCATTGCACCCAGCCCATTAGGGTACTTATTTTCAGAATTACGTGAACAATCACGCGTAATTTACGCGGTGACCTCCTTGAGGGGACACGCTTCGTATGAGCCAAGCGAAAGGCGACGGACGGAAGCCGTGGGTGCAGCGCGATATAGTACGACACCGAAACAACCAAGTCGAAACGAACAATGGGTAGAGAGCTAGATGGGCCGAGGCGAAGGAAATCCGTGGGTTCCTGCAGATGTACACACAAGCCGGCGGCGATTATGCGTGCCGCGCAAGAGACCTTCAAACCAGTGCCATAAGCGCAGGCGTTGAGCGAGCAGGTAGCAAGCCAGGGAACACCCCCGAGTATTCCCTCACGGCCGAACGCTCACGCTAGCGGCGATTGGAGAAAGCCATTCTGCCGCAACGTCGGCCGGGGTCAAGTTTCACTAATCGCCGCGAAGCTCGCAAACACGGCCAGTCGTCATTAAGCCGCGCGGAAGACAGGTGGACAATCGGTCGTTTAACAGCTGACCGATGCGGGCGCGAGGTTCTTCGCTCGATCGTTTCGAATCGTCTGCTAGACACGCACGAGGGTGATAGAATCAGCGCGCGCACACCGACAAACCCACCGACCCGCCGTGCGACGCCTGGCAATCGAACGTTGAAATGGGAGCGCGGATCTCGCCTTGTGAAGTCATGCGCAGCTGATCCGAGCTTCGAACGTTATAATACGCCGCTTAGCAACTATTGTTCATGCACAAGCTAAAGGCGTGCGCGCCGATATGATAGATTGAATGGCACCGATTTCGAACAGCTGTCACGCAGTTGGACGCGTCGTCTGCTGCGCGGCGTTTCTGTAACGCGATCGAGGATCAGAAATCGATCACATTACGTCTTCCGAGGCGTAAGACGCTGGCGAGGTAACTATAAAAGCGCTCGGTTTGCGAAACAATCGACTCAACGCGCGGGGGAGGAGGTGTACAGGTGTGACTCACCTCTTGGTTTGTCGCCCTGTTGATGGCCAGCTGCACCTTGCCATAAGTTCCCTGTCCGAGCTTACGAATCACCTGGAAGCGCTGTTTTAACTTGTGCTTCTTTTCACCTTTGTCCTCCGCCGGAGGCCCGGCGTCTTGTTGAACAACCATCGTAGTGTCACTCGATGTTAATCACTGATCAAAGGCACACTACGATCAGTGGGCAGCAGGCGACATCCGATTCAGCGCACACCGACGTCGAAGAGACCGGGGATGTCGACTCCTCCGCTGGGAAACGCTGAAAGATGCAGATCTTGAGACCACTCGACGACGCACGCGGAAGATAAGACGCTCTCGCATGTGGTCGATCGCGCCGCACGTATGGGAACTCCGGATTACTCGGAACTCACGCCGTACTCGTGGTGGTCCAACGACGACGACGACGAACCGTCGCGGCGCGCTGTCAACGAGCGACGGAGGAAAGACGCGGTCCCCGCTGGCTCTCCGGTGCCGGGCTGCTGCTGCGGAAGGGACGCTGTGGAGGACGACGTCATCCCCGAAAAGTGGTGCTAATTTTAGCGGCCCGATCTCATGTTACGAACTTAGCCCAGTGATCGCCACGGCCCGCCGCGACCGCCGTTTCAGCTCCGCCAAGTCTGCTGCGACTCCCCAATCTCTCTCTCTCTTGCTCGGTACCCTCGCCTTCTCTTGAAGGGCTTGCCTGGCGAGAGCAAGCGATCGTAACGTTCCTGTCGACTGCTCGCGGTTGCATTTTGACGTTCGCTGCTTGTCTCTGAAGACGCAATGTCAGGCTACACTTCCAACTCATACTGCCGTCCACATTACCTCTTTGCCTTCTTGGTGTTTTCTTGCTCGTGTCATGCTCTTGATGTTATAAACTAGTCAAATAAACGAAGCGTGTATACCGCGTGCTCACCGGTTGTTGCGCACGTATAAAAAGGTTTAATTTTGTCTCTCACTAATGTGTTTGCGCAAGTATTTTGATGCATTCGAATAACGGCGTCGCGGATGAATTTGGGGTGGTTCTTTTTATTCACAGTCCTACTCCGCAGTTCATAGAAAGTCTGTTTCCAGAATCAACAGCTGACGAGGCGTTAGTTTTTTGCTTATCAATTACTCCTTCGCGGATTTCTCAATGTTGCCAAGAAAAATATTTTTCTCGCTCTCCTTAGCCTTGTTATTGTCTTTTTTGTAAACGCTTTGCAAAAACTATTTCACTGGTCAAATATTGCGCTGTAACTAAAAGCTGATTTATTTTATTATTTTTAAATAGAATTTATTGCGCTTTGTTTTGGCATCCAGTTGTGACTTGACGGCTATCATCACCACGATCTACAGATATCAGAGCCGTAACCATGGCGACGAATCAAAAGCGTGTGTTTCGATGTGAAAAGTTCGCGATTTTTGCGTCGCCGTCTGGGACGGTAATTTCCTCCAGCGATGCGGGCTGTCGCGCTGTGGGTCGACAAAGTCCATGACAGGGAGAATAACGAACAATGGTACAGTCTACTTTGACCGAGCGCATGACTCCGTGTTTGCTTAAAACAGGCCCGCCAAGTTATTCACGTTGCACGACTTTATTTAAGCGCGCAGCGCAAAAACGGCACAGCGCGTCTCTAATAATCCAGGCATTTAATGTCATTAAACTAGACACTCCTGAAAATAACAGTGTACGCAAAAGGATGCTGAAATTCCACCACATGTGTTCACCTTTGCGTGGTCAAATTACGGAAACAAGTTTGCAGGGAACTTGTGGGCAGTTCAGGGTATCCAGAGCTGTGAATTATCTGCGGTCCATTTAATGAAGACTTACTACACGATTACAGAGGAGTCAACATGATTACGCAGAAATGTACTCGAAAATGCGATCTACAGACCAAAATGAACATTGCGTTTAAAAATAAAACTGACTGACGACTGGCTAAAGCCAAAATGAATGAATAACAGAAGATGGTATTGTATCGTTATAATCAGTAGAGTTTCTTTTTTTTACTTTTTATACCTAAAGTGAAGCAGATCTGCGTCACTTTTTGTTCAATATGCAAGGATGTTTTCCCAGAATAGTCCCTGGTCTCCCCTCGCAGCATCTACGACCTCGCTTTCAAGCCGGATGGCAGCCAGCTCATTGTGGCCGCCGGCACCCGGGTCCTGGTCTACGACACCTCGGACGGTGCCCTAGTCCAGCCGTTGAAGGGCCACAAGGATGCCGTGTATTGCGTCTCCTATGCCCGAGACGGCAAGCGCTTCGCCTCGGGCGGTGCTGACAAGCAGGTCATCATCTGGACCGCCAGCCTGGAGGGCATCCTCAAGTACTCGTACGTCGAGACCTCTGGAAAGACGTCGAGATTGAAAGTTCCGCAAGGCTGTAAATATAGGAGAGGCCTCTTACAGGTTCTGGGTCTTTATAGGTGGTATTCATTGAAAAGTTTAGCTGTCAATTTCTTCGCTTGGCAACACTGTAAATGGCCACGGACATGATGCGGCTTGTGCCACTGTGCCCGCATGCCTAAAAAAAAAAACACCGGCGTGCATCATCTAGCTGCTTCATTTCAACCCGATTTTTAACGGTGGTTTGAACAGCAATGTTATTAATCGCACTCACGTTGGACTCGAGGCGTTCGGCGTTCGGTGGGGTAGAGCTTGGAACGTACAACACAAATCATTTGCTTAGCACGGACAAGTACCGCCATCCCGCGGAGCCCGATGTAACCAGTGACGGCGCACTCACATGGTTGCCTGCATGCGCTCCTCGCCAGTGAATGCAAGCTATATGCAGCCTGAAGAAACAATCGAGGTCTAACTCCCCCATGAAAGAGTGGTGGATCAACAGATGGTAAAACAGAGGCTGTTGGCTCCCATGAAAACCGTTACCAAATTTTATTTTTTCAAATTTTTTGGTTGTTCTTGCAGCTGTAGCTAGGCCTAGGCTGTGAGGTGCATTTTAGTTGAAGGCTACGAATTAATTTAGACCATGTGGGGATCTCTAATGTGCGCTGAAGTATCAGCACATCAAACTCGAGGAGACACGAATGTGAGTTTTCTCGTGTGTGAGTTGCCAACATTTGTCGTCATATTCCCACTTCTTGCCAAGTCTGCCAAAAGAGAATTGTAAAAAAATTTCCGTTAAATTTGGTGGGAGCAAAGCATCGGCAGAAAGTGGGGTGCCATACAAAAATACTTTATGGCTAGCTTGAATTTCTCTTTTTTGTCTGTTTTAACACTGGTCAAGCTTTAAAATGTGTAGTTTCAGCACCAGTTAGAGATACTAAGGTGGCACAAATTTCCAGCATTCTCAATGTTTTTTTTTTTTTCTTGCAGTCATCACGACTCCATTCAGTGCCTGGCCTACAACCCACTCACTCACACGCTTGTCAGCTGCTCCTGCTCTGATTTTGGTGAGCAGAGACTGACTGCATGTGTTTTCGATAAACCCAGTAAAGTGTATCTTTGGCAACAAAACTTTTATATTTCTATTAGTACCCTATTTGTATTAGTACCATTTCTATTAGTACCCTGTCATGAGTTTGCTTGTTTTTATCATTTCTTCTTGCAAAGTGCTATCATTACTTCGTGGCCCTCTTTAAACTTCTCCTCATGTATCATAGAAAGAACATTGAAGTTTTGTAAAAAATGAGGTCTGTACTTTTCATACATAGCAACGATGCTTCTGAGTATATTCTGTTTGCAGACTGTGTAAGGAATGCTAGTTGCTAAACATTAAGCCAGTGAGTGTTTAAATTTGGCTCTTAAGCAGAATTTCACTTCAGCTAACAATACCCTATGGCTAGAGCGGGCAACTTTGCCTTTTTCTTGCACAAGTGCAGAGCTGGGCAGAAAAACCAAATCCCCCTTTACCCTAAAAAAAACGAAAAAAAAGACCTGTTTTTTGGTGAAGATTGAAAAATGCATGTGCCTTGTGGCAAAGCCAACTTTTGATCTTTATTATCTGTCGTTTTCATATACTGAGAAGAGAGCTGGGTACCTTAAGTGGTAAAGGTGCACTTAAAATCAACTTGCATAACAAATGCTACTCGCAAAGTACTCAAGTTTAGAATATCTGTTCCCCATTGCAAAACTGAGTCCATCGTGTATCATGTGCAGGTCTGTGGTCATCGGAGCAGAAGTCCGTGTCCAAGCACCGCACCAACGGAAGAGTCACCAGTGCCAGCTGGAATCCCGATGGCCAATACCTCGCCCTTGGCCTTGCCAGTGGCAGCGTTACGATTCGTGGAAGGGTGCGTTTTGAAACTTAACTTTCATTCGGCTCGAAAAAGGGAAATGAACTCACTGCGAAGGAATTATCGCAAACTTAATTTGCTTCAAAGCAAAGCAGTGCTTCACTCATTTTTTGTAAATGAATGGTAGCAGTAGTGTTTGTGTGCCTCTAAGTACAGTTTTGTTGTTGTTGTTTTATTCGTCGTGTTGTTGTTTTGTTCTCCCAGCCAGAGAAATGGGGGTGCATGTGTTCGAAATGTATTGCAGACTGGTGAGGAAGTTGTCCGAATCGACCGTCCGGGTGGACCAAAAGCAGCGGTGTGGGGAGTCTGTTGGAGTCCCGTTAGGTGAGTCAGTAGATGTGGTGGAATTTTTCAAGCATTTTAGAACAGAAATGGGGTCTTCACTAAGATTGCGAAAGGTTGCGAGTTCTTTTTATCAGGAACCACTCTACTTTGCAGCCCTCCATGCAAAACCCACTGTCCACCTCACACCCTCCAGCCCCTCCTCTGGAGTTGTCTACAGGTTCCTTTGCGTAGAAACGAAGTTTTTGTTTCACATAACGAAGCGTGGGTTAGGTACACAGTAATCGAGTAAAGCTCGTGTAAAAATTGAGTAAAGTAACATTGAGTAAAGTAAAATTGAGTAATTGAGTAAAGCTTGAGTAAAACTTGTGTAAAACTAAGTGGGGTGGATTCGCGAAAGGCACGGACCAGTTATGGCACGGACAATCCTGCATTACTGCATAAGCATAAATGCGCTTCAACGAGCAAAAATTGCGCAAACATACTTCCAGGGAGGAAGGCGGCGGCGACGTCCTGGCCGTGGCCGACTGGGCGCAGACGTTGAGCTTCTACAACATCGCGGGCCAGCAGACGGGCCGGGAGCGGCCGCTCGGCTTCGACCCGACTTTTGTCGGCTACTTCCCGGGTGGCGAGTACCTGGTGGTGGGCGGGTCGTGCCGGGAGGCGCGCGTCTACACGCGCGACGGCATCTGCGTTGGGCCCGTCTCTCAGCAGGCCTCCTGGGTGTGGTGCTGCCAGGCTCGGCCCGACGCAACCCACCTGGTCAGCTTGCCTTCTACGGAGGCGCTGGAGGAATTGAGGAATGCACCCTATGGTTTGGCCTGAGTTTTGTGTTAGTTTTTGCCCTTTTCGTTTCATTCTTAGTCATATCTGAGATGTTGTTTTTGGTTACCGCAATATATGATAATCACCTTGCTCCGAGCAAAAATTTTGATGCATGAACGCACGCGTGCATGCCACAGCGCGTCATCACCATGTGAGCTTCGATTCCTCAACAACCACAGAATGACTTCCTCCCCGTATTAGTGAGGAACGGAATGAGGCTGTTTCGCCGCAGAGTCTAGTTGTTTCAAGCATAAGCCCAGTGCCTGCCGTTGAAGTCTGTCTTCTTGAGAGATTTTTTTTTTTTTTCAAAATAACCGTTAAGCGTAATTTCTTTTATTTAATTTTTATTTATCTGGAGTTTTTCATGCGGTAGCGTCTGTAGACTTGTCTCCACAATTCCACGTCCGTCCGTTTGTAATGTGATGGGAGGCAGAGGAAAGGAAGAGGCAAGGATTCGTAACAAGGAGATCATAACAGTCTATGCACGAGTTGTAGCAGAGTGCAAAAGGACAGACTTGTATAGAAACCGTTTACGTCGCACTGCTCGTTACACGCCTCATCGTCATGCTTGTTATGCTTCTCGTCTATATTCTCATTGCACTCCTCGTTATTGTCCTCACTGAGCCTCGCATGTAACTTCTATGACTTTTGGGGAGCGAAGTGATCACCTCTGGCACAAGTTGACTGCTCTTTTGCACGTGATGCCCTATTGCACATGATTGCACATGTGCTGCTCTATTGCAGCACATGATGCGGGTTGCTCCCCGAACCAGCGACATGGTGTTTAGATTTGTTTTTTGCTCTAGTTTCGAATTTCCGCTCGTGGCTAGGGCTTCTATCCTCTGTTTTTTGCCTCATAATATGTTTTCAATTAGCCTGAAATTAAAAAACAAGCTTATAGTTTCATTTGTTATACTCAGTTGCTGATCATGTCAAGAGTCTGTTATTCAATGTATGCCACCTGTAGAATACCACAGGGAGGAACCATACTGCATTGTTTATGGCCTGTGTACTTGTAAGCCACTCCAGGTTACAGAAAAAAATAGATTTCTTTTGCTTACCTCTCTTTTTTGTTAGTTTTGTCACTAAGACCCTATTCAATTAATAGTGGCTAGTTTTACAAGCAATTAATTGTAATTTGTACGGCAGGGCCTTTGTTAAAGCTTGTTTACGGACAGCTGTTACAGACATAATTCTTGTACGCAAACTCAGCTTGGGAAGTTCAATTTCAGTTACACCCTGGAAGTAGTGTGACTATTTTCGAGCGATTGTAAGTACACTTGTATTGATTGAATTGTTTAATTATGTGTAATTTTCAGGCCCTGGGCTGTCAAGATGGCACGATCGCCTACTTTGAGCTTGGCTTTTCCACGGTGCACAGTCTTTACCGAGAGCGCTACGCCTTCAGGGAGAACATGACAGATGTCATCATCCAGCATCTTGTGACGGACGAAAAAGGTGGGTTATTTTTTGTTTTAACGCTGACAACCTACGCATAGCTTAACAACCTTCGTGTTTACTCAACGCCCACTAACAGCCAGCATTCGTGCACTGTTGCAAGGTTACCGTTCTTTTAAAGGGCCTAATATTATATGCTTTGTAACTCAACGAATTATACAGAGCCGTAAGAACTCCATATCTTGTTGCAAGCTCGTTTTGTGTTTTGCATGTGTATTGAGTGATTGTTAATTGTGTGCAGTTCGAATCAAGTGTCGGGACCTTGTCAAGAAACTGGCAATCTACAAGCACCGTCTTGCCGTAAGTCAGTAGACAACAGATAAATTTTTTTTGTTTACGGATCGTAATTGAACTGGCTTTGAGGTTCGGAGGGTTGCTTGAGATGGTTGCATTTTCAATGTTGGTAGAATATTACATTTACTGTAAGTTAATGCCACCGTTGTTGAGGAAAGTTTTCACAAAACAGTTGCATCACAAGAAATGCTGATTTTGAGAATTTAAAGCAATTGTGTTTAATAAGTGGACACTACCCAGGTTGAAATTTAAGGCCACTGTTTATCTCTTGAATATACCTGGTACATTTCTACATGTTAACATGCCATCAAATTTATGACTGCTGCTTTAGCTGTCAGGTTGTGGAAGAATTTTGCCTTTTTTTTTACACAGGGATGGATCCTCCCACACAAAGAATAGTATGCAGAAAAGAAAAAAAAAAGCAGAGCAAAATACGGAAACAAGATTATCTACCTCAAGCAGTGAAAGGCTCGTAGTGTCGACAGCCTGCGTAGCTGAAACTCTATGCTAAGTGGGACTTGTTATGTCGGCCTGACGACGTTGTCGAACGGACACATCACACACTCATTGTAGGCCAGATGAAATGGAACTCTTTATTCAAGAATGTCTGTCCTATATACTCGCGTCGCAAGTGTGAGGCCCCACTTCTTGACGTCTACCGGTAGTACCTAAGTGGCAGCACCTGGTGCTATCGTGCGACACTACAGGACCCTTTAAATGTCAAGATATACAGTAGACTTTTCACGCAACAGACTTGAGGCGGGACGTGGCTCTTAAAACAATTTATTTTAATTTTTGAGTAATCTCTCTGAAACTTGTCAGTCTTGCTGCTTTCTTCCCACTGATTTCAAATATGGCAATATTTTTTGAGTAAGTCAATTAGTTACCAAGATAATTAGATATAATTACCGTATTTTCCAGTGTATAAGTCGCAGTTTTTTGTCTGAAAGTTCGTTGGTGCGTCTTATCGTATGGTGTGACTTATGTATGGAATTAATTTGGTACGCGGCAGCTGCACGTGGTCCGCGCTCGAAAAGGTGCCTGCGCGCTGCGTGATGTCAGCGCACGTTAAGAGACACAGCTCTGTGGTCTAAATGAATGAATTATCTGTTAGCAAGTCGGAGGAAGAAGGCTTCGATGGTTTTGCGTAAATGCCGTCTGTAAGTACATGCCATCTGTGTGTATGAATAGGTAAACCATTTTTGAGAAGTTAATTATGCCTAGACTTTGGACGGTACATGCCATGTCTAGCACTGCTTACCGGGGGATATGCTCAGAGGTGGCGGCCGCCGCAACCATGTACTTTGGCTGAACTTTTTAACAAACTGATCCTTTACGGGTTTACCTGATTAACAAGTGCGTTTTGTACACACTTATACACCGGTGCAACTTGTGTACGTTTTGTTTTCGGAAAAACTGCTGTTTTGAGGGTGATGTGACTTATGCACAATGGTGTGACTTATAGACCGGAAAATACGGTAGCCATTTTTGGAGGAACAATAGAGAAAACAGTGTTAGTCATAAAACTAATTTTTATGTTTTCCAGCACTATGAACCCTGGTGAGGGCAATAGAAAAATCGTTTTTTTTTTTTGTGCACTGATTGGAACCATTTCTACAGCTCATCAAACTTTAGGGCCACCAGTGGCAAGGAACCATTTCAAATGCCCATTTCAAATACCAAAGTTTAATGAACTGTAAAATTAGTCCCAAGCGGTGCACCAGAAAACCGATTTTGCTGTTGCCCTCACCGGGGTTCATAGTACTGGAAAATATAAAAATGACTGTTGTATGACCAACACTGTTTTCTTTATTGTTCCTCCAAAAATGGCTAATGATCTCTAATTATCTTTGTAACTAATTACTCAAAAAAATATTGCCATATTTGAAATCAGGGGGAAGAAAGCAGCAAGGCTGACAAGTTTCGCAGCGTTTACTTCACAGTTAAAGGAGCCATGAAGAGAAAACACAAGTTTGGTTCATTCAAAAGATTGTCTCGTTAGAATCATACTGACACCACTTTTAACGTAAACTTCGCTCAAATAAGCTACATAATTAGGAAAAACGGGAATGGTCATGCGACCCACCAGCTCATTTCCCGCAACAGAACCTGTGATGTCACATGGGCTAAGCTCTGCGATTGGCGGAGGCTGGCAGAAGCAGACGCAAATTAGGTAGAGCTTACAAACTAGACGAACGAGCGATTTGCGCTTAAATTTAGGGCACATTCTTTACAAAGCAATAAGAATGATGGGACAAACAGTGGAAGTTACGAAAGCACATGTAAACATAGAAGTACTGATGCGTTCTGCTGTTCGTACTGCGCACAGCATGCTTTGGTTTAGCTGCACAGCACTACGGGGCTTGGGGTTGTCGCAGACGACACTGGCCGATTGACGCAAGCAACGGTGTCTTACGTGACCCCATTTGTCGAGCGAGCACTGTTTCAGGGAACGAATATTTTCTCCCAGAACAAAAACAAGCCAGGTTTAAATGCGGGCAAAAACAAACCAAACGCTTGCCACGGTATGGTGGCGCCATCTAGGTTACGGAACGTAAAGAAACGCGGGAACAAACCAACACCGCTGTACAGGGTGGAGACAATTTTTGAACGGTCCCGTGCCGCCGCAATTGGGCCAACGGGCTCAACGCGTTATTCTTTTCGTTTCCCACGAGACCTAGCAACGCGAAACAGACAATATGATTCAAACTTCTTCAGTAAACCGCGTTGCGGCGATAATTTTAGCGCGGTTTTGACACAATGACTTGCTTCGGCGGCGAGCGAGCAACCGAACATGGCGGCGCCAGCGTTACGTGTCTCTACCCTGTACGGCGGATGCGCGAATGAAGGTACTCTAGGCTGCAGAGCGGTCAGTTCCTGTGATGTCACTGGGACCACGAAAACGCACGATTGAGCGGGAAAATCAAAATTTTAACCTAAATTGTTTAATTTCTCAGTGAATAAAGCACCGTTTGTATCCGGACAAGCGCTGGGGGCACTATAAAACCCGAAATCTTTCGAATAAAACCAACTTGCATTTTCTCTTCATGGCTCCTTTAAGGGAAGCTTTTTTAAGAGCAGTGTCCCCCCTTAAGGGGAGGAGCAAAGAAAAAGTTCCTCAACTGAAGCTCTGCTGTCGTGAAGTTATTATGTGCAAACATTTCAACGAGGAACTGTAAATAAGTTTACCCGAGACATTCATTCAAGCGCAACTTTACACGTAAATGTGATGACGATGGGGATGGTGATGGTAATGATGATAATTATAAAACTTAGCCTAAAGGGGTGTGGTCCTGGCTTTTTAGATTAGAGGACTTCATACGGTCTATTTTAATGCCTGAGAACCTTTACAAAGCTCGGTTCCTAAATGCTGAAAATGTGAGGTTCTCTTTCCTGCCGCGTGCCCTCAGGTGCAGCTGCCCGAGCGGATCATGGTGTACGAGCTGAGCGGAGACGCGTCCGACCCTAACGACATGCACTACCGGTTGCGGGACAAGATTGCTCGTCGCGTGGAATGCACTCTGCTGGTCGTTTGCTCCGAACACCTGGTCCTCTGTCAGGTAGGATCTTCCCGCTACCCTCGACTAGCACTTCCTGCTCTAGAAGCTCTGACCTTTGGGGCCGTTAGTACTGTCATATCTTAGCCCTTTCCAGTCCGGACCTTTTACACACTTGCAAGTGGAGCTCCAGCAGACTGACAGGACCCAGGCGGTTGTACATTGGCAGTTCTCCGGACAAGATATGGCATCCACATCTGGAGGGCCCAATCAGTGCCCCAAGTAAAGTCTTGGAAAACTGAAATGTGAACACGGAAATGTGAACCTGGCGGCATAAAAATTGAAGAATGTGGTTAATGTAGATCACGTACTGACACAGTTGTGGCGTGCTTTAAATGTCGCATTTCCAAACTTTATTGCTGTTACAGAGCCACGCGGCAATTTGACTTGCGTGGAAAGAAATTGCACTAGTATTTGTGTGTTCCGGTTCATACTTTCACGTTTGCATTTCACGTGTTCCTTAATGTTCAAATGTGGCATTTTCCCGGTTTTCCTGTGTATCAGCCATTTCTTCTTCTGAGTGCAAGTTGCTACACCTGTTGCCTCGCTTCCATTCCCGTTGTCATTCTGTATTACGTTCTGTGTATTTTTGTTTTGTTGTTGTTGATGATGACCACCCTGTTGTTAATTGAAGTTTGTACCCCCTCACTCAATGCACTCCTTGAGCCTGTAAGAGAGAAAGGGAGAGGAACAGAGAGGAGGAGGGGAGAGAGTTAGGGAGAGAGGGGAGGGAAGAGAAGGAGGGAGGAAGAGAGAGAGAGAAAGAGATATGGGGAGACTTTGTTTACAGTCAGACTAAGACCTATTGGTAGTCTTCTGTCAAAAGAAGAGCTTGAAAATTAAATATTAAAGCTGTTCCACTCAATGTGAAAGCTGTTGGAAGTGCAGAGCTGTCATTCACCATAATGGGCTGTACCGTCGTTATCCGCTTACTGCTACCACCCCATGCAATTCAAATTTCCCTCCTTCGCAGTGCTTGCGTGCCCCCTGCCTGAAACTCTGCGCCAGCGGGAGTTCTGTTCTTTTTGTGCTTTTCTCCCCGCATGTTCCGGCATTGCACTGCCACATTTTGCATTTTCTATCGTAAAAACCAACCCAACGGGCGTCCTTAACTAAAGGAACGTGGGTGCTGCCAGTTAATTACGTATATTTTTCCTCAAATGTAGCTATAGTTTTCTCTGCGCTAAACAAGGGGGGAGATGTGGGACAAGCGCCAGCGTTTCACGAGTTTCGAACGCTTATGACTATATAAACCGCTTGGCTTTTGAAGCCTCTGGGGTACGATGCCGCGAACAACAGCGTTACCCCGGGATGCCGCCTTGGTGCTCTATGTACTTAGGTCGAGTGAGCAAGCTAGGATGACAAGGCAAGCGCCTAAAGTGCTCTGCACTTAATAAACGAACAAACAAATAAACAGATAAATAAACAAACAAATAAATGGCGCGACTGCCCACAGGAACGGCGTCTGCAGTGCCTGCGGCTGCGTGGCGGCGCATGTGAGCGGGAGTGGGTCCTGGCGTCGGCCATCCGCTACATCCGGGCCCTGGGCGGCCCCGTGGGCCGGGAGGGACTGCTGGTCGGTCTGCGGGACGGTCAGGTGCTGCAGCTGCTGCTGGACAACCCCTTCCCACTGTTCCTCATCAAGGTACGTGGTCTGTGACGGTTGCAGCAGCAGCTTGGCGACCCGTCCTTTTGTGGACTTCCCCGACATCTGTCGGTCTGACAAGCAGCTTCTTCTTCTAGCCGAAGTTGCATTTGCTATGCTTGGCATTCGGTTTTGCCTTAGTGACACACGTGCGCTCTTGATTTCACACGGGCTCGTGGTACTGTACACGTCATCGGTTCTGGACAGTCGTGCGATTTTGAGATTGGGGTTTGTCAAGCACAAAAAACGGATGTACTGTGCGCGTGCATAGAGAACCTGTGGAGTGCATCCCTTCCATTTCATTCTTGTCGGTGTCTCCACTTGAAAAACCGCAGTGTGGAGTGGCGACCAGCCCAAATGTGCACTTCTTCTTTCAAAGGTAACATACATACTAACTAAAGGGAGTGGCCACTCATTGGGTCCCGTGTAGACACAGAGGCATTATATAATCTGCCTGGCTACGTTAGTGAATCAGCTTTGCCTGAGATTTACTTCTATCATTCCTACATCATTAACCTACATTTCACACTGTGAGTTGCTTGGCCAATTAACGATTGGCTACAGCAGAGAACTCTGCAAACAAAGTAACTGCAGTTGACCGGGACCTGTTCTGCGTTTTTTTTGTCATATGTGATGTCCCAATGTTACCCTCTTTTTTTTTTTTTTTTTTGACTAGTTACTTGTTCTCTGTCGTTATAGTGACCTACATTACATTGCGATATCCAAAAACCGTTGGTTTACACGCTTTCCAACTGTGGCACAAACCATCATGTTGTCGTTGGTGTGTTTAATCTTGTGATCTCATATGCGCAGATGTCACTACACATGCAAGTTGATGTCGTAAAAAATTGTGCACCCATTGATACATCACGGTAATCAAACTTAAGGGCATACTGTATTTTCGCACGTATAGCCCGCACCAAAAATGCAAAAATTTCAGGGGTGAAGTAGAGGTGCGCATTATATGCGAGGTATTTCCTCTCGTGCAACTTCACCGCAATTCGCATTGGGCCGTGATGCCCTTACAGCAGTAATAGCAACGAAGCCACTGTTGTCCCACTGACAGTGCTTATTTTGCACACACAGCTCAACAATATACCAACCTGAAAAAATGTATGCGGCAAGTCATCTAGCTACGTAGTCAGCTAGGCAAGTTCTTTTAGCTAAACAAGTGTGTAATGTTGCTTGAGTAGTAGCTTCGGTTTGTCATTTTGTGTATAAAATATGCAGGCAATACACGGGGATATATACTTTATGTATTCGTCGACGGAAATGGGGGTTCGGGTTATATGCAGGAGCGGGTTATGCGCGTGAAAATATGGTAGTTAACAACGGCAAGCTAAAAGGTCTGGTAGTCGGAATGATTGGGCAACCGATAATTTCGCAGTGAGAGCTGTAATAGGTAGTAAAGAAAAATTGTGCTACTCTGAAGCCTATGTTGTGTAACGTATCGAGGTGATTGCGGCCTTAACATGAAAGTGAAATTGGTTTTCTTTATCGTAGCTTACGGGTGGTGTCAAACTTGGATATGTTCACTCATCTTTTTTAACCACTGCTTCCGTCTGTCCAGGTGACCAGCCCCGTCCGCTGCCTCGACCTCAGTGCGGACCGCACCCGTCTAGCGGTCGTCGACGAGAAGGGCACGTGCCTCGTCTACCAACTCAACTCCAAGCAGCTGCTCTTTCAGGTTTAGCATCTTTCTTTGGGTTCACACAAGATTGATTGATTGTAGTGTTTAATGTGCCGACGCAACGCAGGCGGTGAGGCGCGCCGTAGTCGAGGGATTCGAATTAATTTGGACACCTGAGGATCTTTAATGCGCCGAAATTCCGGCGGCCACTTTTCGTCTCCATCAGAAAAGTGGCCGCCACAGCCAGGAATCGAACCCGCGACCTCGTTGCTCAGCAGCACGACGCCTTAGCCACTGAGACACCACGGCGGATGGGTTCACACAAGATTCTGCGCTTGTCAGATGGGAACAAAAAATAGAATTTCATAAGCCGGAGGCAGTTTTTTCAGCGAAGCTGCGATGTGCTAGTTTCGGGGAAATTGATGTGTGCATGGTCCGAGTGTGTAGACCGGAAAACCTCCTAGCATCGATACAGCTAAAGATACTTATGTTGCACTTTCTCCACCCACCACCTGTGCGTTGGTGTAATGAACTTCACAGCTGTGACGCGTCTTTTTACTACAGGCATGTCATCCATAAATGATGCTATAGTCAAGTGTGCATGCAAACGCAATAATAAACTACCGTATTTTCGCATGTATAACTCGCATCAAAGATGCGAAAATTTCTGTGGCAACGTAGGGGTGCAGATAATATGCAGGGTTTTTACTTTCGTTCAGCTTCACGGCGATGCACATTGTGCTGTGAAGCTCCTACGCAGTAACCCTGACTAGGCCTTCCATGGCAGCAATTGCGCAAAACATTCAAGGACAAGGAAGAAAAAACAAGGAGAAGCACGCTCTAACAACTGAATTTTATTAGTGAAGTATGACTTTCGCCTTGCAGTCCTCAGTGTATTCTACTTGCTAAATATACGCCTTTTCTGTCTGCGTAGTATGTGATGTGTTGCTTGAGCAGTAGCTTCGGTGCAGCCTCTCCTGTATCAAATGTGCGGGCAATATGTGAGTACTTTTTTTTTCTTTTCCGGCGGGCTGAAAGTGGGGGTGCGGATTATATGGAGGGGCAGGTTATACGTGGGAAAATACGGTACATATAATGCTGGTAGTAGCCAACATGTTTTTCTTGGGATGGTAACATTGTGCACTGCATGGCTCTACTGGTCGTACACCTGCACAAAGCGGAATGGTACTGATTTTTTTGAACTGGTAGTAGGCATTGCACAAAAGCTGTTTAGATACAGGTCAGTATGTTAGAAGTATAGGGAGCCTTTAGTGCACCTGCACGTGGTGCCAGCACATTTTCTGGTTCTCGTTTTCAGTTTGGATAAGCACTGCACAGCTTTTTGAGGGGTAATCTTTGTTACGAGTAACGACACGTGATGAAACCATGGTGAATTTCACAGTTGTCATCATGTGACTTCATTATCCCAGAACAGACAGAACTTAGCGCAAAGCATCTCTGTACTTTCTTTAGCTGCACAGCCAGTAAGCAGCGACTGAAGTGCTTTTACATGAGAGTGCACTTGCCTGCTCATACCTCTGGTGGGCTTTGAACTTTTGGCAAGGGCTGCTCCCTCTTTCTGTCACTTTTCAATTCCAGGAGCCCAATGCCAACAGTGTGGCATGGAACACGGAGCATGCAGACATCCTCTGCTTCACTGGTGGAGGTGCGCTGGCCGTCAAGGCTGGGGAATTCCCAGTGTTGAGACAGAAACTGGAGGTTGGTACAAGCTTTTAAGCGCAGAGCACTTTAGGGGCTCGCCTTGTCGTCTTAGCTCGCTCGCTTGACCCTAGTAGAGCCACATGGTGTTCCGTCGTAGCCGCTGTCGCCAAGGCGTAACCCAGAGGATTCGAAAGCCAAGCGGTTTATATAGTCATAAGTGTTTGGAACTTGTGAACCGCTGGCGCTTGTCATACATCTCCCCGTTGCTTAGCGCACAGAAAACTGCAGGTACATTTGAGGCAAAATATACTTAATTAACCGACAGCGCCCGCGTTCATTTAGTTCAGAACACTTGTTGGGTTGGCTTTTACGATGGTAAGCGCCAAAAAGTGGCAGTGCAACGCCGGCACGTGCGGGAGGAAAAGCAAGCACAAAAAGAACAGAACTCCCGCTGGTGCAGTTCCAGGCAAGGGGCGCACGAGCACTGCGTGGGCGGGAAATTTGAATTGCATGTGGTGGTAGCAGTGAGCGGACAACGGTGCTACAGCCCATTATGGCGAATCACTGCTCTGCACTTCGGACAGCTTTCACATTGAGTGGAACGGCTCTCATTTTTTTGCTCGAGGTATACGTCACCCTCGCCCTGTGTCAAGGTGGCTGTATGAAGGCCGAGGGAGGAGGTGTAGAAGGAAAACAGAAATCAAAGTTCAGGTGTTGCAGCTGCAGTTTGAGCATTTCCTTTTCTATTTTTAACACTTTACAGAATATATTTTTTTGCTTCTCATTGACTTTGTTCTTTCTCAGCTTCTTTTTGTTCTTTTAGGGGGCGAAGCCCCTTAGGGGCTGGGGCTGTTGGCGTCTCCTGTAGTCGTCGTAATCGTCGTCTCATGTAGTTACGGTACTAAAACACAGGGATACTTGTTTACGCCTCGCGCTTGAGTGCTTCGTAACGCGTACTAAAAAAACACTGGGACATTCGTTTACGCCTCACGCTTAAGAGCCTCATTCTTCAAAGACAAGAGACTTTTACAGCAAAGCTTTCTACCTCTACCCCCCAATGGTTTCATCTCCGTTGGCAAAAACGCCAAGGCGCCAAGAATAAACTTATGCACTGCATGTTTCCACCCCTCCTCAGGTTTCACGTTAGTGGAGACGGCCCGAGATTTTTTTCCCTCTCACAATTATCGTTCACTTCACACACTTTCCCACTTTCCTTAAATCTCTCTTCTACTGAATCTCCGATTTTACTCTTTTATTTAACAGCAGAGCTGTTTATGCCAACACAAATCCGTCTGCCGCACAAAAAAGCACCATAGCCTCAAAAAAAAAAATGTGGTTGGGAGGTAGCAAACTTGGAAACTTTACGCCGTGAAACTGGCAACTTACCGTATTTATTCGATTATAAGATGGTCACGATGATAAGGCGAGGGTGCAGTTTGGAGAGAAAAAAAAATCGTATATATATATATACTATATATACTGAGCTTCGAATAGACTATGGATTTTGGAAAAAACCTTGTCTTATATTCGAATACATACGGTAACCACTGGGCCACCCTGAAGGTTTGAGGGGTATAAGTTAGCAGCGGTGGAGAACAATAACATAGAAAGCCAATTGTCAAGAAAAAAAATGCTTCTCGTGGTCTGAATCGAACCTGGGTCCCTCACATTATAAGACCACGTCTATGTAATTCAGCTATCATCGCATTTCGGGCACACAGCATTTCCTTTGTGTTTGTAGCGCAGGCGTTGGCTTCGGACTTGGCCGCAGGTTCTAGCATGGGCAAATGCAGTCCACTTTGGGAGAGATGTGAATGCCTGCGGACGGAACGATCCGAGCCTGCCAGTTACGGAGAACTTTCAGCGCAAGTTCGGAAATAAACGTGAGGTGATGACATATGGAGCGGAAAAACTTGGCGCTTTACTTAGCAACTTGAAAGCAAACTTAGGTCGACTCAACGGGCCATGGAATCAATAATGGTTGGAGTGACACTTAGAGACAGGAAACAAGCATCCTGCATCAGAGAACAAACTAAAGCAGAAGATATCGTAGTTCAAATAAAAAAAAAGAAATGGACTTGGGCTGGCCATGTAATTAGCCGAAATGACGCTCAGTGGACTATGAGGGTGGCCGAGTGGACACCGAGAGACAAGTCTAGAAGAAGGGGAAGGCCAATTACTCAGTGGACGTACGAAATAAGGAAAGTTTGAGGCAAAGGATGGACTCGAGCGATTGGAGGTAAATGGGAGAGGCCTACATCCTGCAGGGGACCTGGTGGGCTGTTCATGATGATGGTGCAACAGCTGTGTCTTCGATGAAGCGAGAGGGGCCACCGGCTCCACTGTTTCTCCAGCCTTGCACCACTAATGCAAGCTGCCCCATTTTTTTTATGCTGTTTTACTGTTACGTTACAGTTTCTCGATTCTATTACGAGAATCCAGACTGAGCGGTTGTCTGCATCGTACATGGAGAACTGTTTGCACGTGCCTGTTCTTCTCATGGGCCAAGATTGATTTTTTTGGACTTGGGGCTATGATGTTCTCGTTCAACCGCACTTGTGGAATGCAGGGCTTTGTGGTTGGCTTCGGAGGTTCCAAGCTCTTCTGCCTGCAGCACAACAGTGTCACTACGGTTGAGGTCCCTCTGTCACCCTGCCTCTACCAGTACCTGGAGAAGAAGCAGTTCAAGTGAGCGCTGGGGTGTTCCCTCTGAAAAGTAGAGAACAACTGGAATTTGTTTAAAACTAAATTTGCCGAGCTCATAAATAAATTTGTTCCCGTCATAACAATTTCTTGCACTAACACAGTCCCTTGGTTTAATAATCAGCTTCGCCGGCTTAATAATAAAAAGAAGCGCCTTTACAGGCAGGCTAATAAGCACAAAGATTCAGCTTCCTGGAAACGTTATAAATTATGTGACAGTCACTACCAATCTCTGCTAAAATCAACCCGCCGTAACTTTTTCGCCCGCGATCTGCCTTCAATGTTAACTAACAACCCAAAAAAGTTTTGGCGCACAATAAATCCTTCTAACCATCCCGACATCACCCTTTCCAATGCTGCAGGCGACGCAATTCCCGAGGACGAGTGCGCGCAGGTCCTGAATAACACCTTTTCTTTAGTGTTTACCCGAGAGGACGTCACATCATCACCAGCTGTTAACACTTCCACCGTTAGTTCAATGCCCGAAATAGTTATTAACGAGGCTGGCATACTTTCTTTACTCAGCAAACTTAAAACCACTTCCGCATCTGATCACCTTGGATTCAATAACAAAATACTAAAAAATGTTTCTCAAGGCATCCATCGTATCTTATCAGCTCTTTTCACCCAATGCTTGTCATCTGGTTTAATCCCCGAAGACTGGCGAATTGCTAAAGTAATACCGATCTTTAAATCTGGCGATCGCTCATCCCCACTTAATTATAGACCAATATCGTTAACAAGCACCATTTGCAAACTTTTCGAACACGTCATTCACTCGCAGGTAATTAACTACCTAGAAGAGCATAACATCATTTTCAAGTACCAGCACGGTTTTCGAAAGGGCTACTCGTGCGACACTCAACTTGCCGGGTTTATTCACGATTTACATTCTTCCATTGACGCTGGCATACAAACTGACGCAATTTTTCTTGATTTTTCCAAAGCCTTTGACCGGGTCCCTCATCACAGGTTGCTAATCAAATTAACACAGCTTAACATTCACCCGCTTGTACTCGCATGGATTAAAAATTTCCTTTCAAGAAGACTTCAGTTCACATCCGTTAATAACAGTTTCTCCTCTTTTGCGGAAGTGTACTCAGGTGTTCCTCAGGGCAGCGTGCTGGGCCCCCTGCTTTTTTTAATTTTCATTAATGATTTGCCTAACACGGTTTCATCCCAAATCAGGCTTTTCGCGGACGATTGCGTGATTTATCGCAAAATTTTGTGCAAAGAAGATGAGCAGGCCCTCCAGGCTGACCTAGATGGTATAAGCTCTTGGTGCTCTGAATGGTTAATGTGCCTTAATAATTCTAAAACAAAGCTTATGTCCTTTACTAAACGCGCATCTCGCATTTCAACCTCGTACTCTTTAAATAATACTCCAGTTGAACTTACTAGTAATTACAAGTACCTTGGTGTTTACCTTAGTTCGGACTTATCCTGGAATCATCACATTGACGTCATACTTGCATCGGCTAACCGCTCACTAGGTCTTTTAAAACATAACTTGAAGCATGCCCCATCGCACCTACGTAAACTCGCTTACATCACACTTATACGGCCTAAAATAGAATATGCATCAGCAATTTGGGACCCTTACCAAGCTTACATAATCAACAACATCGAATCACTTCAAAACCGTGCAGTTCGCTTCATCTTTTCAGACTACTCCCGTCATTCCAGTGTCACTGAGTTGAAAATTCGTGCAGAACTGCTCGACTTGTCGCAACGACGCACAGCTGCAAGGTTATCACTTTTTCACAAACTTTATCACCACCCATTGCTTCATAACGATTTCTTTTCTTCACCAGCTTCCATTCTTCCCAGACACGACCATCCTTTCAAAGTGAAGCGTTTACTATGTCATACATTGCACTATTCTCGGTCATTCGTTCCGCGTACAATCATTGACTGGAACGCATTGCCATCACACATAGCCACCGTCATTGATGCTGTTAATTTTAATCAACTAATACTCACTGAAGTTGTGAATTGAAAACAAAACTATCGCTTATTTATTGTATAATTTCTGACAGATTGTTCTTTTTCTAAAAAGTTTTGTTGTTGCTTCTACAGAGTTAATTTTTTACACGTTATTTCGAGCTAACATTACATGTATCATATTTGTGTTCGCGCATGCGTTGTCCTTTTTATGTTCTATTTTTCCCAGTGTATATATTTTGTTCATATGTTTGTTTCTGCTGCACTGACTACCCCCTATGTATAATACCCTCCTGCGTGAGGGCCTTTAGGGGTACTTTGAATAAATAAAATAAATAAATAAATAAAAGCTCGAGAGTGAACTCACGGCTTTTTGCGCAGTTTTACAATAAAACTCTTAGTTCATTACGGATGTGGAAGGTAGATACACGTGTAGAAATGCAGTTAGAATCAGTTGAGCGGTCACGTAAAGTAAGAATGGGTTAGTGCATTGCCTTCTGGCAACATTAGATACGTATACTTTCTGCACATTTTATGCTGAAATACCAGGCACATTCTTACAGGGCAAAATATGAACCCTTTGTTATGTACCTATTCCCTTTAGGTTCATTATTTGTAGGTGCCACGTGTAAAATTAGAAAGGCTGTAGAAGGTTGGTTACAGAAGGGTGATTCAAGATTGGTGCTATCATCCGGCTACTAATAAAATATATCTTTTTTATTGATTGATTGAGTGATTTAGTGATTGATACTAGCCTCTCTGGCAATCGAATTCTTAGCATAGTGAACTCGATCTTTCAAGCCTGGTGTTGCTAATCATGTCTCTAAGCAATAGCTGTACACGATTGATTGATTTCCATTAATTTATGCACATGCATCTAAAGCCATTGCATTTCAACGTTCTATAACGTGCAGCAGCTGGGGATCAACACTGCAAACACATTCCACAGGGGTTTGGTGCTCATACCCGAGACCTTGTGGCTTTCTCTAATGCTACCATCTCAGCTTTCACAACGGTATTATCTCAGCTTCGCACGGTGATACCATGTCATACCATGCCATGCAGTACCACAAAGGGCTGCATTTTCGCGTGTATAACCCGCCTGTGCATATAACCCACACCCCCACTTTCCATCAACGAATAAAAAAAAATATATCCCCGCATATTGCCCGCATATTTTATACATTAAGGGATGGACCAAAGCTACTACTCAAGCAACGTTACACATTTATTTATGCAAAAGAACTTGCCTAGCTGACCACGTAACTAGATGACTTGCCGCGTACATTTTTTTCAGGTTGGTGTATTGTTGAGCTGTGTGTGCAAAATAAGCACTGTCAGTGGGATAGCAGTGGCTCAGTCGCTATTACTGCTGTAGGGACATCACAGCCCAACGCGCGTTGCGGTGAAGCTGCACCAACGGAAATACTTACCGTATAATCCGCACCTCTACTTCACCCCTGAAATTTTCACATTTTTGGTGCGGGTTATACGCGCAAAAATGCGATAGTAGTGGACTGGGATAGCGAAGAACTGAAGCAGTTTCAGGCAGCCTTGCTAACGTGTCCTGCTCGAGCAAACTGTGTGAGCTGCCTCAAAGGCCCTGCTTATGCGTTAATTGCGTTTCCAACAATTCCAGGGAGGCCCTGTCTGTGGCCTGCCTGGGCGTGCCGGACGAAGACTGGCGTTTCCTGGCCAAGGAAGCCCTGGAAGCCCTGGACCTGTCTGTGGCCAAGCGGGCCATCGTGCGCCTCGGGGAGCCTGGCCTGCTGCGCCTACTGCGCTCCCTGCAGGTGCCTGGCCTGCCTTCTCATCTTTTGCTTTCTTTCAAGGGGTAGCATTCTTTGCCGAGTACCCTCACAGCTAGGACCGTGTAAGGCCCTGCATTTCCACAAAAATGCAGATATCGCGGAAGTTCCACCTTTAATTACTATAATGGTGTAAATGGAGATAACTGGTCGCACGAAATACTGAAAAAATAAAAAAAATAAGAAAGCTATAAAACAATTACGGAAAGTGGCGAACTGTGTAACGCCCAGCATTACCACGCTAATGCAGATTTCGCGAAAGTTCCAAATGTAATTGTTGTAATAGCGTAAATGAAGATAATTGGTCGGATGGGATTTAGAAAAACCAAAAAATTTGGCTGGAAAAAACTCGCACTCAAAACAAGGAGCATAAGAATGCTACGCGGTTACGCGGTTACGATACCTAGCCACCGCAGTCATGCGGTGTCACGCACCCAAACAGAGGCTTGGAAAAGATGCCCGTTTGTCCCTCGAATCGGCCTTCCGACCAAAAGTTAATACAGTTAAAACCGAATCTAATGAAGTCATCAGGAACCGTGAATTATTTTATTAAATGCAGACCTTCGTAGAATTGGGGCTGTCATTTTACAAGCGGCTGATTCCATAAATTCGATGGCTGAAAGGAGGCGCATCTTAGCAGCCACCACGACATCGTAAATGCGGCGGCTGCGGCGCTCACCTGCTGATATTTTAGCAATGCGCTTAAAGTCCGCAGTGGAAATATTAACTATGAAACGGTAGGGGTTCTGTGGGAAACAAATTTATTTGCCTGTGATTTTCGCCTGCGTCGCTTCGTTAGCATTGGGCATCAGACGCTTCAGAACGCAATCATGTTCAATGCGTTGTCGGTTCCTTCGTCAAGAGCCCCAGCAAAGAGTCTGAGCAATCCATTAGTGTCCATCACCTTGCCTGGAGCGAGAACAGGAGCTTCTGCAGTTTCTTCTGCAACATGGACTCTTTTTTTTTTTTTTTCAGCGCAAATTAACCTCTCCCCCCCCTCCCCCCTTTTGAAAGCCTTTTTTTTTTTTTTTTGTTCGGGGAAAGGTGGCAACCCTATTCAAGAGGCCGAGAAAAATGTCTTCCCTGCAAAGCATTTGTGCAGGGTGGTTAAGCCAATTGTAAAGGCCTCAGTGTCCAGCAGAGGGGGTGGTTACACGTTCATCCGACCATGCCCTGCTTGGGAGTTTCCCAAATCTTCTTGCCCCCTCGCACGTGCACGCAGGAGCAGGATACGCGCGGGGAGAAGCGCGAGTGCCTGCTGGGGGACGTGATGGCCCAGCAGGGGCGCTTTGCCGAGGCCGCTCGGCTCTACAAGAAGGCCGGACGCCACTCCAGGGCCGTCGACATGTACACCGACCTGCGCATGTTCGACCTCGCCCAGGTGCGTAAAACTCCTCTCTTTCTTGTCTCGAGACGATAGTCTTTCTTGGGACGCTTAATTGCCGAAATTTTGGTGTGTCTGTCTGTCTGTCTGTCTGTCTGCCTGTCTGTGACTCGATTCAGCCACCCGGCCAAAGTGAAACAGAAGCTGCACAATAGTCTTATATACCCACAGCCAAATCTAAACATCTAAGTGTGGTGGCAGTGTTCATACTTCTCAACACTGTTGAACAAGAACAAGACATTGCGCAAATGTGATGCAGAAAATCAATAAATGAGTGACATTTGCACTCTTCCTTTATTAAAAGATTCACGGATGCTTCGTTTTTGCGATAGCAGATGAAATACTACATCAACAGCAAAAAACCGTCGCCTGCTGTTGCCCGCGCTACTATAGCTCCTGGCGGCATTTACGAAACCAAACAGCAACAGCAACAAAAGGTTCCACTGGACAGGTTCCACGTTCCGCTTGGAACGCTCGTGGAGTAGGGCAATGTGGTTCTGTAAAAGTTGAAGTAGGGTGCCTTGATTCATGCACATCTCCGCCCTATGACAGCGCTGGCATCCAGGCACCTAGAATGCGGTACATTTAAACTGCCTTGAGCAAACCTCTAGCGTGTTATCTCAGAAGGAACGAGACGGGAGAAGAACAGCATGACATGTGAGCTGGAAAGAGAAGGGAGGCGTTTACTTGGCAGGGGAAGCAGTCAACTATCATTTTTCGTCGACATTTGCAACGAAAGGAGCAGATATGCGGCCATTTTTGTCTTTCTCATTTTCTTTGTTTTCGTCGTCCTTTTCTGTTGAAATCAAGAGTTGGACGGAAGCCCGTCTGGTCGGGGAAATGTATGACACCAATTAAAAACTAACACCAACTGCGAGTGTTTATAAAAACGAAGAAAGACGTTTCGGCTCCCGTACGGGAGCCTTGTCCACAATGAGCTGAGAGGGCGAAAGCGATCTGGTTATGTTGGACTCAAGATGGGACGTAGGCAACGTGCTTACACGTGTGGGAGGTTGCCGTCATTGAGATTAAGTGTGTGCCATTTTCATTTTTTATAAACGTCTTTTTTAGGTTTCATAAACACTCGTGATCGGTGTCAGTTTTTAATTAGTGTCGTCCTTTTCTGTTGTGCACTGCTCTTGGCTGCAACATTTTTTTAGGTGTGTCGTAGCTTTTTCTTGCAAGAGAAATGGTTTTATGTGCTATATAACATTTGCTGTACCTTTTTTTTTGTGCTTCTATTATTTTTGCTTTGTTGCAAGATTGATGCTTCTGTTTTTGTATCGAATAAATTACTCGATGTATCCCCTACAACAATGCCCCCTGGGCAGAGGTAGCCTGAATAAACAAATAAATAAAAAGCCTTCTTCCCCTTCAACCTTTTTGTTGTCCATTGTCAGGGAGGACAGAAAGCTTAAAAGAGACTCCGCTAACTCTCAGTGCATTGGAAGGAGTGCGGAGGAAGTCACGTGGCTTTTTCACACTCCCAAAAGGTCTCTGGGAACAACTTCTTATCAAAAGTGGCAGAAGGCTCCATCTCGGGGTGTCGCCTGACCAATGTCCAGTGGTTGACAGGTCCCCAACAGAGCAGCTACAACAGGGAAAATGAGTGAAGGCATAAGAGGTGTCAATGTATGTGCAGAATACAAGAAAATAAAAGTTTGCCTCCTGAAATGGAGTTTCTGGCTTCATTGGAGGTGACGTCGGGGCCTCTACTACGCTTTTTTTTTTCCTAGATTCAAAACTGCTGTGAAAGCACACTTCTTGGGGTATGTGATTGTAAATTAGTTTGGGAGAATTCGCATGGATGACCTTTGATGCTACAATTCGTTGCCTCAATACAGTGAAGAGTTGGGTAATGGAGGGAGTAGTACATTTTGATTTCCACGTTCTCGTTTTCTTTGCTTGCTATGCCGTCTGGGTGGCGAAAAACGAGCTCGACAAGCTTGCGCAAATGTAACGAACGAAATTTGCCCCGAAGACTTCGTCGGAGCTGAACGCTCATTTGTTGCAGGATGCTAGAGAGAATATTTTCCTACTCTTTTTTTTACGCTTGCCGGTACATTTGTGCACAACACACTCCTGCGACGTACGAATCATACTGGCAGCGCATCTTTAGAGTTTTTTTGTTGTTGTCAAAGGAGGACTGCCCCACAAACGACACTTTCGGGAAACAACTGTCGATGAAGCAGAAGATATTTTGTGACCCCATTCAGTTTCCGCTTCACAGGGTTAACAATTAATCTGTCTCGTTCGTTTCCACGGTTTCAGGAATGCCTTGGCACAGACGAGACCTTGGATACCCGGCAGCTGATGCTGAAGAAGGCTGAATGGGCACGCAGCATCAACGACCCGAAGGCTGCTGCGGACTTCTACGTTCTGGCGGGAGAACCCCTCAAGGCTGTTGAGATTGCCGGCAAACAGGGCTGGACCAACGTGTGAGTGGCTTTGAAAGAAGGAGTTCTGGCAAGCGGCTACTGGAATTTTGCGTTTTACGCTGAATTCCATTTGTCAGTCTGGAATGGCAACCAGATTTACTAAAATTAGCAATAAAATCGTATGTAGGGGGAGTGAATTCAATGAAGTGCAGTATGTTCTGGCTAAGTCTGAGCTTTTCCTAACAGAACAAGGATGAGAGCATTTTTATCTGAGACGACAGGCACTCCAGATCGACTGATGAAAGTTATTAGAGGTATGCGAACTCACAATTTTCAGCCACGAATGAAATATGGATAACGTAGACTGACTGTTAATTGAGTCCACTGTTTTCAGGGATGGGTACCTTTGCTTTATAGGATGTGAGAAACAAACGAATTATCTTGAAAATCGAGGCTTTACAACCGACAAGGTACGAAACAGTGCAGCAAAAACACCGCATGCGTTGTCTCGAAGAAGTTCTAGTTTTTTAACATGTTTTGAATCCAGGAACTGGGGAGCCAGAATGCATGTGGCTAGCTTGATGCAACAGTCATGCACATCAGGTGATCGATTGATTATAGCGTTTAACACGCCGACGCTACACACGTGATGAGGCACGCCGTTGTGGAGGGCTCCGGATTAATTTTGACCACCCGGGGATCTTTAACGTGCACCGAAATCTCGAACACACAGCATTTTTGCTTTTCGCCTCCATCAGAAAATGAAATCAGGAGCATACCTCTCATCAGCAGATCCGTACCCCACTTTGTGTCAAGAATCCGTGCACCTTTACTGATGGAAGCAAAAAGTGAAAACGCCCGTGTGTTCGAGATTTTGGCTCACGTTAAAAGGTCCCCGAGTGGTCAAAATCAATCCGGAGCCCTCCACTACGGCGCACCTCATTGCCTGTGTAGCGTCGGCGCGTTAAACCCCACAATCAACCAATCGATCTGTGCACAAAATTTGCGATGGAACTAAGTCGGTCGTACGCTGTGTCTCAGTTGCCACATGCTGTTGCTAATCATGCCTGGCCTGGTACCCATTAGAGAGCAGTTGCCACTTTACCCTTAGCGTCATCTTGCAGAGGTGAGACCCCCTTTCTCCTATGGTTGTGCAGACTCGTTGACCTGTCGCAAAGACTGGACAAGCGGGACAGGGAAGCGCTCTCACTGTGCGCGCGCCTTCTCGCCGAGCAGCAGCAACTGCTGCCGGCGGCAGATGCCTTCCGCAGAGTTGGGGACACCGAGAGTCTGGTCAAGCTCCACGTCGATGCGGGCCAGTGGGATGAGGTGAGGAGCGAGCTCCTCTCTTTCTTTTCCTGTTGCCAAAGTCTCAGTGTTGCGTCAGCAGTAAGAGTTTGGCAATGTCCTCCGGGTAAAGCAAACAGTGATGTACCCTGTTGACCCATTCACCACTCTTCTAGGCTGTCATGCAACCCTGTAGAGTTGCATAAGAGGCTGTATCAAGAGCACAGCAAGGGCGCTGCAAGGTTGCTAGAATAAAAAGTTTCTGATTGGGTAAGGAAGCTGCCGGTGCCTACGCGACTGAACAACTTCAGCTCATGGCTTGACTTCTTCCTCTATTTTCAACTTGCTTTCGCTGCGCACGCAACATAGTATAGATTCAAGGGGAAGACGTGGGGGTGTGATTGCTGTGCTTTCATCTCCTTTTGCAACATTTAAGCAACAGAAGATTAATAAGGTTTTAGTCATCCTAACCTTGTTTTCTCTCTTTTCTTTTTTTTTTTTTTGCATATGCCTTTAAGACGTCGTTATCACCCTAGCCATCCTACTTGCTCAGTGGGGTGCACTGCACAGGCATGGCCCTATGTTGGGGTTAACCATATGTTTCGGTTAAGACGCAACATGCAGTTCATTTCAGTCCAATTGAGAGTTTGGGGAATTTCTGGCCTGTGAGGTACTGTTTGCCCACGTTACTTTAACACCATGTTTATGCTACGCCTGAAAGCGCTGAGGATTTTTCTTTCTGTGCTATCTTTTAAGCAATATTTGCATTAGTCGCACACTTTTCGGACCTAACCTTTGCAGTCAAGTCGGAGCACTTTCTTTTAAATGTTGCATGCCTTAACGTCACCTCGTACTGTTTACGCAGTCCGCAGCTTTCCTTTTTTTTAGCAACTCGCTTTTTCCTTCCAGGCGTTCGCGGCTGTGGGAGAAAACGCCGAACTCCGTGCCAAGATTTGCGGGGACTACGCCAACTGGCTCGCCGAAAACGACCGTTTTGTTGATGCCCAGAAAGGTATATAAAATCACCAACGATTCTTATTACCTTGCTTAAGCAGTTTCTGAGAGATAAAAATCCCTTCAGCATTCTACGAAGCCGGACGTCAGGATGAAGCACTCAAAGTTCTTGAACGGCTGACTCAGTACGCTGTCGACGAGTGCCGATTCCGCGATGCCGGGTACTACTACTGGTTGCTCTCAAGACAGATCCTCGAGTCGGCAAAGGCTGCAGGTGAGTTATAAGTAGATTAGACATTCGTGGCAACCTTGTATGTCTGTGGTCGGATGTCCTTTGGACATATGAGACTGTATATTTTTTGTACATCCGTTGCTGGATGTCTACTGTACATCCGCAAATGTACGTGCTAACCTAGTCATGCTGTGGACGTACAGTGGCTGTCCGAACTTGGCTTTGGATGTTTGGCTGTTTCTTGGACGTTCCACGGACGTCCGTGGTTGCTTGGAATCTCAGGTGCATTGGAAGATGGTTCTTATGCAGAGCCTTTTAATTAAACCAGGAATGTGCATCTTGAATGTGTGACACAGAGATGTGTGATCCAGTGAACATCGTGTTTGTCCCATGCACCAAGGTGGCATTCTGAGCCGTGTCCTTTTCAGAAATGTCTGTTTCGCATCCGTTTCAAGTTGTGACGTGGTTCTGGTTGCCAGGACACTGTTAGGTGGACTTCAAAATGAACACAACTCAGTATTCCACCCCATGTCACTTGATTCAACCTGGCCGGTATTCTGTCCACCGGATGAACTTTCACTGTGACAGTCATGTTACCTTCTTTGTCCTTTGATGACTGTGGTGATGAATATTACCCTAATACTTGGCTTCATAGATAGTAATGTCATGTAATACCTCCCAATAAAGAGATCAAAAGCAGCAAATTCTCAAGCTATGGACCTGAATACTGCAATCAATGAGCCTGTGATTGAGTCAAAACATCATCCACTAATAGTATGCTGGCATTGGGAATCTAAGTAGAAACGAATGTTGAATATTTTTACGTGCTACTACGCAGGTGATGCCACCAAGAGAGATGCGCTCATAAGCCGATCTGCCCAGCTTCAAAACCTGGCTGATGTTTATTACATCTACCACAACGTTCACCGCTACATTGTGAGTGCCACCTTTCCCTCCCCTCTCCTTCTTGTTACATTCGAGCACAGCAAATCATGGTGCCTTTCGACAAACGTCCCAACGTTCTTATTGTCATGGTTTGTGTTACAGTGATATTGAACTGAACGGTGACACCCCTGAACAGTTCTTGTTCAACATTGTTAAGTATAGTGTTGTCATGTGCCGTTGTTATTGACCCAAAATGCCCCCCCCCCCCCCCCCCCCTTTTTTTTTTTTCCTGAAAGCTGACAATTGTGTAAAGGAATTTTCAGCCTTAAAAAACTGCTAGTAAGGAGATCTTCACTGGCAAAAAATTAAAAGCAGGTGGAAAGAGCTATTTTGATTCCGAACTCCACAAATCAAATTGCGTGCATTCTTCTTGTCAAGCGTTGGTTGTTGTCCATCTGTGTACAGGAAGAGCCTTTCACGGCCTACCTGCCTGAAGCCCTGTTCAACATGTCTCGTTACCTGTTCCACGAAATCATGGACCGACCGATACGGGGCGTATCACTTGTGTATCCTTAAATCGCTTTGCTTGTCTGTCCATTGCATTTTTGTCGGTGCATGCTGAAGCCTAAGTTTTTGTACCACTGTTCTCAAAGGAGCTTTTGTTTGGAAGGTGATCTCATCTCTAAGGAACAATTAATGTAAAGAATTTTTGAATGACTTCAAGGTGGTGACAGATCTGTGTAAATTCACAGCTCTAGTTAATGATGTTAAATAAAAAAACAATTTTGAATCATTTGTAGGCTGTGGAGGGAGTTTGCTTAACCAAAAACAAACATTTTTAATCCATTTGTTTTATTGCTTATATTATTTATGTTTTTGTGCTAGTGCTATCTATGTTGGCTTCGACATGTGAACAATATTGTCAACAAAAAGGAGGGTGTCAATTTAGACTTGAGTTTTAATTCTACTCAAATGATTATAGAAGCTTTAAAGTTGAATGACTGCTCATACTGTTGACCTGTACACAGCCCTCCGACTTTAAATGAAATGCTCTCAAAACTTCTACAGTTGAAGAATCTATACAGCTCTGATCATTTGTGTTTATATGGCTGCAGTTGGATACTGTTAATGTTTTATGCAGAATGACAGTACTTGCAGCATCGAAGGCATCCTCAGTTACGGGCATCACAGCACCTTTATTGGCTGTAACAAGCTTGTTAATAGCGGTGGACTCTTTTACAAAAAAAAAATTCAGTCAGTTTTCATAAATATTGATTGATACGCAGCTCACAATATATAAAAAGCAGCAGGGATTATCCGGGAGAACCCACACTGCTACCCAATGAGCACAGATAAAAGCTAAGCTTTATTCTAGGTATCATTGTAGTTTGTTTTTTTTAAACTACTGTAAAATTTCTGAAGGTAACCTGGCAAAAACTGAGAGCAAATCTAGTGAAGCCAGGGGGATGAGTGTTCAAAGTTTGTGAAAAAAACATTAAAGCTGTGTCACTCAATGTGAAAGCTGTTGGAAGTGCAGAGCAGTGATTTGCCATAATGGGCTGTAGCACCATTATCTGCTCATTGCTACCACCCAATGCATTTCAAATTTCCCGCCCTCACAGTGCTCGCGCACTCCCATCCTGAAACTGTGCCAGCGGGAGTTCTGTTCTTTTTGTGCTTGCTTTTCCTCCAGCATGTGCTGGGGTTGCACTGCCACTTTCTGTCGCTTACCATCGTAAAAGCCAACCCAATGACCGTTCCCAACTAAATGAATGCTGCTGGTTAATTACGTATATTTGGCCTCAAATGTACCTGCAGTTTTCTTTCGCGCTAAACAATGGGGAGATGCATGACAAGCTCCAGCCATTCATGAGTTTGGAATGCTTATGACTACATAAACCGCTTGGCTTTCAAAGCCTCTGGGTTATGCCGTGACGACAACCGCTACTACGGAACGCCGTGTGGCTCTACTTGTGTCCAGCGAGCGAGCGAGCGAGGTGCGACGACAAAGCGAGCCCCTAAAGTGCGCTGCACTTAAAAAAAGGAAGATCGTGTTAAATTCCAGGGTGGTTGTTTTTTGTTGGGGGGTGACGCATCTTTCGTAGGGATGCATCATTCTGTATTGCGACCACCGCCGCAGCCCTTAACAGACGGTTGCCACAGTGGTGTTCTCTATGCGCTCTCCAAGCAGAGTCGAAACCTTGGTGCACATCGGCTTGCAAGGCACTGCTACGAACGCCTTCAGAGCCTGCACGTCCCGCTTCGATTCCGCGAGACTCTGGACCTGGCAGCACTGACAGTGCGATCGAAGCCCTTCAGTGATGCCCAGGTGTGTGGTGTGCTCTGGAGATGGTTAGCAGATACGCTGCGAAGAAACGTGGCAGAACAGTGCATAAAAACCGGCTGTGGTTGCACCCGTACATGCCAGGTGGATTATCCAACAATTGGTCAGGGAATGCCTTTTTTTTTATTTCATTTAATTTATTTGTTGCTTAAAGAGGCCATGAAGACAAAATGCAAGTTTGGTTCATTCAAAAGATTGCCTCGTTAGAATCATGCTGACACCACTCTAAACATAAACTTTGCTCAAATAAGCTGTATAATGAGTAAAAAAGGGAATGGCCTTGCAACCCACTAGCTCATTTCCCGCAACAGAACCTATGATGTCATAGCAGCCAGTTCTGCAATTGGCGGAGGCCGGCGAAAGCAAACACAAATTAGGCAGAGCTTATAAGTTTACCGAACGAGCTATTCGCGCTTAAATTTAGAGCACATTCTTTTTATAGCATTGCGAATGGTGGGACAAACAGTGGAAGTTATGAAAGTACACGTAAACATAGAAGTACCGATGCGTACTGCTGTTGGTACTGCGTGCACTATGCTTGGTTTAGATGCACAGCTCTGCGGGGCTTTGGAGTTATCTCAGACGACACTGGCCGATTGACGCAAGCGACAGTGTCTTACGTGACCATATTTTTCCAGCGAGCACTACATTTCACGAAACGATTATTTTATCCCTGAACAAAAACAAGCCAGGTTTAAATATGGTTACAAGCAAACCGAAGGCAGAAAACGGCTTGCTGCGGTGTGGTGGCGCCATCTAAATTGACTAACAGTGAACAAGTCTCCGCTCCACACCAAGTTTAGCTGAAAGACCTGTTCTTATGATATTATTGGAAACGTCGTTGTAACACACGTTTTGGCACGAGAATCATAATTTTGACTTAAACTGATTACTTTCGCAGTGAATAAAGCATTGTTTGCTGCCGGACAAGCACTGGGGACACTATAGAACATGAAACCTTTCGAATAAAACTAACATTGTGTTTTGTCTTCATGGGCCCGTAAACGGCCCAAAGGGAAAGCAAGATCAAATTCAAGACTAAATACTGGTTCTAGCCTGATGTGAGACGGGTTTGAGGATCTAAAATGTATAAAGTAAACAGAGGCAGGTGTGTAGTTCTGCCACAATTTTTCAGAATTACTCCTAGGTATCATTTTTGAGGGAGGAAATGGCTTAAAAGTGCTGACTGACGGTAAGAAAATGGCAAGAGCAACTGCCACTGCAGTGCACAATTAATGCACGCAAGCATTAAAGGAGTATGGCTTGACAGTGTACTACCTCTTTCGGGTCACATTGTCAGTGACCCCCCACCAGCAAGCAGACTGCCTGCTGAAGCATTGACTACTGAAACTTCTATGCATGATTCAAGGAAAAGATGTGTGGACAAGCCAAGGTGGACAGGCCAACATTTCGGCGTTTGCCTAGGACGAGAACGGCTGGTTGTCTTTAAAGGATCCCACACCCAGAGAACACCTTATGCATCTTTTTCTCTCTCTTTCCTTGCTTCACTTTTTTTCCGCCCCAACTTTTGGCTCAGTCATAGCCTGATTACTCCTTTTTTTCTTTTTTTTTTTTTTCGAGTAGAAGTTTTTCCAATCCAAAATCCTTTTTTTTTTTTATTTCAGGACCTGCTGCCACTGTGCTATCGCTGCTCCACAACGAACCCGCTGGTGAATCCCCGCGGCCGCTGCTGCGTCAACTGCAGCCAGCCTTTCGTCCACTCCTTCATCGCTTTTGGTGGGAACACAAGCCTCACTTGCCCTTTTTGCGAAGTTAGCACACCAGCTGTTAGTCTTCTCTGTACAACATTAATAAACTTGCTGCTTAGTTGAGTAGTAGTACTATCACAAGCGCCTTAGCGGTTACTTTGATACTGCTCCTATTCATGCCGAAACCACGCAGCTAGCATCTGTTTCGAAGGTACCCTCACCATTTCACTAGAGGACTAAAGGTCGTGTTTTAAAAACATTAATGGTGATGGTAAATTCATTCTGATCCTGGCTCACAACCTCTCATATGCTGGAAGGAAACATTTAAGTATGTTCCAAGCTAGCAGCCATGCTTCTTCGTTCAATGCATTGTAGAACAAGACTAGAATGAAGTTAAGTGGTGATGTGTGTGGTCAATTGCAAGGAGACACTTCAATAAAAGTACTTAGTTTTAACAATCCTTATCACGACAGTGTGAGCTGTGTTTAAATCCACCACCACACTGAAGCCTGTGGTCTTTTTCTGTAGCAGTTTTAAGCGGCCTTTAGACTTCAGACATTCCAGCATGAGAGGTTTGCTCAAGGCAGCGTTTTTTCCCGTTGAAACCAGCCTCTCTTAAAAATATATCCTGAGCACAAAATTTTATTCGTCACATCCCTGTTGATGCAAAAAATCGAGCACCCCTCCGTCTAACGACGACGATTGGCGAACACGAACCTTTCTCATAATGGATTTCTTTGTTGGCCAATCCCACACTGCGAGTATGTGCTACTCTGGTGGTACACACCACTTTTCTATAACACCCACAGCAGCTTTCGGGTGTGGTTAACATTAGGCCTAACATTAGGCCTAATAAGTAGGCCTAACATTTAAGTCTGGGGTGTACGACGCGAATCGGTACCTGCTGCTTGGCGCTTGCTTCGACCATGTCGAAGTGGAGCGATCGGATAGACGCCGGCTTCATAACGCGAGTGACCCAGGTTCGATTCCGGCCACTGGAAGCGTTTTCTTCTTTTACTTCACCCACGCTCATTCATCATCATGTTCTGAGAAAGTTGGCTTTCCTGCAGGGTGTATTGGTGTACAACGGCATCACTGAGGACACCAAAGCTTCATTTTAATAACTGACAAAATTGTCCTGTGGAATTGAGTCGAACTGGATAGCCACTTCTGAAGTATTCGTAAGGCTACCTGCTGATGTCAACAGAGCAGTTATATAGGAAAAAAAGAAAAGCCAACTTCTCGTGCTGCCTCAAACATTGTCGGGTGCAGTTCCATTCACCAGTGCAGGAATGGAGATGACGTCGGACGCTTTTTGATGCCTCTAACTGAGCCCTGGTCGGCACTGTGTCTCCCCCGGTCGGTCGCACGTGAAGAGGTCCTTCCCCTGGTGGAATTCACGCTGGCCGACGGAATCTCGGATACAGAGGCCCTGGAGATTCTCGAGGGGAGGTCCAAGGTGCCAAGGGACTCCAGCAAGAAGGCTCCGCAGTCACCCAGCCGCCAAATCATCACAGGTGGAGTTTTTTCCCCTGCCCTCTGAATTCGTTAGGTTTTCACATAAATTGAGCATTGTCATTGTGCACACGAAATCTGACTAAAGAAAGGAATTTACAGTGCATGCACCTAGGCTCATTGTATTTAGCAGTCATAGTACAATATGTCCCTGTCTTGTCTTTAAACGGTCAAGCGTTACGTGGGTACTTGTCGACTTGTCACACTTTTCAAAGTGTGGGTTGCCATGGGCATCTCTGTATTGAACGGGGAGTGAGTTTAGGGTGATTTAGGGTGATTTAGCATTTAGGGTGATTTAAGTGGGGGTGTTGTTTCTCATGAACATCACAGCTCCAAGGAGCAACACGAAGTGCTACTGCTTGCACCAAAGCACTGAAACTTGTGCAAATTTTGAAATTTGTACAATACTTTCACCTTTGTGTAACCTCACTGCTCGCAGGGATGGGAAAATTGGTTGTGTGATGAGGGAGAAAAACTAAAACTTTGGTGCCCAGAGATTTCGGCACACACTAGGTAAATACCCCCTCAGTGGTCTACACTAATCCTTACCCCTTCACTGCAATGTGCCCTTGCCAGGTGTAGTGTAGCCCTTGAAAAGTGGAATTTTTTATCAATGGAAAAGTTCTAAGTTGTCTTATTTCTAGGAAATTGTAGAGAAAATCAAAGTAATGGCATGAGCATAGCTATGAGAAAAAGTATGGATTGTCCCCTTAGTACAAGCATTTGAGTGGCAAACAAACATGGATGTTTTTTTGTTGTTGTTGTTGTTTTTTTTTTTTGTTTTTTTACCATTACGTACAAGTATTTCATGCACTGAGAGTACTGTGTCGGCTTATTTTTTTGGTTCTTTACTCGTGTTTAGAGCAGCGAGGAAGACTAGTTGTTAGCTTGTGAGAGAGTGCATAAAGTAGTGAAGCCATGCACTTATGAAAGACGGTTTGGTTTTGTCTTTTAGGTAACAAATAAACCATGCTTCGGATTTCATATCTTCACTGGCTAACTTTCTCACAGCAATGCTTACAACTGCGTGCAGTTAATGCTTCCCTTTTGTCTCGCCATTCCCCCCCCACCAGGCTATGAGGCGCTGGAGATCGGCCACGGCAGCTCTTCAGATGATGATCCATTTGCATATCAGCTTTCCAACCTGGAGGTCAGTGATACGTCTCTGGAGCTAACAAGAGCGGGACACATGTGTTGTGCTTCAATTGGGGGGACACAGGTCTTAAAACAACTTCTTCTAATTTTCAAGTCAACTTTGTGGAACTTGTCAGTCTTGCTGCTTTTCCCCCACTGATTTCACGTATGCCATTATTTTGTGAGTCAGTCTATAAGTTACCAAGATAAATAGTAGAGATAATTGGCCATTTTTGGAGGAACAATAGGCAAAACAGTGTTTTGTTCATAAAACCATAATCTTTACATTTTCCAACACTATGAACCCTGGTGAATGCAATAAGAGGATCAGTTTTTTGATGCACTGCTTGGAACTAATTTTACAGCTCACTAAACTTTGGCGGCACCAGTGGAAAGGGACCATTTCAAATGCCTGTTTCATACACCAAAGTTTAATGGGCTGTTTAATAATGGCTGATTATCTGTAATTATCTTGGGAACTAATTTACTTGCTAAAAAAATAATGGCATATTTGAAATCAGTGAGAAAAAAGTAGTAAGACTGACCAGTTTACAAGAGTTTACTTTACGATGAAAGGAAGCTGTTTTAAGGAGCAATGTGGCCCCTCAATTTATTTCTGAGACTTGAAAGGTGACAAAACAACAGGTGTCTTTCACATTTGCCTCACAGGCTACTGCAACAATGTCAGGGTTATAAATGTAGTTTTATGTCACTTCGGTGTTTGTACTTTCACATCATGGTTGACATCAACTTTTTTTGTGCAAGGGATATGTGATCACTGTCTCGTTTAATGGCACTCTCAAACTTGCAAGACCGTTGGAAACTAAACTTTTGGAAAACACCCTTCACTTTAAAAATACATATGTGAATATGGGGGGGGGGAATACAGAGGTAGAGAGAAAACTCTGTAGAAGAGTTGGTGGTTGTACATTCTAAGCTTTTACCTAATAATGTGTCTGACATGGGCATCCGAGTTCAGGGGGGGGGGGCATTGCTTTCCTGTGTAATTTCAGACCTTTTTTAGTTCAACCATGCACTGCTTAAAGGGGGCTCAATTTGTCAAGTGTCCAGAATCCAGAATTGAGAACTAGATTTATGCGCTTGCAGGAGCTTCCACTGTGATGGGAAATGTGGCTTGCAGAAGCAAAGAAAAGAGGCCAAAAGTAAAGGCAGAAGAAGGATGTTAAGAGAGTTAACGTGAATTCCAATACATGAGACAGTATAACTTCGCAAGAGCCGGTTAAAATGCCTACAGATTATTGTTAAAAGCATCAACATCATTTGACCCCATACCATTATACAAATTTCACAGTCATTGCACGGGAGAACAAACTTTGCTTGTTCGAAACGCATTAAATTCTGGAAATGGCTTATAAGGTACCCACAGTTGTATTGAAGATGTCAAACTGTTGCAGTCAGTAACACGATGTAAACATTTAAACAGGAAGACAGAACCTGCATCCTTTCTTCTCTTGGACAGTGTAACTAAGTGCATTGCAACAAAATGGAAAGTTGGGCGAGTTGGTATGCATTCATGATGTAGCGTAACAGCGCAATAAACGACGAGGGACACAGAAGAAATTCACAAGACGGGCACTGAGACTCGCAACTGGGTCAGTTGCGAGTCAGTGCCCATCTTGTGAATTTCTTCTGTGTCCCTCGTCGTTTATTGCGCTGTTACGCTACATCATAACTAAGTGCAATTTCTCAAACATGTGTTCGTGCTGGAAATAATACACTCTTCGACCAAAATGCCTATTCATTCATTCATCCTTCATTCAAAGAAACCTATCAGAAACAATTCTCACGAAACGTTGCTAGACATCTTCAATCTTCGCAACCTGGGCTGCTTTAAAGTTGTTCCATACGACACACGCAAATTAAGTTTCGGAATAACTATGGACGCAGGAGGACACTGAAAGGAGGGAAAGCACCCAAGCGGACAAGACAGGAGCGCGGACATTTTTTCTCTACTTCTGAAGTGAATCACTTGTCTATTCGTTTCTGTCCACGATTGCATTTTTTTGCAAGAGCAACTGGAGGCAGGGGCCCTCAGATTTACAAAGTAGTGAAGGACGGAACAAGAAACCTCACTGTCCACCAAGCCCCTAAGCCCCTTGTCTTTCGTTCCATTTTTGTTTCCAATAGTTAACCACTACTCTGACCATTTTATTTGTATCTGTTTGTTGAAGGACATCAATTCCCAGAATTTTCCGTTGGTCAGAACTCAAGCCATACTAGCTGGTTTTAGATTTCCACTCACAAACAACCATGCAAACGGGTCCACGCGAACACAGTGTTTTGTCTGTATTTTACTTAACCCTTTGCATACCGTAGACTAGCTGAGCTCGTCCACACGGGTTGTACTGCTCCGACCGAAGATGAGCTACGCTGCCGCAGTCAAGAAACCCTGAAATATGTTAGTTTATTTATCATGTTAGTCATGTTTAGCATGTTGCTTATCATGTTAATTTATTTTGAACCATCCATTATATGTTTTATCCATTATACATGTGTTTTTTGACCATCGTTTGATAACTTGACAACAGGAGACGCTGACAACCCGAGCCCCTAAAGCGCTTTGCCCCTAAAAAACTTTGGTTAACCCTTCTCCCATTGACAAGTATAGTCATCATAACATTTTGTACCAAAACAACTGATGATGAGTGTAGTCATCGATCATGAAGATTATACTGGTCATCGATCATTTTGGAGCCCTCACAGTGCTTTTTTGCAAGACACTGTGGCTATGTGGTGAAGCCACCTTCGAGCAATCTTTTTATACTATTAAAGAAATAAGGGAACGTTATTTAATCGAAATAATAGTGCTGTGTGAAGCTACCTTAGAGCAGTGTTTTTTACGCAGTTAGAGACATAAAGGAACATTATTTCATTATAATAATGGTGTCATTTTATTCAGAAAAGGAAGTGCTACAAATTGAGCGAAAAACATTTTTTTGGTAAATTTAGTACATTTTTTTCTTTTCCACGGAATAGAAAGGGTTAACTTTGCACTCGTCTGGGCCATGGTACCCCAAGTTAGACCAGACGACTGTGCTTTTTTTCGTTCTCGTGTAATGTGAAATCACTTTCACCGGGACTTGGAACTCTTGTGCGCAACGTATGCGTAATATTTTTTTATTTGCGTTTTGAGTAAATAAACTTAACGTTTTGTCCAATACAAAATCCAGTGTCTCTTTTTCAGCCTGGCAGTAAATTGCCATTTCAAACTTTTTGTCCCAAAATTTATACCGCCAGTCGTGTATCTTCAGTACAGTAGACTCTCGATAAACGGAAATCGCTTAAACGGAATTGCCGCTTAAACGGAACAGTTGACTGGAATTTGGTTGGTTTTGTATTCAGATAATGTTAAAAAACTCTCGGTAATTGGAACTAAAATTTCCGCATCACCGTGTAAACGGAACCAGAAATGGAACTTCTTGTGAAATCCACTGGCATGAGAATCAGCTTTTTATGGTTCCGGCTGTTTCGTTCTTGTTTTTTTTTTTATTCCTCCATGCTTTTTTAGCCTTGTTGGCCTCGTAATCCTCGTCTCGTAAGTGGTTAGTTGTGTTAGCGCAGCGAATGCAACATCGCAGTTCTTGTTCCAGTCGTTCGGTCTCGATTCTAGACGCCGAGGCTACGGGGCTCACCTCCTGTCGCCTCGTTCGTGCCATCGTTGTGCTATTCGTCCTTCATTACCACGTTGCCTGCCGTCTTCTAAATTCGGTGGCTCGTAAGCACTCGTGAAGTTGAGGCCTCTAGCCTCCGTGAAGATGCGGTTGCAAGGACTCAAACAAAAATAATTGACGCATTTTGTAGTGCACAGCGACTCATTGTTGCCAAATCAACTTTGTGAATGCTGTGCCTACGCTTCTTGTAGTTTTCTTGCTTTCTGAAAACTATCAGCTACAGTCACTTTCTAGTGGTTAGAGTTCCGTGAAATGTCCTTAGAAGTGTGTACGCACATAAATTTGCAGCTTAGAACATCTCTCTCAGTAAACGGAACTCCTGTTAAACGGAACTAATTTTTCCGGTCCCTTGAAGTTCCATTTATCGACAGTCTACTGTAGTTGCTCCCCTCTTGCACCCTCCCCCCCCCTGGAAAAAGTTGTGTGGACACCCATCATATCTGACATCATTTACAACTTCCCTGATAGGAGATTGCAGTGAATTTACCAAACTCGCCTTTGTGGCTGCAATGTGTAGCTGGATTCGGGAAATCCTTTATTTCACTATTTATTGGGCCTCGGGGGCATTATAGTTTACTTAAAACACTCATCCAGCAAACTACCACAGTTATGCTGCATTGTTTTAAATTGCGACTTGATGTTATCGCAGTCTTCAGAACTTCATCTGAATTCGTTTCATCGTTGACCTCGACCTTGTGTTTGTTAAAGTGCAGTATGTATGTAATAAACCTTCCAGTAATTTGTTTAATGGCACCCTGCAGACTTGTAGAGTGTCACAACAGTGGACGCACCTTTGAATACACTTGCCTTTTAAATAAAATAAACTTGTGTCAACTGGTTTTGAAAACATTCCTTTAACTTCAACCTCGTTTAGTGCTTAGAAAATGTTTCCAACTCTTCTCAGTGAGCCCTGAAGCGGGTCAATGTGTGGAACACAGCATTGTGGTTCCTTCAAACAATGTGCCCACACCTCTGTGGTCTTCCTTTGCACGATTTGAACTCACAAGGACCAGGGCGACGTGACCGGTGGACCGGCGGTCATTCTGAACCGGGAGGCCTTGGCAGGTCTGGGGCCGCGTGACGTCGTCATCTGCCGGCAACCCGAGCCCCTACGCTGCCGCTTTTACCGCAACGTTGTCCCCGACGTCGTGGTCGTGTCTTGCCCCAGCTGTGCCAAGGTGCGTTGCCTCCGCTTTGCCGAGGAAGAACGCGTCTTTGAATTGGTGCGCATGTCTGTCCGTCCATCTGTCCGTCGACTGTCGTTAATTTGAGTTTGAAACAAACAGTCCTCATTAAAAGAATAATGCTTTGGAATTACTTGCCCACGAACATCAAATTCATCAATTCTGAATGCTTATTTCATCAGTCTTTCAAAAATCACTTGTGGTCAACAGTCTGCTGGTAATCAATGACCATTATCTAAAGTGAACCTTGTTTTATTATGTGTGACCGTGAAATTTTTATCCCATTCTTTGCATATATCTCTGTTTAATTGCGTTCTATTGATATTATGTGTTTTGCTATCTATTTATCCTTGCCAATATTACCCTTAGCAGTGTAAACTCTGGGACCTCCTTCTGTAATAATAATTGCCATTGTTCTTTTTTGCATGCAAAAATTTCTCAACAAAACCTAAAACCTTGAAACTTGACCCTAGCAAGATGGCTGAAATTTTCTCGAACTGAGCAAAAGATCGAATTACCTGAAAAATGAAATGCGTTAGGCGTGTGCAGATATCTAATTTTTGCCCCTGAAGTGAATACAAAGTAAATCTCTCCCGAATGATCTGGAAGCAAACGATCGGAACAGTTGTGAGAAAAGCAACGGCAGCTGTCGGGGACACTGCAAATTGGGAATTCACGGGAAGTCAACTCGTCGTTTATTTTCATCTGAGCAGCATTCGATTAACTTCATCGTTAAATGCAAAGCCATTCTCAAGACCCCACTTGGGGTAGGCATCTTAACATGTTTGCATAATAAATGCACCATTCGTACTGGCCATCAAGATTTTACAATGCTTCATTCTGTTTACAGTGAATGCATCACCCTTTACAAGTTGTGTTGTGTTGCAGTTTATGCTTAATGCGTCATGCGTTTAATCTAATCACCGGTGTTATAGACAACCAGAAAGCATTTGTGGAATTGAGAAGTGAAAATTTGCCAATGAGCTCATCTCATTAGATGCAGCAAGAGGGTTGGCTAACAGCGGTGCCTTCTGTCGCAGGTGTTTCACGGGGACGACTTTGAAATGCACACCCTTCAAACAAACGCCTGCCCTTTCTGTCGAACAATGCTGGAAGACGGAGGCGCCTGAGGCCTTGGGCTGTGAAAAAGGTATGTAGGAGCGATGGCGTAAATTTTTTTCCCCTTTCTTCCTTCCTTTTTCTTTTTTTTTCCTTTTTTTCTTTTTTTTTTCTTTCAACGTTTTTCTTCCTTTCCATTCATCAAAAGGATGTCTGTAGCAGTCATTATTATGAGAAATTCAGCCAATCACTGTTTTTTTTTTTTTTTTTTTTTGTGGGGGTAGCAACAAGCTCGGTTTATTGAGACGTAGTATTAAGCTTTTTTTGTCTTAATATTTTCAGCGCTGGCTGATTGTCTTGTATTTTTCTGTGCACGACGCATTTTAAAAAGTAATTTCTTACCAAAATACTTTAGAGGAGCCAAGACATGAAATTTCCACAGAGCCAGTTTGCTTTTTTTTCTCTTTCATTACATACCAGATAGCCTTGTTATGTTGTTTTAATGCCAGAGCTTCTAGCAAGTGTTGCACACTGAACTCGTGTGATGAAGCCTCCCATGACAGGTTGTCTCATCGTAGTATTAATTGGTGCCTTAGAGCATCGTACCAACAGCATCATTTGACCTGTTCCTAATAAAGCACTATTCGGGGCCCTAGAATTCCGCCACTTCTTTATGCTATACAGAGCTGGAGCTTTAAAGTTGGCTTTAAAGTTGGCTTTAAAGTTGTATTAAAGTTGGCTCAGAATGACTGTTTTAGGCTGCTTGATCATTATAGAATCTTGTGGCAAACAAGTGTTACCGTATTTGTCACAGGGGTGGCATTTTAAGGTTTGAAATGAGCGTGTGTCCAAAATGCTTTGTGGAAATGATATTTCTCTCAAACCAGATATCTCAATTAGCGCTTTGTCTGATCACCATTTTATGCACTTTAAGTGCTTCTTTGTCTCAGTGTGTAGGCCCTCACTGAGTGGTAGCTGACTGATTCAGGGGTCGGACTAACTGTCCTATTTGTCATTTAAAGTGTGATTCTTTGGGTCAAGTGTCCTGTAAAAATTTAAATAATGGCTACCTCATTAACCATTTAAATTGTTTGTTCATTGATATAGCAAAGGTTCTCCATTGTCTCTGTCCCACGCCTATTGTTAGACTTATAACACAGTACGGGCTGCACTGAATTCTGGGCTGGAATGGTTGTGTGGCAATTGTATCCATTATTTATCTTTTATCCACAAGCAACATTATTTTGTGGGGTGATTCGAAAGACATTCAACAAACAAAAACAACTGGGACGCACCGTAATCTTGTAATAGGTTGTATTCACTGGCGAGGCATGCACGTAGGCAACCATGTGAGTGCATCGTTACTAGTTACGTCAGGCTCTGCGGCATGGCAGTATTTGTCCGTGCTAAGCACATGATGTGTGTTGGACGCTCCAAACTCTACCACACCGAATGCGAAGTAGTGCCTTGACTCCAATGTGAGTGCAATTAATAACACCTCTGTGGACACCACCGTTAAGAACCGGTTGAAATGGAGCAGACAACGCACACCGGTGTTTTTTCTCTGCAGTGTGTGGGCACATTGGCACAAGCCGCACTGTGTCCGTCATGCTTCAGCTATGTCCGTGGCCACTTTTACTGTTGCCCGGCGAAGAAATGGGCAGCTGAACTTTTCAGTGAATACCATCTATCCATCTATAGGAAAAACGCCTAGTCTCATTTGCAAAGAGACCTGAAACCAAGCTTGTTGTTAGTTTGAAGGTAGACTGGTAGCACAATGATGGACAGAGCAGAGAATTATGGGTTACATAGCTTGTTGCATAGGGGTCAGCCCTGTGTCATAAATCCCCACGGGAGGCTGTAGAAGCTCCTTTGATGTTCTGTTAGATCTACAAACTGTGACTGGTGTTACCAGTTGCATGGCCATTCCCTTTTTTCCTAATTTTATAGGTTATTTGAGCGAAGTTTATGTTAAAAGTGGTGTCAGCATAATCCTAACATGGCAATCTTTCGTATGAACCAAACTTGTGTTTTGTCTGACGGCCCCTTTAAACGTAAAGGACAATCTCAGCTCGGAAGCTCTTTATTGACATAGTTGGCACACACACACACACACATACACCTATGAAAGGTACCTAAACAACTTCAGCACAGAATTCAGCAAGAAAGTGCCTGAAAACCTGAGGTGGCAAAAAGAAACGCATGCGACAACAAGGTTTTGAACCTGGAGTAACATTGTCGAGGGAAGACGTCGTAAATGCTGAAGCGGTAACAGTAAGGTCACGTGGAAACATTGCATAAAGAGGCTGGATCTCGTAACAGTATTCATGTGTGAGTGGTTAGAGAGTTTCAAGTAAAAAAAACGGGGCATAGTAAACAAGTCTTGTCAGCATCGAAACAGCTGGTTTTGTACAACCGCACTGACAGAGAATCAACAATATCTTTAAAGTTCTTTGTTTGTTGTTGTCGTTGCCGTTGCCAACAAAACCTCAACTGGCAAAAATTTCTGATGCCTTACTGGACATTTTACGAAGGTTTCGAAGTGTACTGAATGCTTTGTTGAAATATTTCCAGTGGCCGACAACAAGATTGGTTATGTGACAGAAGTGTTGGCTGATCCGACACAGCTGGTGGTAGGCAACATCTTGAAGAGGTACTAAGAAGGTTCTTTTGTATATATCCTTGAGCTTTGTCTTGTGTTTGACAGCAGCGGTACGAGCTTCTGCCATGTTGTTACTGAGTAAGTACTGAATAAAACATCCAATGTGGCGAAGTGTTCCTCACATTCGTGTCTCGCTTTACTAAGATGTTTGTGCACAAAGACACTATTCTTAGTTGTTGAATTGGTTTGGAGCAATAAACACTGATTTCTAAAGCTTCGGTGAGAAATTCCTGTAATGCATCCTACATCTGCCGTCATTTCCTGAAAGACAATGTCTGAAAACAGGGTTGTCTAGTTTGGTCATCAGAAGTGACAGTATACTAGTGTTGGGGATAGATTTTCACTCCTTCTTACCGCTTACACAACGTTTAAATGCAATGCGATGAATAAGTGATAGTGTATTAGGCTGTTATGCAAGCCAAAAAATGCATTTGGTGTTTTAGTGACAGGGAACACCTTTTAGAAAGCCACTTAATTTTTGCTGTTGTTTAAGCTTAACCAACAGTCTTTAACCGCCTCAAAGCCACGCTAAGAATAGACACTAAGTGAGCTTTCCTAACTGCCTGGCACTTTATGGGAAATGTACTTTGAGTAACTTTGGAGCCCTAGAACTAGTACCATATTTTCCGGTGTATAAGTCACGTTTTTTTTTTCTGAAACTTCCGATGGTACGGGTTATCCGCTGGTGCGACTGATTTATGGAATAAATCCGGTGCGTGGCGGCCGCGAAAGGTCTGCGCTCGAAAAGGTGCCTGTGTGCTGTGTGATGTCAGTGCACGTTAACAGACACGGCTCTATGGTCTGAATGAATGAATTATTTGTTAGCAAGTCGGAGGAACTAGGCTTCGATGGTTTTGCCTAAATGCCGTCTGTAAGTACATGTCATCTGTGTGTATCAGTAAACCATTTTTGAGAAGTTCTGTCTAGACTTTGGACGGTGGATGCATGTATCTAGCGCTGCTTACCGGGGGATGCGTTCGGAGGCGGTGGCCGCCGCAACCATGTACTTTCGCCGCACTTTCTAACGAACTGATCCTCTATGAGTTTACCTCATTAACAAGTGCGTCTTATACACCGGTGCGACTTATATACGTTTCTTTTTTTTTTTTTTTCGGATAAACTGCCGTTTTGAGGGAAGCGCTACTTATACAGATACGGAAGTGCAACTTATAGACCGGAAAATATGGTAATTGTACAGTCATGCTACCTTATTCTGATTCTTGCTGTCTTCATCATTTTTTCTACAGACAATCGTTTTCTGCTGTAGTACACTTAGCCCATGAGGTGGGCCTCGAAAAATAGGGAACTCTGCTGCTCAAGTTTGGCGGCGTGATTCGAAGCAGTCGTGTGTTCCCTACCTCCATGGAAAAGAATAAAAAAAAATTCCCACCCAGTCAGAACAACTTATCTTCTCCTGGTAATTACCAGATTCGACGATGTTGGCCTTGCCCTCAGTGCTAAGTTCAGATTCGGGGTTTGTGGGATTGTAATAATGCACAGCTGTCATTAGCGGTGCCGTGGTTTGCTTCATCTTGCATATCACATCTCGGCAACGACGGTAAACAGTATTACTCCCCATGGAGTCCCCTTAAGGCTTTGCAAGTTTTGTGAGATGTGTAGTATCTGGTTAACTTGGCTGCAAACGTGGCAGATCATGGGATGAGCACACGAGACAATTACAAAAAAGGACAAAAAGGACAGGCTCATGTCCTGACCATTCCTAATTCTTAAGTAGTTCGTGCAGAACATGTATCTATTGTGCACCAAGTGGCCTACAAAACATCTCATTCCATAAACGTGGTTTGCAGCATAGGACAAAGTAACCACTCGTGGCAAGTGTAACAATTAACAGATCACATTTAATAAGAAATACAATCGTGCGACAACTTCCTTAGATGTCCATTGCCATGGGAATGCACATAGGTTAACGTTTTTACTTTACACACACTTCGTAACGGTTGTCTATTGTAACGACATATAGTTCTTGCTGGTATAAGCAGGGACTCGGCTGGTAACACAGTTTCACGTAGGTTGCACAACCTACGTTGCACAATGTCGCACAACCATGGCGACATTGCCTTGAGAAAGTCAAATGTCACACTATTCTGAGAAACGGGGCATTTCATTCTGCGTGTCACTTCTCCTCACCGAAAACATGGAACGTGATTCTCAACATATGCTAGCTAGACTAGACTTTTGTACCGTTATCACATGAGTAACTTGCCATGTTACATTGAGACAATTCGCTTAATTTAACTATTTGGTTGGCCTCATTCAACGCCAATTTTGACGGAAGCTTATGCGGTGCTGAAGACTAAAGCCGGCTTGTCTAACAGAGCACGTGTCGGTTAAAATGAATTTGTTTTGGTTACTGACTAATTCTATTATTTATTTTTGTGGATGTTTAGCCGGGAAAGACGTAGGAAGGTCTTTAACTGCACAAAATACATTTTTTTGGAATAAAGTGATGAAGCCATTAGAAATATTTACTGCTAATTGCAGGCATAATTGCAAGATCAATTCATTAGTATAGCGGATCCAAAATGCGGTGTGATAAATTGGAGAGATGCAAGCATCTCCAGCAGAGATGCTTGCAAATTTATTCATACTCTGAATTTGTTCTGATCAGTTGTATTTGTGCTCCAAAAATAATGAAGTTCGGTGCGGGAATAATTGACGATGTACTACTAATTAATTTGCATACCCCTGGAAACACAGTTTCGAACACTTTCTCGTGAATACGGAACTTGGCAAAAATGGCATAGTAGAGACTTCTGATAGGCCAAACAAGCTTCCAAAAAGTTTGGTCTATTGTGCTCAGCTAATGTCCTAATGTCAGTTATTACTGAGGTAGCTGACATAGCCAATTGATGACGGTTGACAGTTGATATCTGTGCCCTGTGGCCATTTCCAGAGACCTCTTAGCACTCTCGATTCCCCAACCTGTTTTCAATCAAAATCTACAATGCACAGTATCACATACCAGCTTCAAACATAATACTTGTCATTTTTTTGGTTTTGACACTCATCCGAAAGATAGTTACGCCGGAACTGACCCCGACTCACACTCAGTCCGGACACCATGAGAGCCTCATTAAGGGCACTCTGCTGAGGGAGACGGCCAATAGGAAGACGAGGGTCACAATGAGGGCGGGGCTATTGTGCAGAGGGGGCGGGGCTTCATTGCAGCCGTCATTGTTGCACGTCAGGATGCAGCCACGCAGGATGTCGTCCTCGTATCGAAACACACCGCACGAGTTGTCCATGGTCTCCAGGGAGCAGATACGTATCACCATCTCGATGTTGGTGTCCACTGCAAGGCGTCGGTGGGTAGAGAGAAAGGAGAGGGGTGGGTGAACCTCCATGCTGCAGTGTGTTAGACAAAATTTCAAGTGACTGGAAATGTTGCTTTTGCATCACTCTGAGTTGTACGGCTGTGGGTTGATAGAAGCAGATATAGGGAAGAAAGATCCTATAGGAAAATAATTGCATTCTTAATGAGGTTGGGCATGAACATGAGGCACATCAGGAAATAGGTGAGTCTCTAAACACGTAGATCCATCTATACTTGGAGAGGTCTCTCAACAAGGGAGTGGATTGGCAACAATAAAAACTGGCACTGACCAAGAATGTTTACAAAATCCAAAAAAAGACGTTTCGGCTCCCGTACGTGAACAAGGCACCCGTACGGGAGGCGAAACGTTTTCTTTGGATTTTATAAACATTCTTGGTCGGTGCCAGTTTTTATTGTTGTCATGCGTTTTCCCGCCCAACCCTCGATTTCATCAAGGAAGCGGATTATCAGAATGAAATTTTTTTTTTTTTTAATTTTACAGTTTGGCCTGTGGCATAACAACACACGAGTTCAGAGGTACGCAAACAAGTTGACTTGGTACATAAAGAGTCCAATAGTTGTCAATGACACGGTCTATAAACCCAGCCCTGCAGGTCTGGAGGGCAGCGAGGGTGGAGGCTAATTGCGCAAAGGTGCCGTAGTTGGACTTGATTCAATTACGGGCAGGTCCACAACAGATGCTGCAGATTCACTTCCTGTATTGCGGAGTTGCAGAACATACAGGTGGAGCCGTACGAGCCCCGGTACGGCACTGGCCATAATGTAGTCGCAGATAGCGTAAGGGCCATTCCAAAACATAGCCATTGCAGTGCAACCTCCTCTCGGCGAGTCACCAGGGAGCTAAATTGGCACAGGTACAGATCGAGAGAGACACTTTACAGATGGTGGACTGGGGGCAGTGTATGGATATGGCACTCCGCCGGCTGACCAGTGCCAGTTAAAAAGGCGCGAGGGAAGCTGTCATATCACCTGTACCCACCACCCCCCTCCCCCTGCATTTGCATCCGCCACTAAGTCGACGGAACGGGACGGAGTGGACGTGGTCCTGGGGTAGCTAGTGTGGCGCATGGTTCACCGCAGACAAAAACGTGCGTGATTCCTGCCCCCGTCGCTCTGATGTAATATTCACAAGCTTGTGGAATTAAATTCGACGGACCTTGTTCCAGGACCGGTTGCACCTAGCGGCAGCCACGCCTATCTAAAAACGGTGAACAGGAGCGCCCCTAAAGATCTTGCGTTCGAAACACGTCCATGCACAAAACATCATTTCCTTCAACCCACTTGTCGCCCTTCCGTCGTCATGGAGGGCACGGAAACAGGTGCACATTTTGCACTTGCAGTGCGTGAAGTGCCTGTATCTTTTCTTTTTTTGTTCCTTTGTACTTCATGTGCTCACAGCATGGACAGCCTCGAACGTATTCGCCCTCTTTCCTTTGTAAGCTTACTATGTGTGTTAATATACGTGGGTATCAACTCGTCGCACGTTGAAAAATCAGGAATAAACGGTGCAGTGCTAGAAAGCAGTAGCTGAAAGTGCACCTGTTTGCCCGAGCAGGAGACTATGGCCTATGGAGACTATGAAATTTGCGTTGGGAAACACGCCACGTGTTTTTCTTTTTTCTTTTTTTTTGGCATGCAATGCCGGTTATTGTAGCATTTTCCTAGTGAGAAGTCAGCATAATATTTGTGCAGAAATTGACTAAGAGTACCTAAAAAGGAAATGTGAACGTGATTTTCTGCAAACACGTGACGTATTTGCTTTGCTCACGTGTCCTTGCGCAGCTTGTCAACACATATTTATCGTCGTAGTTGCTGAATTGATGCTGAAAGGCCAAAGTGATCATAATCGTGGCCCGATGGCCAAAAACCAGCAAATGACGGCCAGTTTTAGGTATCGACCGGCAACCGGCCCGCTGTCTAAAAAACCGGTCAGGCCATTCAAAAACCGGCCAGGTGGCAACCCTAACAACGACCCGAAGAGGGACCTTCGAAATGAATGCACGTAATTGAACTGTGAGTAAGATTAATTGTTCCTGCGCCCTGTGTGAGGGCTTGATACAAAATGTAATGTTTTAAATAAGAGCAGTTTTCACTTAAAAACGTTTTCTCCCAATTTCAACCTTTTGTGCGCAACCCCCCCCCCCCCCTTTTTTCCGCTGGTTTGCCTTGTTTTCTACATCCAGGAGAACGGTCACCATTCCAAGAAAGAATGTAGTCTTTAAAAGCGTCTACAAAGAAGGCAAAAGAAGGAATATGGGACCAATTGTCCAACCGATTCATTACCCAATAAAACTACGTAATTAGTGGAATCTCATCTGCAAAAAGTAGAGCTGAGCAACTGAGAACGCGTATTTTCCGAGCACTGAAATGATGAGTAGTTGACTGTTGTTTACTTTTTATGGGACGTGGGGGCAACCAAGACATGTACATGCAAATTTGAATGGGCGTCATAATAAAAGCGGAGCTCTGAGAAATAGGAAAAGCAAAGCTGTCCCAGCCATGGCTTCTCAACCACGACCTAGGGGAAAAAAAAAAAAAAAAAAAAAGCAAAAAGACCTAGGTCCGAGTCTGACATCCGGGCTACGCCGCGGCGCCCATTCCGGGGCGCTATCCCGCTACTGCGAGACGCGGGAGCTTTTGCCTGCTGCGTTTCCGCCCTGGGCCGGTTCGCTCCTCCTTAGGCAACCTGGCAGCCCCGAGCTCCCCCGGGGTCGCCATATCGACGCCCCGCTTAGCGCGGACGTCCCGTCAACATAGCCGACCGCGGCACAGGACCCCCGGCGTCAGCTCGTCCTCTAGACCCGGCCTCCGAGGAGCTGGATTACAGGGGCTCGCCACGACCCCCAGCCGTCAGCAGGCGTCGGAGCGGCCGTATTCAACACTCGCCTGCCGCCCCGCCAGTTTTTTTTTTTTTTTTTTTTTACCTCTTTCTTGCTTATGACGCGGTTGATTAAAGTGTCAATTTGTGCAGTATAATGAAGTATATTCGCGCAAACTCGATGTAGCCGGACGACGCCCCGGAATGGGCTCCACGGCACAGCCCGGAGGTCACACTTTTTTTTTTTTTTTTTGCGGGCCGTGGTTGAGAAGACGTGTGGCTGGGGCTGCGGTCTTTCGTGTTCACCGTACTCTTCTTTTTCTAATTATTTCCCTGAGCCCCGCTTTTCCTTTTCTTGTTGACGTTCGCTTATGAGGCCCATTCAAATGTATGTATAGGGTTGTTCGTTTTCGGGTAAAACCCGATTTTACCCGATTCTTGCACCCCGAACAAGTTTCAGGAGAATCGGGTTAAACCCGATTTCTCCCCGAATAAACCTCCCTGTAGCGATCTGCACTTTTGGAAGCCCAGAAAACGCTTGAAAGTGGGAAGCTTTTGATGCCCAGCTTTGATCACCTGGTAAACGTGAAGCTGCAGCAGATTGTCGGGGAGCTTTCGGCGATGATCGGTAAAAGCGATCAGGCCAAAGCTGTTTTGTCTATGTTACCCAAGCGCAGCGCTAATTTAGTAAAAACATGTTCTGAAGAGTTCTGCACGAAACTCGCCACAAAATGGCGCTGCACTCTTGGACGGAACGTCTCAGAAAAAGAGGAAAACCAGCTAACTTTGTGGAAGTTGGGAGCCGTCCTTGATCCGTTTCAGAAGCGTCTGCTGGGGCAGTCATTTGAGGACTACCGACCTTTGTTCATGTCCGTAACCGACAATGTAGATTCCCTTAATGACGAGTTCAACCAGTATTTGCTGGAAGCGAGCCCCACAAACCCAGCTGTCGAACTAATCGAGTATTGGCATGACTCTACTTCTCGCTACCCAAGGCTTGCAAAAGCTGCACTGACATTGTTGTGCCTAGCTAATGGTAGCTGTGATGTGGAGAGAACTTTCTCCCAGCTGAGATATGTTCAACGACCGGACAGATCTCGAATGGAGACTGACATGTTGCACATGCAGATGATAATTTATGTCAACAAGGACGTGTAAAAAATCGATGACCAGATTTTCGAGAATAAAATGTATAATTTCTAAGAGTCAATGTTTACTGATTCATTCATTTTCAAACACCACTGATTCATTTTCAAACAAACACAAAATTTCGGGTAGTATTCGCCGCGAGCTCGACATGTAGGTGGCGCCAGCGTCGCGCTGCTAGTGTGGATGCTCCGCTGAGCGGCCCGTAAGAATGCACACTGTGGGCGCGCTTCGTGTCTTTTTCTCGCCGTATGTGCGCACGACAGGTGCAAACAAGAGTGGTATGCTGTAGTTCGGTTACTCAACGTTCAATGTATAGCATGGAAGTGGCAGTCAGTTTTCATTATTACGCCAAAAAACGCGACGACTCATCGGGAATCTCAGAATGGCCGTAATTGTGACAATGAACTTCTACGCTGTGGCTCGTAGTAAGCTCGATCTTTCCAGACTATGGCTTTGAGCCTTCAATAAAAGCATAAATAGAAACAAATCAGGAAGCCTCGATCTCTGAAATTCGGTTTACAACGGCAATCTCAATCGCTTTCACTGGTAGAATGACGCATTCTTGCATTTGTGGGATGCTCTGAAATGGTAACGCTACTTAACTGCCCCGAAATTCATTCTAAGAGCTTACGATATTTTTTGTGTGTTCAAAAGGCAACATAAAATTACTGAATTTTGATCAGCGCAGAGATATAAATGTAACCGCTCTAACGGGTCTTTTAAATGAAATTTTAGCGACTCTGAAGGAAGGTTTCATGAATAATGGTGTCGGATCACTTATTTACGGCTTTCGTCGCAAGTGAACTTGCTAATTGAATTGTCAACGCACGCAGTACAATCAACATCTCATGTTTAGCTAGGTTTTCGCAAAGTGACAAGGCTTCTGGGACCTCACAGTGAGCACAAATTTTCTGTGACGGCTGCTCTGTTGTCGATTTGCGTTCCTTTTAAAATCTAACAGGTGCCTGCAACAGGAGATGTGTTTGCATTCTTGCGTATAAGGTCGCTTACGAACCCTGAAGACGGCAATAAATGAAGTTGAGCTGTTGCAGATGTAGTAAAACATTTCCTTTTTATTTCTCGTTGCAAATAAGCGTAACGGGTTCCCGGTAACTACTTTGTTTTGCAAACTGAATATCGCATTTGTCTTGGCATTTAATTCTTGAGGATTGGTTAAAAAATGAAATTCTGCGCATTTCATTTTTTTTTTCGGGAAAGGGGGGGGGGGGGGGGTCCTGCCAACGTTGCAAGAGCAGCGAGAAGAGAACGCATGTAACGCGCGCGAAAAGCCAAACTATGGTTATCAGTATTATTTACAATCGAAACTACACTAGGCGTCGTGTTCTGTAGCGGTGAAAAAGCAGTACACGTATTTTCCAAAATGATTAACCCCCCTTTGGTCCGAGATTGTCCAGGAATTGTGGGACGCCTTTTTCAAAATTGTATTGAAAGCAAGCATTGTGGGAAAAAATTAAAAAAAAAAAAAACAGCGAGTCATGGCACACACACACATGTGGGCAACAACATGCATTATATATTACGCGTTTTCTCCTCTTTCTTTAAACTTACGTCCACCTTAAGAGGTCCACCTTAGGTCCACCTTAAGACCAAATTAGGCATTTGGTTATGCTGAGTGAGACACGTTTCTGGACAAGGAGATTCATGTCGGATTTGAAAATGATATAAATGAAAATGACACACAAAATGCCACATGACTGACGCAAACTCACAACTGCTTAATTTTACCGAAACATTCCCCCTAAATACTCTTGCGCATCCATAGAAACACGTATTTTGAATGATACGTAAAATTAGCAACTCGATACAGTTGAATAAATGTTTATTCCTCCTCCGGAGTATAACCAACGACTGTCCAAAAATGGTATTTATTTTAGAAAAGGTACGGGAAGGACACGATCACACACACGCTTGCGGGTGTAAAATACGTGTCCGGCAATGTATGGGCGATAGCGCACGGGTCGTGTGCAGTGTAAATGTTTTTGTTTGTTTCTTCTTTCTATAAGGACACAGCGCAATTTTACAAGGGTGTGGAATTTGCACGCGTATGCACAGGTCTTGTCGCTTCTTACCCGTTTCGCGTACTAAACTTTTATCATTTAAATAATCGCCACGCCACCTTCAAAAAGCACCCTTCGACGTTCCCGAAACGGCAGACGACTGCACTCAACAATACGAAAAGTGCAATGTGTGGAATCAATGTTTATAACACGTTTCACACTCAAGCGGTGACCACAGCGAAGATGTTTCGTGGAATTAAACCAGCGCATTAACCCGCAACGGCCGCTGATTATTGCGTTTCTAGAGGAAACGAGCACGCAGAGGTTACTATGTCATTGCTTACTGCCAAACGAGCACACATATTGGTTGTTTTGTCGTGTGCAGCACGCGTCTTGCGCCGCACGCAACGTGAAAAAGCAGACGACGCGAGAGCGCCATCCACACTAGGAGCGGTTCGTCCCGCCGCCGCCAGGGGCCGACTGTGTTCGCGCTCGGGGCGAATACTGTATTTGCTATAATACTCTGGTGTTTGTCCCAATTACCAGCTTGAAACACCAAATTTAACGTGTTATACTTAAAAAGCCCGTGATACGTTTTGATAAGCTCAGTGTAAGTTCTGATAAGTACAACCGTATATTTAACCCGAAAAAACCCGAAGTAAGGAATGGTTTCGCAAAAAACCCGATTTTTCCCCGAATATCAGTTTGAAAAATACCGCCCGATTTTTACCCCCCGAATTTGAAAAAATATAAAACCCGAAAACGAACAACCGTATGTATGTATGATGACAAGCATGGTGATCGTGATGGGAGTGGTGGGGTGTGGCAAATTTTTTTGGGTCCCGGGTGCAAGTTTAACCAGCCATAGCCTCCTTTATACTTTACGTTATAAAGGAGGCTATGAACCAGCAATGCCACTGCACGTATCATAAACAGTGTCCAGAATATCGTAACTATCACTACAAGTGCGGTTGGAATAACGACGCGCGGCCGTCCGATGACGTCTAGCTTACCGCAGTCACCCTGTGCAGTGTGCGACAGTGAAGACCAATTAATTTTCTTTGGGGACTCAGGTACGCCTGTGTTTTCACATCTTTTCATGCGCTTGCATCATATTCGCTGCCCGTTTTCTTTGGTCGGCTTCGAAATGCACCTAGGAGTGCCTGTTCTTGTGGTGTAGTGGTTATCACATCCGCCTAACACGCGGAAGGTCCCAGGTTCGATCCCTGGCAAGAACAGTTTTTTTTTTTTTTTTTTTTTTGTCGTAAGCATTCTTTGCAATGCCAGCTGTGTATTCCGTCGTATCTCCTCAAAGGAGGCGAAATTGACAAATTTAAGACATTTATTCATTCGTGATGATATTGTATATGTCACTGAAAAAAAAAAAATTTAGAACCAAACCAAAAGAAAAGTACGCAGTTTGGTTGTTGATAGCCAAGTGTATCAATATATCGTCTGTCGCAGCAAATTAATACAAAAGGAAAAATGAAAATGAATGTAACAAAATAGCAGTGACGGTGACAAAAAAAGAAAAAAAAAACTGAAAAAGAACGAACGAAACCACAAAGGCGTGCCTCCTCCATATCGCTGGGCTATTTATTCGGTTGGCGTCGAAAACATCGCCGCGGCCGCGTCCGTTCTTTTGGAAGGTCCTATGTTCGATCACTGGCAGAAAGAAGCTTTTTTTTACAGCAAAGCTGTTTATATGGCTAGGGTCTCGTGCATTTTTGTTCCGCATCAACAGTTCTACCTTAACTTGCGGCAAAGCCGACTTTATCACGAATGTTCTGTGGAAACCGGCTGTCTCACGTTTTACAAAAACTTTCCAGACAAAAATTATATACCATTTGGTCGCTGAGACGCGTCTCCATCATATTTTTGCGCCAAGTTTCATTTACTTCTCTTAATTATAGTCCCCAGTAAAGCTGTAAGCATTACACCATTCCCGTCTGTTGTCAGTACATTGACAGGAGGCAGCCGGACAGCCCCATATTTTTTCTGCAAAAACATGTGGTGCTGTCCGGTCATGACATTTTTTTGTTTGTTTGTTAAATTAGGCACTGGGAGGCGCGCGAAGACCACCTGTGCCAATAAGTTTTGTGGCTATAGGGGGACACAAAGTGAGCTGTCAGCAGCCCAATTAACTAAAATTGAATAACTTTTTGTTGACTGCAGTAAGTGGGTAAATATGTTTGTATTGAACACTTAGAGGCAGTCGTGTTTATACACAGTATTAAATAGGCACGTTTCCCTGGTTAAAATAATATTTTTTTCTAGCTGGATCACTGAAACGGAAATTTCTTATAGCTATAGAAATATTTCTAGCTATAAATTCAGTTTTTAGCTCATTTCTAGCTGGATTGAGATTTCGTTCCAGCTGGCAGCTATTACTTCCATCTAGAATTTGTCGGTCCAGCTGGAAGAAAAACATTTTAGCTGGAAATAATCGTCTCTACTAGAGGCTAAGGCGTTGGGATGCTGAGCACGAGGACGCGGGTTCGATTCCCGGCCGCGGCGGCCGCTTTTCTGATGGAGACGAAAAGCAAAAACGCCCGTGTGTACGAGGTATCGGCGCACGTGAAAGATCCCCAGGTGGTCAAAATTAATCCGCAGCCATCCACTACGGCGCGCGTCATCGCCTGCGTTGCGTCGGCGCGTTAAACCCTACAATCAATCAATCGTCTCTAGGTAGACTAAGAATTTTTCTAGTTAGAAGCTGTTGATGCCAGCTATAATCTGTAAATCTAGTCAGAAATGAAGCTGGAAATTATGATTTCTTGCTAGAAATGTTTCAATTTTGACTGGAGTTGACAAGGGTATCAGTTGGAAGAATTCTTCCAGCGTGCCTGTGCTCCGAGGTATCCGACTCCAAATTTTAATTGTCGTTCGCATGAGGACGTATGCAAAGCTCCTCCCGGGCGTGACGCGGCTGTTGCGCTGTCATATAATTGGTTTGACCAGCCGAGAGTGGAAGGGGGACAGTTATCACCTTTGCCAATGCCTCCGCTCCATTGTCAGACTAAACGCCACACGTAACAGCCGCGTCACATCAGGGAGGAGCTTTGCGCCGATCCTAACTCTCTTGCATGCGTAATCATGCGAACGATATAAAAATTTGGCGTCGGATATCTTGGAGCACAGACACGGCGGAAGAATTCTTCCAACTGATGCTGTGAGTAAACACGACTGCCTCTAACTTTTCAATACAATACCCACTTCCTGCAGTCAACAAAAAGTTAGTTATTCAATTTTAGTTAATTTAGCTGCTGGCAGGAATCATTATCATCTCACTTGGTGTCCCCGTGGCTACAGAGCATATATCTGCACAGCGGGTCTTCGCGTGCCTCTTAGTGCTTAATTTCAAGAAAACCATAAAGCTTAATTTTGAACTCCCGGTAGAATGAAACTCTATCGTCCTTCGAAGTTTTGCTAAGTGATCACAAAGTAGTCACTACCATTTCCGAACGATGAGAAAAGTAAATACGTGCGCGTTCTCTAACCGTACGTGTGTGTGATGCGTACTATACACTTCCACGAAAGGGAATGACTCCTAATTTTTTCTTCTGAAATGAGGATGTGAAGTTACATGTGCCATGGGGCGTGCATCACTCACTGGTCCTGCCGACAACCTTGACGCAGAAGTGTGCCGGGAAGCGCCCCACGTGTCCATCCTTTGGCACGGTGCAGTCCACCACGTAGCGCGCATGCGCAGGATGGAACGGGTCGTGGCAGTTGGGGTTGGTGCCGTTGACGCTGTTGCACGTGTAGCAGTTGATGGCGCTGGCTGAGGAGTGGGAGAAAAAAGAAACGATAGGTTAACGATTGGGTGCAACATTTTCTACACATTTCTACACGTGTTCTACAAGATGGTAAAGAAGGCTCTACATTCCCTGCATTCCCTACATTTTCTACGTGCATGCTGTACACTCCCTAGATTCCCATATAGGGAAATGCATCCCCTAGGTGATGTTCTACAATAGTGGTCCCCGAAAGTGCCCCCCCCCCCCCCCCCAAAAAAAAAAAAAAAAAAATCCCCTTTTTTTCTCGCTTTTGCTAAGCCTTGTTGGCAGTGCTAGAAGGTGGCTTCGCTGCATGACTTGTGCGTTTCTTTTTCTCCGCGTAGCACGTGTTTTAGGTCGGCTTTTTGCGCAACACGCCAGCTATGCCAAAAAGCCAGACACACAAAGGGCAGCAGCATATTGGCGTTTGGGCGGCTTTGTCTGCGCAGGCAAATTGTTTGACAATACGACACGCATCAGCGTAAAAGCTAGACACAAAAGGCGTGCATTGAACGAGTATGTGGCTACTTTAGCTGCGAGCGGAAATTGTTTGAGACGGATCACGACAGCTCATCGTATACGGCCCCCGCCAATTTTGTAAATCCAGAAAGGGCTCCATGGCACACTTGTGGTTGAAAAGCACTGTTCTACCAGATGCGACTGTGCTGACGTCTGTGGTGCGAACACTAAGAGATATCAAAAACAGCTGAATGTGTCAGGGAAACAAGCTCGGGTTGAATAAGACGGTTTGTAGTTCAAGTTGAGCGAAAGAATTTTCGTTCGTGTAATGCGGATAAGGACAACGGGTGGACCATCCGTTTTACGGAGTGACTACCACGGGATGGTAAACGGAGTAGGCGCAGATCAAGAAATCGACAGAGAAATGAACGAAGAACGTTTCGGGGGCAAATAAAAGACACAATGAATGTAATTTTGCTTAATCCATTTTTCAGAGATGTCATCAACTCGCAAAAAACAGGCGCAGCAGCGCCTGTTTTTGCGACCCTTTCGAAGCGTACACTCGAAGTCTCCGTTGGTCGTCTTCGCCACAGCGCTCCAAAATGACCAATTGAAGTGACCAAGTGTGCGAATTCGGCGATTAATGAAGCCCAACTTACGGTTTATCTAAAAAAAGTGCATGCGCGCAGGAAGAACACGCAAGGCGTTAATGGCGTTTTGCATTGCGTAATGTCCCTGCATCGCTGCCCTTTAGCATTCAAATTGAATACCAGCAGGGTGTTCTCGTCCAGGTTACGGAGGTGCTGCCATGTTAGACCATCATGGCCCAGGGTCCGCCTCCTCACTGATTCGCACGCCGCCATCGGATAATTCAATAGGGCTTACTCTGATCACCTTACCGTTCATCACATCCAGGCCATGGTTAACCTACAGGCCCGAAAGGGAACGCAAGTCCGCGTATACATATAGCCTGGATTCCGGGGCATGTGACCCAGGGGGTCGGCAATCACGCTGCTCATAATGCAGCGCGGGAGAGCCTTCAGTCTACACCTGCCTTGATTGCTCCCGATCTTGCACCTGATCCAGGTCTACATCCGCGCCCCCAACTGGATCATGCTAAATATTCTCGCCGAAAGCGGCTCGCTGAGAAGACTCCGCAGGGCTACCTGCATGGTGTCCCCACCCTACCCCGTTCCGCAGAAAACTTTATTAATAAGACAATCGCTAATGCGGCCCTCACACCCTCCACACTGCGGAAATGGTTGCATTTGGACTCTTCAGCCTCTCCGTACTGTCCCCATTGCCAGCAGAATGTTTTTTCAGACCTCAAGCACCTCACTTGGCACTGTGCAGCTTTCGCATCTTCTCGCGATTCTTTGCTCAGTGCTCTGCCCCCCCAACTCGTCCCCTGATTACCCCCCGTACGAAGACCCAAATTTTCTGCATGCTCTAGGTGTGTTTTCCATTAAGAGTGGCCTGGCAAGGGTAGTGTGAGATGAGGTCTACACTCCCGCTTCCAAAGAAATCACTGATCATCTATCTCCAACAAGCCATCTCTAACGATTGAGTGATCACCCCCTCCTTCCCTCCCTTCTTCCCCTTCCCCAACTACGGCCATGTGGCCTCCCCAATCTTAATAAATGGCATTCATTCATTCATTCATTCATTCATTCATTCATTCATTCATTCATTCATTCATTCATTCATTCATTCAAATTGAATGCTCGGCGACGTCATTCGTCGAGCTTGCACCCTAGGACTCTTCACTGTGTCATTGTGGGGCATTGCGGTGAAGACGCCCTACGGGGACATTAATGAATTCGGGGTCTAGCAATAAAGAAGTGCAAGGTTAATTCCTCGAAAACTTCTCGCTCGCTTCCGCGACTTTCTTCAGCGCGGCCCTTGCCGGCCTCATGCGCTTTGCAATCTGTTCTGTTTACACGTCAAGGCGGTCGTTCGGTGAAAGAAAGCTCCCCACTGCCATGGCCGCCACCGCGGCGCTTTTCTTGAAGGGGATTTGAATGCGTGATATCGTCTGCCTGTTCTCACGTAGTTTTTTTGTCGTCGCTGTAGTAGTTTATAAGCCTATGAAGTCCAAAAAATTACACAAACGGCTCATTCCTTCTCCAAAATATTCCAATTCACGCACTACTTGCGCCGCGCAGAGTAACATCCGGCTGCGGTGATGAGGCACGTACAGCGGCAACTTCAACGGCAATTTCACCGGCAACGATGAAATACGGAAAGAACAATGGAGAATCCAAGACAGCCAAGATAACCAAAAAAGAGGCAAGGCAGATAGAAACGAACAAAGGGAGAAAAAAAAGGAAGCTAAAGCTTCGTTAGCGATGTACAGGACCGAGAAATTAGACATGAGAAAGGAAAATTTCTACGATGATTCCAAAGGCAGTGCTTTGCTTTTTGAGGCTAGAGCAGGTTGCTTGCGAACTAAGAGCTTTGTGGGGAAGTATACACAAAATGATGGGGTATGCGTGGTCTGCGGAAAAGAAGCAGAAACTATGCGGCACATAGTGTTAGAATGCGAGGGTATCCATCCAAATCTAGAGGGAAATATTCGGCTTCCAGAAGCCCTAGGATTTAAGGGTAGCACAGAGGCAGTTAAATTCAAGACTGTCGAGGCGCCAAAAAGAAGATTAGAATGCAGATGGACGAAAAGCAGAGAGGGGAATATTGCCTAGGACAGTTGCCACCTGTAACAGAAAAAATAAGTATTTTGTGCCTAATAAGTTTTTTGTGCTTGCCCTAAGAGCAATGCTAGTGTTAAACTAAGAGTGTAAAACATAGGTTTATTAGTTTCTTTTTAGTTTTTTTTTTTTTGTAAGATGACGCGTCATCAACCCGCTACAAAGTGGATACCACTTTCAGTCATCATCATCGGTTGATAAACCAGCCCGCGATTTTGTATGGGGAACGTCCGTGTAGTGGCGCGGTCGCCCGGTTTGTAATGCTGTTTTTGAGTGCGCTAACAGGATCGGCGCAGTCTCCAGAGTGTTCTACTCGTCGGCATAGTAGATATGGCTTCTTACTACCCGCATGCTCTCGTCTGACGGGCTGGCACTCCGCTACGTTATGCCCCCTTTTTTAATACATCGGCTTGGCCACTTGTGCCATCTCATGACTCCGTAATAAGAATTGGGATAGGAAGCTTGTCAGCGAAGAGCAGGATTAGACCGCGCCGTCATATCAGTCATGAAGAGAGGGGTAAAGGGCGGCGTTATCATACACGTACACGTACACGTCGTATCCGCTCGTCAGAATGTCTGCGATGTAAAACAGCAGCGATGGAATGCTGATCTTCGCAGACTAAGTCACCATGGGAAAATCCAAACAGACATCGACACCTTGATTCATAGGCATTTTTCATGGCTGAAGCAGGAGCTATACAGACGATAGAAAATAACGTCGCAACCTTAATGTTGACTATGCGAAACACGACAAGAAGTGCTGGCTCGTAGCCTTTGTCTTGGGCAACTTTGGACTCGCAGGCTGCAGCGTCCCCATTTATCCAACCAACCTCACGGTACAGGTACTGTTTGGATTTGGTCTCGGTGGCAAAGCGGTTGTTAATGCCATTACTTTAAATCTATAAAGCATTTTATACCATCAGCAGCAGGTGTAGGGGGTTTGCAGCAGCTTCGCTGGACGTCTACTTTCGCAGGGTCACGATGACGCATCTTTTTCTCTTGTATCCCCCCGTAAATTTCGACGAGCTGTGTTTTTTTTATTTATTCCATTTTTGTTACAATAAGGATGTGTACAATACAAGACCTTGAGTTTAATTTACATATGGATAGAAATGGGGCCGATGATAGTTATAATCTCGGACGAATGTGTTTTGACGCGCCCGAACCCTTTTAATTCGTTTTAGGCCTTCCCGGCTCTTCGCGCTATCAGTGTCTTTGCCTCCGCGTCGACCGTCTGGCATCGACCCAAATTACCATATTCGCCCATGTATCTGGGCCTTTATCTGTACACTCCTTAGCACCGGCGCGCGTTTCGCCTTCCGGAGTCATCGATCATCGTAACGAGGGCAGAACGCGCCTTACTCTGGCACGACGTTAGAAAACGAAGAAAGATATACTCGTCGTCATATAGTATAGTCGCATGGATGGCTGATCGTTATACATTATCATCGCGGCGCCGTTATTGACAGCGCGCTTGCGATTTTGTTTCGAGGCGCATGCGCTGTCGCAGACTGCGAGGCCTACACGCAAGGGTACGTCTGAATTTCATTTGATGGGGTCATGAAGACGAAGTACAACCTCGTTTGATTGCAAAGAAGTAGCCCTTGGTAAACCATTCAGTTCCATTCCAGCCACGAGAGTCATTCTGTTTAGCCGATAAAACGTAAAAAAAATATTTAAAAAAATTTCAAATTTCGCGCCACATGACGCCAGCAGTGACGCTATAGAAGGACCACTATAAACATTGTTACCAGTGTGTTAACTGCACGTTATCATTAAACTGGTACGATCAAACGGAACTATAGGCTTCGCTACTATCACTCGGTCATGTTTCTCGCAAACAAACAAGATCCTGTGACGTCACAAGATCCTGTGACGTCATCACACAAACAAAATCATGTGACGTCATAGAGACCTGGAGAGGAAGCGGCTGGTAAGTCGCCACTGCTTTATCGGTTTTCCTCAGTTAATATAGATTATTTGCTTGAAGTTTGCGATGAGATTGGTATCATTGTTACCGGGACAAAGAAGTCTTTTTAATTAAACAAACTTGTATCTTGTCTTCATGGCTCTTCTACCTGTACAGCTCCTGCAAGACTGCACGTCACATCAATTCGTTCCCCCTCCAGCTATCACACATGCGCCCGTGCCCACGTCGTCTGCGCCCATCATACAAAGGACGCTCGCGTGCCTGATGACTTTCTCATGCGCGCTGTCAGCGCCTTTGTACTGCAGAAGCTTCAACAGCGGTGATGGAGATGTTTTGCTGAATACACAGTCGTGGTGTCCCCTCGTTTTTACTGATTTTATTGCCATAAAGCAGGCAGCTTGCAATGGATGTGCCACTCCGTTCTGTTTCGGTGCCCGCCTAATCTATACATTCCCGGTTATCGACAAGTTTGCGGTGATTGATAGCGTTGTGTCATCCATGAGGTTTGTAGAGCGCGTAGCAGGGCGCACCGGAATGGTAAATATTTGTCGGGTGCACTTCCGCGCGAATATATATATATCATGCCGCGCACTGAGTGACTGCATTACGTAGTCTGTTTTTAGAAGCGAACACCCGTGACTGTCAACCACTGAACCAATGCAGCGAGTATAGGTCAACCGCACGTTTTAACTTTTATGATGTGTACAGTGGTCGATACAGTTGTTTGTGAGAATGAGTTCTGCTTTAGCTGACCATACTAAAAAACTGCTGAAAGTAACGTTGTGGATTGAAGCTGCCGGCTTAGACTTCGGAGTTCCTGGAGTTCTCCCTTCAAGTGTGGGAGTTTTATTATGACAAGTGTGTGGGCGACTTTACGCGGACCCGAAGCATGAAATTTTCATTTAGACAGAGAGTGTAGTACCCCATGAAATGCAAAACAAAAGGAGGGGGGTGGGGCTATTGGAAAATCGGAAATCTAAAGATTGTTTGCACACAAGACGATGCAAACTTCTTAGAGAGCAAAAACGACTGAGCCAAAACGCCCTCCAGCCGTGCACGCGCTGAGTCGTCTAAAAATTTATTGCAAAGCGTCGAGACAACTCCGTGCTGAACGTCTCCACAGCGGTTGACATCTTCGGAACTTCCTTCAGGCCGTCCCAAGAGGTGTCAAAAACACTAGTGCAGTCAGTTGAACGGCATGTGCATGGGCCTCGCAGCACCGAGCCTACACTCTGTGTGACCCCAGTGTAGGTTTTAAAAGAAAGCAGCCCTGCACTGCTTCTCGCCTGCGTATGCTCGAGACGTCAGTGAGGTCTGGCGGGAAGCTACCCGAAACGACGTCGTACCCCGTGCTCGTATAACATAAAATCATAAACAGAAATAAGTTGTTGTTATTATACCGAAACTCTGTGTAGCGCTTTCAGATTTATAAAGGTATCTGTATTGCTCGGGAGGAGGCAAGTGCGTGCAATTTTTTTTTTTTTTTCCTGCCTGTAGGTTGCCCGGGATTTTTTCGTTGGGAGGCAGATCTTGGTACCTTCTTGCGCACGAACGTGGAGGTGGCGAGTTTCGTTCCTTGCGGGCTTCCGGCGAAACGAGAATTTAGAAACAAGTTGTTATTGCCGCTGTGACTCACTAAAAGGCGCCGAGCGATCCGGTTTTGTCGCATTCTGAGTTGGCGACGAAAGCGGATCGAGCCAGTTGCTGCTCTCTTTTTTCAGGAACGTTAACCACGCGTACGGGTAGTAAATTTTGGTGCATTGAAATAATAAATAATAAACCAAGCATTCCTTAAAGGAACCCTGCAACATTTTCTCCAACTTTTTTCAAATCTGAAATGCTTGCAGAACGTAGTCACCCAACGCACCCAGTACTTAGATTAGGGGGTCGCAAAGTACCTCAGCCAAAAATTACTGCTCTATTCTCATCAGATAGCTTGGAAACTCGCTCAAAAGACTTTTTTCCCTTTCCAGGTCTTGACGTTCTTTGACGGCCGGTTTTCCTTCAGTTGCAGCAATGAACGTTTTTCGATAGCAACATCAAAAAATAAAGCCCCAAATACAGAGCAGAAACGGAAGGTGTATCTGGTGCGACAAGCAAATCACGCAGTGCCGCTCCGTGCTGGCGATAACTGTAGCTTTCGCAGTGGTTCCAGTCGCGAAGGAAAGAGTGAAAGCGTTTATCAAAAGTGTTGCAGGGTCCCTTTAATCTCTCGCTCCAGCAGCACCAAGGCATGGTTGACGCGGAGGGTGCCTAATCCGAAGTGGTTTCGAAATAACTTCGACCACGCCTATAGATGCAGCTGCGATTGGTATTCCACAGGAGACACACTGAGGGGGTATAACATTGCTTGAAAGCATATGTTCATGAGGAGCGCACAAGTCATTCGTTGTTTCAGGCGTGAGCTGAAATTCAGAGAATAAATTTATTGGAAAATGGCGATGTTAGCCGAGCCATCGCTCTGGCTTGCTAACTAAAAGTTCGGTGTCTGAGTTGTCTAACTTCACAGGGCATGCAGGGTCATTCCATGCCAAACGTCCCATCCGTAAATTCGACCATCACGGATTTGTTCAGTAAAAATTGTGGGTCATCCTCCCATGGGCCACAATGCTCCCTCAAAGTGTTTTTGCCAAAAAAGAAATTGTTTTTTTTTTCTAGCCGCTTTCATCTCCAGGGTTTAAAAGTTACGTCTGTCGAAAAATTTATAGAAAAATCAATTCATTTTAATCGCCGTCATTTTTTTCGTGGACATAATGTTGAGGCCCTGGACTGCCCTATACCGCATTTTTAAAATATCATTGCTTTTTTTTTGCTGTCATTCCGCCATTCATAAAATAGATGATGTTGAGCATTTTCAAACATTTTTAGCAAATACGAGCACATTCTCTGACCCAATAAAGCGATTGTTTCTGCATTTAACCATTGTGGACAATTGGTAAAAAAATTATATTGACACCGAAAAAAAAAGGAGAAATGCGCAAGAAAACAATAGTCAAAATTGGAAAAATCTCCTTTCTGGCCCTTATTTACCCCAAACTTGCGCATTGTTGTGCTCGTAGTAAAAATATTAAATACAAGGCATTCGCTAGTACAAATGATCGCTATTTATTTCAGAAAGTTTAATCAGAACTGTTTTTGCTGTAGCAGAGAAATAAATTTTTGAATTTATACACCGACACACGACTTCACCACGTTGTTCCGCAGGGCGTCTTAGGCGCGAGGGCCAGCGCGTTAGCGCTGCAAAAATAAATTTTCCAGCAATGGTATTCCGTAGCATCAGTACAGGAAAAAGGGATAATTAGGGTGTTGGTGGGAAAAGCACAACGTGCAGCCAGCGGTGGTGCGCCCATTCTACGAGCACGTGTATATATATAGATTCAACGGCTGACAGGACACACACGTGCATTTAAAGCATCAGGGCATGCTTTACTTGGTATTTTTTATGTATGCTGAACATTACAAAATAAAGAGCAGCGGAATCATCGAGTTACACAAATTTACTTGTATGCGTTAGCGGGAATCACATATACAGATGCTTTAAATGTACATATGATGTCCAGCCAGCCGTAGAGTTAAGCGTGCTCGTAGAATGGGCGCACCACCGCTAGCTCCACATTGTACTTTACCTACCATCACGCGAATTATCCCTTTTTCCGGTACTTATGCTACGAAATGCCATTGCAGGGGAAGGTACTCGTTCAGCGCGAACCCGCTGGCTCCCGCGCCTTTCATGCAGGCAGGCGCATGTCGTGCAGAGAAGACGCTCTGTGGAACAACGGGGTGAAGTAGTGTCGGCGTACAAATTGAAATTTTTTTTTCTCTGCTAAAACAAGAATTGCTCTGGTTAAACTTTCTGAAATAATCTGCGATTTTTCGCACTAGCGAATGCCTTGTATTTAATATTAACGATGCGCGATTTTGGGGTGAATATGGGCCAGAAAGGAGATTTTTCCAAATTTGACTAATGTTTTCTCGCACATTTCTCCTTTTTTCAGTATCAATATATTTTTTTACTAATTCTCCACATAGTTGAAATACAGAAACAATTGCTTCATTTGGCTGAGAGAATGTGCTTGTACTTGCTAAAAATGTTTGAAAACGCTCAGCATCGTGTATTTTATGAGTGGCGTAATGACAGCAAAAAAAAGCAAAAAATATTTTTAAAATGTGGCATAGAGCAGCCCAGGGCCTCAACATTATGTGCACGAAAAAATGGGAAATGGAAAGAGAATTGATTTTTTTAATAAATTTTTTGACAGACGTAACTTTGCTTAAAACCCTGGAGGTAAAAGGGTGGCTAGAAAAAGAACGGATTTTTTTTTTTTGGACAAAAACACTTTAAGGGAGCATTGTGCGTCATGCGAGGATGGCTCACAATTTTTACTGAAGAAATCCGTGATGGTCGACTTTACGGCTGGGGCGTTTGGCAAGGAATGACCTTTCAGCAACTGCAATTAGTATTTAAGCCACTTCTTTCCTCTGATTAACCAACACCTATACCCAAGCGTCTCGTGCTCTATACTTCCTGACAAATTTATAGTTGCCCATCCTTCTAACTCTCACTGCACCGCTTCGCTTTACGAGACCGCGTACATTCCTGGCCTGTCTGTGATCTTGGAGGGTCGTGCGGGTAACGCCGCGTGCACTTCCAACTCTCAGTCTTCTTCATTAGACAACTTGTATCACACGTGAGAAATCGTTTTCACAGCAACATAGAAGAGTCTGTAAACTTCCCTTTCATTTTTCTTCTTCTTTTTAGCGCTGCTTTAGTGTGGAGCTCATTGCGTTCACCTTTGGTGTATGATTCCGTACGACGGCCTCAATCACTTCGATTCTCGGCAACCTTGAAGACTGACAAGAACTGTTGGTCTCTGTCACCTGCGCTTCCGTCCTCATTCAAGCGCGATTGACTGCAGTGCCTTATAAATATTATTTATAATTTATATTATACATATTATAGTGCCTTATACTTCTAACTCTATGGGAATGGAAATGTCCATTGCAGCTCTGATGCGCAACCGTTGGTGGGCAACACAGGCACCGCAACTAAACCACGTTGAACGCGTCATTTTTGCCGAGCGCCTTTTATAAATATAAAAAATACCGTCACAGTGAATTTTGTTGTAGCAGAGTGAAATTTTTATAGCAAGCGCGTTTAAGTTTTTACGCTAACGTTCTTTCGACTTGCACTGCACTATAACCATTACTTCTTTATCATGAAAATTGAATACAAACACGACTAAGTACACGCCAAACCAGAAAGCTGGCGAGTTGGTTTATAACCATCTTGAAAAGGCGTGAAAAAAAAAAAGGATAGTCTAAGGAAGAAACAAACAGAGCACCTTAAACTGTCCGTGTTTTTGCGCCTTTTTTAGGACGAGATACTATTAAACTCGACAAAGTATCGCTAAGATTGGACGAATTATTTGCTTACAAGTGGTCATTCAACGGTCATAACGATCTACGCTCTCATTTTGTGTCACGGTGCTTCGAAGCGTACCCGCGCAAGATTCGGTTTCAATTCCGCTCACCTTGGCGCAAACAGAAGGATAAGATCGTCGCCAGCGATGCGAGTACGTCGATCGATTGAGCCATCGGAGGTCCCTGAAGGCGTCCGAGCGTCCCCGAGAACCTTTTCAACCTGTTTCACGCACGTTGCAGGCTGCAGTCTCTCACGCCACCAGCGCTGTTTCTGCCGCGACTGCGGCGGTGAGCCTCTGAGCTATCGCCATGTTGACATTTTTCCCCGTCTCTCCCTCTTTTCCTATTTTCCGCTCCCCTTATTTATTCTCCCCTCTTTCCCGCGGGTTTTCGCGCGAGAGGAATGACTGCGGAATTTGAAGTCATCTTCGGTCTCTAGAGTACGGACAACTTAGGGATGCCGCTCATATGTGCGGGAGTCTGCACTACGTACGCAGACGTCGAACTCTCTGATGCTGGGAGGGTAGTATTAACTCTGTCGTTGGGAGTACCGAAACGGGAGCGGATGAGAGTACGGTGCGGACTCCGCGCAAGGAATTCTCGGCGGCCATTGAGTGCGAAATAAATAGGAATGCGACAGGCGGCGATGGCTAGTGAGACGGAGACAGGAATGAAATTACATGCAAAAGGTTCGAATAAAATGCTCGCAATTTATTTTACGCTTATCGATCACATTGTGCACTGCGCCACACAAAGGCCGTGTTCGTGTCTTTCAAGCGAATTCATTTAGCTTTGCACATGATTTCCTAATTTGATGGATATAAGAGGCTCATTGGTAAGTTTCATACATGCAGTGCTATAGCAGCACGTTTACGCTTAACGGGTTTGACATGAATGTGCGGGAATAAGGGGAACTGGGTTACGCTAATAATGAATTTCTGTTTGGTTCTCAATTTCTTGGTTCTGCTGGGGCTCTACTTGTTGCGACGTTCTACAATGAATGAGATATCAATTTGCAGCGCCTACAGTCGTGACGTATACAGTTAAGACGTAGCCAGAGTAACGATTTTCAAGCGTAAAATGTTCTAGCTATTCGAAGCACATTTTCAATTTTTCGCATGTGTGTTTGCCTGTCTGGACGTCCTTAACACACATTTAAAAGATAACGCACATTTTTAATGAACCCAGGGCCCGCTGATTCCGAAGCCTGAAAAATAGTCATTAGCCCACGGCTCTTTTTTTTATCACGCTACAATGCGATGTAAGTAATATTTGCAACAACTTTGTAGTACATACGTAATTGATTGATTGATTGTGAGGGTTTAACGCGCCGACGCAACGCAGGCGATGAGGCACGCCCACGGAGGCGCGCCGTAGTGGAGGGCTCCGGATTAATTTTGACCACCTGGGGATCTTTAACGTGCGCCAAAATCTCGTACACACGGGCGTTTTTGCTTTTCGCGTCCATCAGAAAAGCGGCCGCCGCGGCCGGGAATCGAACCCGCGGCCTCGTGCTCAGCAGCGCAACGCCTTAGCCACTGAGCCACCGCGGCGGGTAGTACATATGTAAGATTAAATTATCAAACTTAACTGAACATAAGGAACAATTCAATACACGCTGTCTAAAACGATAACAACCAAGGAAAGACCACGCAGGACACATTGTCCCTGCTCTGTGGCCTTGATAAATTGGAAACATGGAAGTTCCCTGCATGCGTAATGATGCGTTGCTGCTTGGCGGTCACCGAACCTGTATATTGTCGGTTTACTCCTTGCAACTTTATTTGCGCTTGGATGTTCTTTTCTTGTTCTTTTTCAGGTGCTTGCTTTGGAGGAGTATAGTGCATGGGAACATTCAGTAGCAGCCGGGGATTCCCCTTCCTTCACAAAATCGACCAGGGTCCGAGCCTGCACTGTCCTCCCAGGCTACTCTCCAGTGTTCTTGCCTCCCGTCACTGCAAGACGGAGAAGGCCTCACTCTTATATACCTCTTGCTATAATCCTTGAAATTAAAGCTTTCCTGCTCGACAACTCTTCCCTCTTTCAGAAGAAGGGAGAGATAGATAGATAGATAGATAGATAGATAGAGAGAGAGAGAGAGAGAGAGAGAGAGAGAGAGAGAGAGAGAGAGAGAGAGAGAGAGAGAGAGAGAGAGAGAGAGAGATTGAAAATGTTATAAAACCCGAACCAGGCGTAATGTAGGTTACGTCATTCTTTGCACCACAGCACATCGCCAGATTTGCTGTAATGCTCACTTTCGCTGTAAAATTGGCTTCACAGCATTGCTTTTCATTGCTACGGCCTCGCACGCAATTATATGGTGCCATGTGAGATACAGGTTCACGTTGGTTACGATGCGCGGGAAAGGAAGATGTTGTACATAACCAAACACTGCTGGCTTCAGAGTCAGCGTTCGCTCTAAGGTGGGCTTTGCCTAAAAGCGTTTCCAGTGCCCAGCCAGGCGCGCGCAAAAATGCAGTACCCTTCCGGTATGCAGCTTTCTTGCAACTCTTCCGTCCAAACGGTGCCGTATCCGTGAACGTTATCAGGAAAATCTTTCAAGCGCTCAAGCGCTCTTACGCGATTTCACTGGGAAGGTGCAAGTCATGGCCGCCCGGAAACTTTTCGCTTCCATTCGGAAGCGAAAAGTTTTCGTAACGAACGCTGAAAAGGACCTCCCTTTCGGGCAAAAGATTTTCCTGATAAAGTTCACGAATACCGCCCCTGTTTGGGTGAAAGTGCATTCGAGCCATGCAGGGAAGCGATTTGGCGCGGAATTTGAATGCATAAATGACACAAGCGCAATGCGTATGCGGATATCCACCATCGAGCTGGAGAATGAGGGGCAGGTAGAGATGAGAGGCTGCGCAAAGGAGGAGGACTTGCCGCGAAATTTAAAGTATCACGCACGCGAGATGCCATATATGTGGCAGTTTACATCGGTCGGGTGACGCACCTGGGTGGAAAGGTGTGGTAAGAGAGGCAATGTGCAGTGGAGATTTGGCGGGAAATTTAGATGCGTAACTTCGCGCATGCGCAACGTTGTATGCAGATCAGTACCTCGAATTGCTGTCGCACTCAGGGTGAAAATGGGAACGGACATCGTAAAGGCGCTGCGCAGAAGAGTTGTGCCTGGCGCGCGATATAAAGGCGTGGTTCCGCGCATGCGCAACGTACTGATGGACAACAACGTTGAGGGAAAATAATGCGTTGCGCAGCGGAGGAGAATCCGGTGGGAAATCTAAATAGTATAATACGAATTCCTTATTAGCCTGAACACTTCGGGATAGCCGGCGTGCTGAGGGGAAACGGGTGCGTAGGGGGCCGCCCCCCACCCCCCGAAATAGTTTTGCGGATGGTGATTTTCAGGGCTGGATCAACCATGAACCATTTTCTGGTTTTGGGTTCGTTTGGTTGTTTGTTTGCTAACTTTTGTTTGTTATTGTTTTCTCTATTTTTAAAACCTGCCAACCTGCCCCCCCCCCCCCCTCCGAAGCAAAATCGAAGCCTCTATACCCCGGTCATTTAATTGGCGGATGCAAATGAAGTCACTCCCCCCCCGCCCTTTTCCATTAGATTGAAGAGGTGTTGCCTTGCGAAAGGAATTTTGGCGGGGAATTCGAAAACGAAATTCTGTGCATGCGTAGTTTTGAATACCCAGCGCTGCTTACGTGCTGAGGAATAAAACGGGGTGGTAGGGAGAAAACTGGCGCTGCGTAAGGGAGGTCGACTTCGCGCGAAACATAAAGGCCCAATTCCACGTATGCGCGATGTCCACCCGACTTATTGTCTCGCGCCGATAGCGCACGGAGAAGTGACGGAGGAAGGAAAGGAAATGCCCAGCGGATAAATTTGGCGCGAAATTTATACGCCCGATTCCGCGCACGCGCTATGTTCATGCGGCCGAGTGCTTCGCAAGGCTGGCGTGCTGTGGGCAGCTCAGTTCACCGCTTCGCTCCTCCCTTCCTGTTCCCGCTGCCTTCAACTCTCTCCCGCTACCCAGTTGGTGCCGACGCCTTAGCCATTTAGGCGATGCGGCTTATTGTTCGTAGATAGAATGCGATAGAACTAGATAGAATGCGACACAGGACTGATACAGCATTTCTCAGAATCAAAGCGCCCCTAAGAGCACTTTATATTAGGTCCGAGGTAGTAAGTTTTACTTACCGATCCTCTTATGGCGTTTAGCTATAGTCGTTTTGGCGCTCATACGCCAACAGCAATGAAAAAAAAGCGTAACCCGCAGGCAAGACATGCACCGACACATGGTCGCTGCAGCGCTCGAGCCAACCGAAGCCAGCGAGCACAATATAGCGCCTGCAGTAACGACAAAGCCAGAAATGAAGGTTCATACCGCTGATTTATTCGTTTACAGTGAATCGGCCGAGTACAGGTGCGGTGCTTAAGCTAGATGGCGTTATAGTTCCGGTCCTGTTACGCGAAAATTGGCCGGAGTCCAAAAAGGCGACGTGTACACCTCCGGAGCGGGGCACGCGGTGGGCTGTGACGAAAACGAATGGACGTGGACGGATGTGGACGTTTCGTTGCTCATTGTCGCTTATCTAACGCGAGTTCGAGGAATCCCCTTAGGATATGAAGGGTCGCTGAAAGGCAAAGAGAGGCAGACACGGCACACGGCGAAAAATTGATTGATTCACAGACTTTAATGAGAAAGAGGCAAATAGTGCCCGGTGGGGAGAAAGTTGGGAAGAGGAACTCACAGGGATTGGGGGAAAGGTCACGTGGATGGGTGACCGGTAAAAAGCGAAAGGCTTATGGGTACGTCGTCTGCTCCCTCTACTTCCGGTTCGATATCTCTCCTTGTCTCACTGACCTCCCGTACGCCGGCCGCGTGTGTGCGTGTTGTTTATTTGTCCCAGAATGCTTACCTTTCAGAGAAGCCCCTGGTAGGATTAATCGTTGTTATTCATTGAATGCGCTATGCATGGGCGTTTTTTTTTTCGGTGGATACAGATAAACAACACGCACACACGCGCGTGAAAGCCGCCGACGTACGGGAGGCCAGGAGAGCTCTCGAACCGGAAGTAGAGGGAGCAGACATTGTAACCATGAGCCTTGGCTCCGAAGTGTAATATTCAGTGCTTGTGTACTGCTCTTGCGTTGAGAAAAATATGTTGAGGGGCGTTATAACTATTGTCCAGTTTGTGCCCGTCCTCTTAAGTATACACTGAGGGGAACTATAGTTGACCATTGTCTAGTTTGTGCACATTCACTGAAACTTTTGAAATAAAGTTATCTCTCTCCCTCTTCCAGAGGGCAAACTGGATAAGAGGTGGTCGCGTTCCCGTATTACAGAGACCATGAAACGCTTTTGTTAGTTCAGTACAGACGCTCTACAGCCAGATATACGACAGTTGGAGACCTGTTCCTGCATGCCTATAGCGAAAAATATAGTGTATGTTTGCGTGAAATATAGAGCAGAATAAGACATAAGTCAGTGGAGAAACTGGGTTGAGGGAAGGGGGGGGGGGGGGGGTTCTTCCGGACGCCAACGCCAACCTGAAACGGAACCGAGGACGAAAATTGTGCCAGCAACCGTTACCATCGCTCCCATTTCCCGCCGTGCTCCAGAGTGGTGGCGCTCGTAGGCACTGGAGACATTTTCTTACGCCGTGAGAACTGAGCAACTGAGCAGGTACCCGCCGCGGTGGATTAGTGGCTAAGGCGTTGTGCTGCTGAGCACGAGGTCGCGGGTTCGATTCCCGGGCCGCGGCGGCCTCTTTTTTGATGGAGGCGAAAAGCAAAAACGCCCATGTGTACGAGATTTCGACGCACGTTAAAGATCCCCAGGTGGTCAAAATTAATCCGGAGCCCCCCACTACGACGCGCCTCATCGCCTGCGTTGGGTCGGCGCGTTAAACCATACAATCAAGAACTGAGAGTACACATTTTACGATAGCAACGAAAAAGTGTTGCGCAGACTGTTCGATCATTGCACAGCCCGGACAGCGCGGCGTTAGGAAAGAAAGATCGAGTCGTGCAAACTAAAAGCCAGCCCCCCGTAGGCTAAATTGTGATTAGTTACGTCGAATGTGAGGCTTCAAGAGGTTATATTGTTAAAATCAGACAGTTAAGCGATTGTGGCGTACATAAAGAGCGCTTCAATTGAATAACAATGAAGCAAACCCACCAAGTCTTTTTCGATGTGCGAGTAATAAGGTGGTGTCGAGTGATTTATGGAACTATAACACCAGAACAATCTCCCTGCAACAAGCGAATGTCCCTTCGATTGGTCATTCCGGGTTAACCAGAACGTGTCCAGGACAACTTCGTATTTCACTTGGTATTTCTTTGCCCTTAGAGTTTCTATTGTGGGAGCAGTCCTAAACTGCCCACCAACTGCTCAGAACTACACCGGACTGGCAAATAAAATGAATGAATTAATTTATTGTTCACAAGGAAAGAAAGACCACCAGCAGGCGTAGTTTGCCTCACACAACCGTAATATAATTTTCGGTGACACGCGTGCGGCCACGGGTAGGCATGAAGAGTTACAAGACCGATACTTTGTACCTCCCCGAGAAAAGATTAACGGTATCTCTTCAAATGCAGAGCCGCTCTTCGCTTGCGAATCGGAGGCAAAGCGCCGACCATGAAAGAAACAAAAAGCTGCCCTACTCCCTTTCTTTTTTTTATCGTCTGCTTCCCTCGCTAGAACGCTGCAGTAGGCTTCTGCGTAGCAGACGACGCCGGCCAGGCGCGAAGTTCAAGGATCGGCCGGCTACTCACCTACACGCTTTTGGCATCAAAAAAGAAACGCAAAAAATTAAAGAAAACACACAAAACAAACTTTCAGTGCAGCAGCGGCAAGGGCTCGCACTGTAGGTTTCTTCTGCACCATTCTGCACGCTAGCCGCTGGGCAAGAGCTCCCCTTGCCAAACGTACAATTTACCTGTCATTAGCCTCCTCTCTGAATCCTCTCCCGCCCTTTCAAACAGCGGAGGGGGGTAGTGCGAGGGAGGACGGAACAACGGCACGTCATAACCGGCTTCGTCGTGGCTGTCTGGACTCCGTACGGCGAAAGAAAGGGCCGTACCTCACGCCACCGCGCGAAGTTTTGCCCCCAAGGACGTCCTCCAGAAGGGACGCAGCTACGTAGGTGGGTGTAAGCGCATACAAGTAGCCGTACGTAGACGTAGTGCCGGTGACGAGGGAAAGCCGAGAGGTGTGTGCAGGAAGAGGCTGTGCCAGCTGCGGCAGTGCGGATTCGTAAGGGAGTAACAACAGCCTTTTCGGAGTGACATCAAGGTATGTACGTTACTATATATAGGTAGCTCCTCTAACCTCCACTGATTTGTACGTGCTTTGCGGCTTGAATGATCCGCTGTTACGTTTGGTGAATCCACACGCGATTGGGTGAGGAGCGTGGCGGTGAGGGTGTGCGAAATTCGTCTGCTACTTGGGACGCGCAGACGACGATCGTCTGCTGACGCCGTCGGAGAAAGGCGGTCAAATAATCGGTCCGCTAAAAAAAAATCCCCGGCCATCTCTACTAACGTGAAACCTGGGGTGGGGCGAAGCATGTAGTGTATAAGTGTATTCTTGGCGCCTTGACGTTTTTGCCCACGAAGATGAAACCGTTGGGGGGTAGAGGTATACAGCTTTGCTTGAAGCACGAAGCGTTCTTGCGCGAGGCGTTGGAAAACGAGTGCCCCGGTGTTTTAGTACCGTCATTACATCGACGATGACATGAGGCGACGACATGAGACGCCAACAGACCTAGCGCCTAGGGGGCTCCCCTATAAGCAACGCCAAAGAGCAACTTTCAAAGGAGTGTTCACAAAGTTTAAGGACGTCGTCTGTCGTTGTGGATTAAGCACGCCAAGCTCGCATGCCTCACCTTCCTTATGGATGCTAAACTTGGCCTAAAACGATCTGCACTTACAACAAGAACTGAACGAGCGGAGTAACGAAGATGTAGAAAATCGTAAACCTACTGCAAAAAAAAAAAAAAAAAGAACTATTGTTCTGCTTTTTTGTGCATATCACTTTAAAGTGTTCGCCAAGGTCAGACTGTTCTGAGACAGCTCACCACCTGTTAACGCATTTATAGTTCCAGGTCCTGGAATCAGACCAAGCTGTATCGCAGAAAGCTGAGCGTTGTCAGTCGTGAGCTGGCGAGCACGATACGTGCGTGTCTTTGTGGGACAGATACCCCAGGTGCGTGCTTCCGGGCTTGAAACAAAACCGCGATCGAGTCTTCGGGGTTTATGTTACAGAAACGAGGCCTCGCACATTGCGCGCATATGGTATATACTAACGGTGAATCTTAAGCTATCTTAAGAATCTGATGATGATGGCGATGAAGTTTAAGCTATCGTAGATGAGGTGTACTATTTGAATATTCTGTGTCCGCACGCTCCTGCGACCCATGCTGCCACGTCTGCGTGTAGGATGCGTCGGATTTGCAGTATGCGTCGGATTTGCCACTATACATCATCCCAGAAACGTAGCGTGATATAAACTATGCCCGTACGGTTCACATCGCTCGTTCTGTAGCGTCTTTCTCGTATTAAAGCGAGTTTTCTTAGTTCAATGAACTGACATGTTTTGACGGAAACCTGACCAAAGTATAACGAATATGGGGCTTTAATTTTGCGGATCGTCTGTCGTTATACGTATTCCGATGTGCTGGCTCATTATTATTATTCACAATATTTGCATGAAAAAAAAAAAAAAACTACTAACGCTGTATACAGCAACGACTTGCGTTAGGAGTGGTGAATTTGACTTATGGACCATCGAACTTATGAAGCAGTTTTTTTTTATTTGGAAAACCTTTATTTCTCGTCTGAGTGAGAGGAGGCTGGGACTAAAGGCACAGACGGCCTGACAGAGGTCCTCAGCCCCCTGCACACCGTGTCAGCAACGTATATCTCAGCACACCTCTCTCTCTCTCTCTCTCTCTCTCTCTCTCTCTCTCTCTCTCTCTCTCTCTCTCTCTCTCTCTCTCTCTCTCTCTCTCTCTCTCTCTCTCTCTCTCTCTCTCTCTCTCTCTGCCGGTTTGTCACGAGCATTGTTAACCGACCCGCGCCCACCAGCGCTCATGGTGACGTTTTAATCTTCCGCGTTACGTTACACTGCACCTCATTCATTTCGCCAAGCTCCTCCAGGATAGATTCCTGGCTCGGTTAGGTGGGAGAACGCGCCTCGCAACTCGGGTACCGTTGCCAGCAACGCCCCACTTCACGAACGAGCCCCCCACCCCCACCCCCACCCCCTCTCTGCTTACACGTTAATGACAGATCGGAATGCACTCGTCTGACCTGTTTTCCCCGTGCTGGCTGTAACCACACGGCGTCCTCAGGGGAGGCGAAAGTACGACTCCTCCAGGACACGTGCACGCGATTGTCTGCTTACACGTGTCGCTGCGAGGCATCGCGTTTTCTTGCAGTTTCATTCCTTTTTATTACTTTCAATGGTATTGGGATACAATCAAGTTAATATACAGAGAAGGGTCCCAAATTCATAACACTGCAACGGGAACCGAAATTAATTATTTCAAAATACAAAATGCAGTGAACGCAGTCAAAATAAACGACAAAATAGCTAAACAAACGAGGCTAATAATTGCTAGTAGTGCATTTGAGCTAACAATGAACACATCTTAAGAAGGGAACAAGCTCAAGAAAAAGAAATAACTCTGATTAACAAAATGAAGAGTAAAAATTATCAGTGGCACATTACTAGTACAATTATAAGCCAGTGAGGTGCAAAGGTATGGCGTGAAAAAAAGAACAGCATTAACTGGACACTTGCAGTATAAATACAGTCTAACTCAAAAAACACATCGCCTTTCGTCTATGACCAGATTTTTTTCATGAGAAAGTAAACAGCTTTCCTGTGGAAATGGAACGACAATGACAACCAGCTCTATTAAAATTCCTAAAAATATTGTTATGCACGACCAAACCAGCTGCGAAAGCTATTCATTTTTTTTTTTTCAATTTTAGCTAACTTTGGTCAAGGGTGTGTTTTTTCAAAAAAGAGCTTACGTTTGTGCCCCAGGCCATTTTGCCACTCCCTTCAAATTTGATGATTTCTTTTCCCCTCAACATGAGGACACTTGCAGGAGTACTTTCATCCGATATAGCCAGCTTAATGCAACGCGGAGCACGAGATGGCAAGAACCGTTAGCTCAGTGGAATAGAGACACTGGTTCTTGGTTCCGCACAATGCGGGTGAATTCTGAAGCATCAGCGGGAAATTTTCAGATTTTGGTAGCGACTCGCACAGATGCGTTGCAGTACTTCTTTAAAACAAACACCTAAAAAAACGGTAGTGTAAGGCTCGCGTTACTTAAAAAAAATTACCTCAACTTAATAGCTATGCCTCGTCCGAGTCACCCGCTTCTTTCTTTGATTTACTCCACCTGCTTTATAAGTTTGAGAACTTCATTCCGAACCTGCCTTTCGAAGTATGGATCCCGATAAACCTAATTCAAATCGGGTTAGCATAATAAACTTTTTTCTCTCTTCGTGATGCAGCGGCTTTCGTATCAGCCACCTTCTTAAACATCGTCGCAATAACACAACCTGACAACGGAAGTGACGTCACGGAAGTAATCTGGAATAACGACGTGCATACTTCTACAAAAGCTTTCCCAACTTGATAAGTAAGCGAAGTCTCGATGCTAATTGTGCAGTCTTCATTCCTTCTTTACACTTTAATTTGTATTCGAGTTTTTGCCATTTTTCTCGCAAATATGTCCCGCGCTACGTCGCCCTGCACGGCGCTTCGCATTGCAGAGAAACGGAAGCGTTAATCTAAAAATAACCCGTATCGATTTTCATTGCCGCGGTAACCATGGCAACGCGTCACTCCGAGTCTGCTCTCTTCGGTCGTCTGCACGCTTCGAGCGCTGGCTCTAAAAGCAGAAAAAATGAGTATAAAGCGCGCACAATTATTAGAAATCATGAATTCACGCCAGCAATGCAGAACGAAGGTTAATGAATGCACCGATGAGCTCTTCATTGCCTGCGCTATGCCGTTACAATTGTGACAGCGGAAAGAGCCGCAGACGATTCTTGGGCAAAGCAGACGACAGGAACGTGATCCGGAAGCGAAAGCAAACGCGTCTCTTCTGTTCAGCGCGCCGCACACGGAAAACGAAATACGGAGTTTTTTCTCCATTGCAGCCATACATTGCACATTTGAACGTCCGCTTTTTATGCCGCAAAATAGTGTCGATTCGGTGAGCAATCGATTGGCGTCGGCCACACCCGCCGTTTTGCAGGCAGCATGGAAGGACTGCTTGCAGACACCGGTTGATTGAGGCGCCGACGGCTTGGCGGCGTTCCAAACGGTATTGCGTAAGACACGCCTGCAGACAGACTGACCGGCTGGCTTACACTTCGGAGTCGTTCGTACGTCTAGGCGCTGCAAAAACTGGATCCAAGGTTTCACCGAGAATTCTAACCTTGCAGTATATATAGCAGACGATACTGTGTACCACTGCAGGAGCGCATACGACCGACAACAGCAGGTATGTCGCACATGCCTGCACGTGTGGCACTCGTTCCTTCTTTTGTTATTTTTTCCCCGTAAGTTATTACGGACAAATCTAGACGATCTTAGCGCTTAGAGAAGCGGCCTGTGGAATTCATTCTCTCTCTCTCTTCTTTTCCTGTTTACGTAGGTCGGTGGTGAAACATGTTTTTGTCATAGCTGCCCGAAGCGTGAGGAGAACTTCCAACACGTGTTCGCGTGAAAATGACGTCCGAGATTTTGTCGCTTCGACGCTCTTTTGTTTTCCGTGACTGCGTTTTTGTTCTCCTTCGACTATTTTCCGGTCCACGCTTTTCCCGTTACGCCACCGCCTGATACCGCGTCATCGGTGTCTGCACGCGCTGTGCTGTACACCCTCGTTTCTCGTTTTCTCCCTCACTCTCTCCACATTTCGCTCGTCTGCGCGTGTGTTTCGTGTCGTCTGCGTCCTCACATTCGAGTCGCGTCAATATCCGGTCGTTGGCTCCCCGCATATATCTGTTCATAACTGACACGCGCGAACCAGCTGGCCAGCTCGCACTAGATCCGTCCGCGTATACCGATGCTTGTGTACTGTCTACTGTTTGTTCGAACGTCCGCTGTGTTACATCGCATCTTTAATGAAGGGTCATTTTTTTTTTTGTGTGTGAAACGTGCTGTGCCCCCCGCTTCCCGGCTCGCATAATCTCGTGCCGTGTGCAAAACCCTGCGGACAGATCGAGGATACCCGACAGCCACTAGAAAAAACTGAGCACGCGAAAACATAAACACGCGTCTTTGATGTCAGTTTCCTGAGAGGGAGACAGCATCATTTAAACTCGAGATGGCTTCTCCTCCCACTGCAATGTCACATGTCGCTGTCAGTAATATTCAGACTAACGTGAATTCAATTAGGACTCAATAGGGGCAGTGAACTTCTGCGCACACGTGGCAAAAAGTATTCTGTTTGCGTTGTCTTTAACCTTAGTAATAACGCGGCTTTTGTAACGACTCGGCCGCACACAGCACTTGGGGGCCAGGCGACATTACCCTTACTTGACGCGGAACGCGGTATCCATATCGCTGAATCCGATTCCATCCTGCCGGTATAACTGGAACTGGACATGTTCGCAGACTGAATGTGGGGAAAAAGAAGTGCTGCGGCCCAGAAATAAAATTCGCACAAAAAGTGTTTACCAAAATGTTTTTACAGCGATCAAAAGAAGGACATGTTAAAAAACAAGAAAAAAATACTAAGGAGGCTTATTTGCGTTTCGGACGAAGGACTTGCCCTGAGTCCTCTGGCCGAAACGTAAGTAAACTTCGTTGGTTTTTTATACAACCCGCGTCATGAATTTTAATCAACATATATGTATTTATGCGTGTATGAACACACGAACACGCACGCACACACACACACGTATATATATACACACAGACATATATATATATATATATATATATATCGCCCTTTCCAAGTCTCCTGCCACGCCCCGATTCCGCCCCATATTTTCATGTCTTAATGTCTTTAACATTCTGGAGCAAATGACGTGTGATACATATAAGTGGTCGCAGGCACATTAATCACAAATGCTGCCACCGCCGTCGGTAATGAGACCTGCGACCTCGCGCGTCAAAACAGGACAAGGGCTTAATCGAGATTATTTAGGTGTTTTTTGGCCTTAGCCAGCACGCCATCGCTACGAGCATGAACCTTGGATGCAGGTGCGTCGGCAGCGGAGGGCTTCGGATTCATTTGAACCGTCACGGGATATCTGATAACGCAGGCTGTTTACGCCACATCGATGAAACCGTATTGCTACCGAGTTATGTTCTTGGTGCGAAAATGCAAAATCGCCCAGCGCGCGGGATGACAGAACCATCACTGCGGAGCCGTAATAGTATGCACGGGGCAAAATTCAAGCGAGTCGGTAAAAAAATTGCGAAGACGTTCTGCGTACGCATGCGCGATCACACATCAAAATAATTCCGCTACACACTACTCCTCGCTCCAAGGCATATCACGTGGTCACGAGAGTCACATCACAGAGAGAGCAGAATCACACCAACGCCCTACAATATACCGCCCAACGTTGTTCCCTTGACGTATGCTTTTGTCATTGCTCCATTGTTGAGCGGTGAAGCAGCAATACGGACGCACCTGCCTAATTCTTGGTTCAATGTCTTGTCTCCGTCTCTGCCCCGTACTGTGCGCATGCGTCGATCCGAGCTTCGAGCCTCCCTACGGCGTATGCCCGTGAGTCGAAGTCGAACTCCGAACTCGGCTTTGAATCTCACCACATCAGAACGTCCGCATAACGACCATGCAGAGACCTGAAATCTTGTTTTTTTTAATAAAGTAAACAAACACTTTTACTTACTTTTTTACTTTGGTGTTCAAAAGTAGCGTGATGAGCGGTAGAGAAAGTGGCGGCCGCTGCGAAAAGTAAAAAAACACGAAAATTTCGAAATTTCTTCTAAAATGCGTATGTAGAGTAATTTCGATAACGTAAATAAATCAGTGCGAACAGAAAATTGAATGACCTGGAGTTAGTACGGGAATCTGACCTGGGTTTCCAGAGAGTAATCCCAGTGCATTATCATCGCACTACCCCAGCGTTTCCAGCGTACCCAAGGTTTCCAGCGGCGGAAAAAAAAAAATATCCTATCCCGTGCGGCGCTGGCGTATATCGCGTAGCCGGTGAACGTAACGGCACGAGTGTAGAACAGGTGCAGCCCCGCCACGGTGGACCCCCGTTTTGTGGAAGCTGTGACGTGAAATGTCGCCAGTCTGGCAGTCGACGTAAAGCGAACAAACAAAAGGAAAAAAATTAGCAGCGGCTTAGCTCAGCTATGCCAGAATATACGTAGCGTGAGCTAAGGGACAGCAATCCAATCCATTCCAATCCAGTCCGGTCCAGTCCAGTGCAGTCACTGTTCTTCGCGCATGCGCAGCACGGCTCTCCAGGAGCCACGCGAAACGGCTATCAAGCGGCTCCGGCGCAGCGTCAGACTTGGATACTGCGCAACGGAGGCGCACAGCTGGGCACGCGCCGGCGCCAGTGCGTCTGCCGCGGCTATGACGTCACTCCTCTGGAATGCGCAGACCGGCGAACGTGCAGACCCAATTCTCTACACACCCGTACTCCAATTGGATTGGGTTATCGAATCCAATACAATCCAACTTAATCCAATCCAAACTAATCCAATCCAATCAAATCCAATGCTCCTCGCGCTTGCGCAGCACAGCCCTTCAGGGTCCACTCGAAACTGCTCAACCTCGGCCAGTGTAGCTTACGCTACAAAAGGCGACGCGAACACGGTTTAGCCGTAAAGATATCTTTTATGAGTATCGCCATAATGATTTCTCCTTCAAAGCACGTAAGCAGACTTACTCCAGAAATATTTATTTTCTCCCTACTGCGGAGGGCAGTCGTCCATTCAAGCCTAAGTTCAGCCGTTACTTAGTTCAACGTTCAACCGGGATCAATCGTTGCAGGCCTTGATCGACGTCCGCGAAGACGCTCTTAGTCTTGTCCGTAAGCGAATCCCCACCAGTTAAATTTCTAAATACGGTCCGACGAACCCTGAACAACACTGCTCTTCTCTGGAAGGCGGTCCACACATCGTTTTCCCTTTTCACCACCGCCCACGCAGTGTAATCTATGCTGCTACTCAGTGTCGGTTTCAGCGCAAACAGACCTTGCGTGACCCAGACTAGCAACTATTCTGTACTTGATAGTTAAAAACTGGTCGGCTTCCGTACGGAAGCCTAAGCGTCTCTGTTTTTTACGCTTTTAGTAAACCTTTGCTCTGTGAACACCAGTTTTTTAGCTATGAACCTTTTACCCGACCAGACGAGATTTCGTCAAACCTTAGACCTTATTCTGTACTTGGTTGCTTTCCCTATAGCTTCTGCGCAGATAAGTGTACAGCGCAGAGGCGGCGAATGTCGGCGGGGCGCTGCAGTGGACGGGAACATCGCACGCGCGTGTGCTTACGACCTGCGAGTTATGCGTACGGAAGCACACGTGCTTTAAAGCAGCGTAGACGCGAGCACAGCAGTTCAGGTGCCATGCGGTCTCGCACGCAGGCTCCAGAGACGCCGTGGGGTGCGATGACAGAGAGATAAAAATGCTGCACGGTATAACCAATCGGCTTTTTTAAAGACGATAGCTTTTCCTGGGCTACTTAAACGCAGAAATTTTGGTCTGTCTGTCTGTCTGTCTGTCTGTCTGTCTGTCTGTCCGTCCGTCCGTCCGTCCGTCCGTCCGTCTGTCTGTCTGTCTGTCTGTCTGTCTGTCTGTCCGTCCGTCCGTCCGTCCGTCCGTCTGTGTGTCTGTCTGTGACTCGATTCAGCCACCCGGCCAAAGTGAAACGAAATCTGTGCAATAGTCTTACGGTATATACCCACAGCCAAATCTAAACGTCTAAGTCCCGTGTCAGTGGTCATAGTTGTCAACATTGTTGAACAAGAACAAGACATTACGCAAATGTGAGGCAGAAAATCAATACACAAGTGATATTTGCAGTGCTCCTTTATTAATAAAATTCATGGATGCTTGGTTTTTGCAACAAATGAAATACTACATCAACGGCAGAAAACCGTCGCCTGCTGTGGCCAGCGATACCTTCTGGCGGCATTTAATTGATTTGATTGATTGATTGTAGGGTTTAACGCGCCGACGCAACGCAGGCGATGAGGCGCGCCGTAGTGGAGGGCTCCGGATTAATTTTGACCACCTGGAGATCTTTAAGGTGCGCCGAATTCTCGTACACACGGGCGTTTTTGCTTTTCGCCTCCATCAGAAAAGCGGCCACCGCGGCCGGGAATCGAACTCGCGACCTCGTGCTCAGCAGCGCAACGCCTTAGCCACTGAGCCACCGCGGCGGGTTGGCGGCATTTAATAAGTCAATCGGCAACAGTAACAAGATGTTCCATGTTACACGTTCTGCTGGGAACGCGCATGGAGTAGGGCAACGTGGTTCTCTAAACGTTGTAGTATGGTGCCTCGACTCACGCGCGTCTTCGCCGTACGGCAGCACTGGCATCGAGACACCCGGCCTGGAGCAGTGGAACGCGGTAAATTTAAATTTACTTGAGCAAACCTCTAGCGTGTTATCTTGGGAGGAACGAGACGGGAAAGAAACAGCATAAGAGGTGAGCGGGAAAGAGAATGGAGGCCTTTACTTGGCAGGGGCGCCTGTCGACTATCGTCTTTCGGCGACATTTGCAAGGAAAGGAGCAGATACGCGGCCATTTTTTTTTATTTCTGAGGTGTGGCAAGTAGACTTTGGCAAAAATGTTCTAGGACGCGCTAAAGATTTCGGTGCCACAAAGAATTCAAAGCAAAAGGTTCTCGTTCAAGTTCGGTATACAATTATTGTGTTACAGTAAGAAGGAAACTGTGTTACAGTTTCACCAGCTTTATTGCGCAAAATGTCCACGTCGTACACGACAAGTGAGCTCTTATTCTGAAATATTTGTGGTCTATTAACTTTTGGCGTGGCCTGCAGAAACTTTAACAAAGACTGCGCTTACATCACCACTGCACACTGCGCACAAACGCACAGTTAAAGGGGCCCTGAAACACGTTTTGAACATGGTTTCATTTCATTTCATTTCTTACATCGATAACGGATCGGAGGCATTACATAAGGGGGTCAGATAACAAGGTTTTCAGAAGTACCATTGTACAGAAACCCGCCGCGGTGGCTCAGTGGCTAAGGCGTTGCGCTGCTGAGCACGAGGTCGCGGGTTCGATTCCCGGCCGCGGCGGCCGCTTTTCTGATGGAGGCGAAAAGCAAAAACGCCCGTGTGTACGAGATTTCGGCGCACGTTAAAGATCCCCAGGTGGTCAAAATTAATCCGGAGCCCTCCACTACGGCGCGCCTCATCGCCTGCGTTGCGTCGGCGCGTTAAACCCTACAATCAATCAATCAACCATTGTACAGAACAGGCAAAAAACAAGAATGAGAACACGAGAGCCGAAAAATGCAAACAAAGAATAGCTTAAATTAAAAATTACACAAAAAAAAATTTACAACAATAACAGTGAAGTCAAGCGACCTGAAATTTATTACAAAAAGCAGTTGCAGCATCAATAGCCCCATCAAGTCACGACAGTAGTTTTTCATCGTTAGTATATTATGCGAATATCTTTTCAAGCTTATCTCTAAAATGTTTGTTTTTGATGTACGTGGCGATGAGCCTAACATGATGAACATGGTTGATGAACTCGCGTTACCGTATGGTTACGTATTCAGTGACGTTTGAGCCGAGTATCGCTTTTTTCACGGAGATCCAGAAGCCCGCAATTTTGCTGAAAAGTTTACCATTATTTGCTGCGATAACATTAAACCTTTGTTATAACGGAAAAAAAGGTTTATTAGAAAACCCCGTTGTATTCGAAGTGTTTCACAGTCCAGACTGCAGTGAGTGCTTACAGCGCACACCACCGCTTAAGGCGAAACTAGTTTCCTATCCCTAAGGCTTCGTTGTAGCGAGGGTTTTATTTTGAATTTCCCGCCAGTACAATCATCGCACCAAGCCAGTGTGCAGCAGCTTTCACAGAGTTACGGACGGCGCAAGAGAACGGACTAAATGTGCGCTCTTCTTGGGCTGAATCCTGAGTTTTGTCGTCCATTTCATGTCCGTGTCGAATTGTTCATTTCGACCGCGGGCCCTAATTGGCTCGAAGCAAGCGATCCGGATGTGACGCAGGGAAAACAGGGCGGGGCGTCAGTTTCTGCGCAAAGGGGCAGGTTAAAGGCTTCGCACATATACAACTACGCCACGTCTTGAAACGGACTCGAAGTACACCTTTGAAATTAATGCAATTCAGAATGCCACCCCTGGTATGCGATAACTACGTTAATAATAATGATCGCATTAACAAAAATCTTTTCAGTGGAGATTATCTGCGCTGCGTGGTACCCAGCGTGGTCCGCAGTGTCGGCGGAGGGTTGCTTGACATGGCTACGACCACTCTTTCTGCAAGTTATTCTCATCATCATCAATGCATTGGGGATACTATGAGCCCCTGATGGGCATTTTCTCTTTTATGCTTCTGACACTGTTTACTATAGCTCGAGGCTCAACTTCCACTACTAGCGATGAGGTTTCAACGGCTGTCAGCGCAAACGTACCTCGGGAGCGGACGCCTTATTATTGTCGCAACACCCCCACGCGTTCCTGACACCCATATGTCCTCGGTTTCGCGGCGCTCGGCTTCTATTCGTTACCTCAATTTCTTGCCGAACGGGCTCGATCTCTCTATTGAACCATTATCTGCAGGGGATATACAAACGCCGGTTAATTTAGATGACACATTTTGGAAGAATGCCACGCCGCTGCCTGCTCGCGTGTTAAAGAGTACTTTAGAAGACAGCCTTGCACATTTTCCTGATAAAGTGTTATCGTTACTGATATCTGACAATATGAAGCTGAAAGGCGCATGAAGACAATACAACCTTGTTTAATTAAAAAAATACTACCCTTTGATAACACACTCAGCTCCATTCCAGTCGCTAAAGGCGTTTTTAAAACTGGGAAAGGCAAGAAACATTAAGAACTTTTAAATTTCGCGCTACATAACCTCAGGGGGAACACCAAGTACAGTCCTTGATGTTTCAGTATATAATTGTCCGTAGTGGCACAATATATTTAGTTTCCACTCTGAGTGTCCCCCCTCCTCATTCACGGCGGTGCCCTTTTTTGTTTGCCGAATCTTACTCAAGTAATTGATTACCAACATCCCCGGACTGCTACCCCAAAGAAGTTTAGTACAGCATGTTGTTGGGCTAGTTGGTGCAGCATCATGAAAGTAGAAAAACTGCGCGTAAAAGACAGGACCGTGACAAGTAGACAGGACAAGCGCAAGGACAAGCGCTTGTCCTGTCTACTTGTCACGGTCCTGTCTTTTACGCGCAGTTTTTCTACTTTCATGACCCTAAAGAAGAAGTGGAGGATGAAAAACGAAAAGCCTCGCGCTGTGCGTGCTCAGAAGAATTCGGTGCGTGCGTGGCCAGGCCTTGGGGTTCCACCTCTGTCCTCGAGCCTTCATGGACAAAAGCCTCCATGAAACGTTCCAGAAAATCGACGAGCGCCCCAACGGCGTCGTGTACAAGGCTCGCGACAAGGACACCGGGAGGTACGTCCCCTTAAAGGAAATCCTCCTCGAGAACAAAACCCACGGAGTGCCAAGCACGGCAGTTCGCGAGATCGCGACCCTGAAGGACCTCCGGCACCCCAACGGTGCTCGTCAGCTCGATGTCCTTCAAGGCGACAGACAAACTGTACCTAGTGCTCGAGTACGCGACGGAAGATCTCCAGAAGCACAAGGACAGGGCGGCGTCCTGCGAGGCTCCACTGGTCCTGAACCAAGAGCTACTTGCGGCAGATGTTGCAGGGCATCGCCTACGGCCTTCCTGCACGCGGACCTCAAGCCAGAGAACCTGGGTGGTCGACGTGGAAGGGAACGATTTCGGCTTGGCACGTACCGTCGCGATCCCACTGCGCTACTGCCGCTCCATGTGCCGCCCTTTGGCACCGGACGCCCGGGACAATACTGTGCGCGTGCGCGTACCGAGCACCGCCATTCTCGAGACCACGACCCCGAAGGACCTCCGGCACCCCAATGGTGCTTGTCAACTCGATGACCTTCAAAGCGATAGAAAACTGTACGTATGTTCGAGTACATGACGGAAGATCTCCAGAAGCATATGGGCAAGGCGGCGTCCTCGGAGGCTTCACTTGCGAAGAAGAAAAAGAAGAAACTCTCGAGCTCAGGGTTCAGTGCACGCACTGGGCCAGGCCTTGATTCCATCTCTGTGCTCTAACCTTCATGGAAAGCGTGCCTATTGAAAAATTCCAGGAAATCGACGAACGCCCCAACGGCGACGTGTACAAGGCTGGCGACAAGGACACCGGGCGGTACGTCGCCACGACAGAAATCCCGCGCAAGAACGAAACCCAGGTTGTGCCGAGCACCGCCATTATCAAGATCACGACCCTGAAGGACCTCCGGCACCCCAACGGTGTTCGTCAGCTCGATGTCCTTCAAAGCGACAGAAAAGTGTACGTTATGTTCGAGTACATGACGGAAGATCTCCAGAAGCATACGGACAAGACGGCGTCCTCCAAGGCTCTACTGGCATTGAAGCTTGTGAAGAGCTGCTTGTGGCAGCTCTTCACAAGACCTCCATCGCCTCCTCACCCTCGCATGCACCGTGTCGTGCAATGGGACCACAAGCCGTGGAACATGCTGGTCAGTGTGGGAAGAGACAATGCTGGCCCACTTGGGCGTGGCGGGTGCCTTAGAGATCCCACTGCGCACCTGCACGCAGGAAGCGGTCACCCTTTGGTACCGGTACCCGAGATCCTGGCGGGTGTGAACTTCTACGCGACTTCGACCGATGTCTGGAGCATCGACTACATTTTCGCTAAAACGCTTACGCTCGGGGAGCTTTTGGCGGGAGACTCCGAAATCGGCCATCGTGCCCGCATCTGCCGCACTATCGGGCCGCCCGGTGAAGCAACTTGGCCCGGCGTGGTCCACCTGGCAGAATACACGCATCCCCCCTGAACCTGGAATCAGTCCCTGCTCAACATCGTCACGGGCATGTGTGCCCACGGAAAAGACGTCAATCTGAAAGATGCTCGTGGGTAATCCAGCGGCCCGGCTACCGGCTAAAGATGCGCTGAGGGGCCAATAAAACCGTGACGTCGCCATTCAGTGGCCCCAGTTCATGTGGTGCCCTGTACTTTGTGCTTTTGATAATACATAACGATATATTAATATAAAATAGCAAAAGCAAATTTCACTGGTCGTCTCATATTTCTTTGAAAGGAGCTAACTCTCACTTCTGCATTCTGTTATATTGCATATTACTTCTTCCGCGGTATAGCACAGCTGACAAGCCATTTCATGATATACGGAAATCATACCCACCATGGTTTGGTGTTTCCGACAGTCTTCAAAAATGGCGCTAAATTTTCTACCGGCACACACTATTCTATCGTGCTTACAAAAATATTTTAAATGCGAATGCATTTCTTAGTCGGGGGTTGTCGTGCGTTGGCCAGCGTGCGCCTAGCAACAGCTGTGGCGCGCCTAGCAACCGGAGCGCGTTGTAGCTCGGGCGGGAGTAGCGGAGGGCAAGGGGAGAGGATGAGCGCGCTCGGCGTGTGAGGGCGCTCGCATCGCGGAGCTCGGGCGGAGTAGCGGAGAGTGAGTGGAGAGGAGGAGCGCGCTCGGGCGTGTGAGGGCGCTCGCATCGCGGAGCTCGGCGGAGAGAGCTCGCGCGCGGGGCGGGCGTGTTGCGCGGGTCTCTCTCGCCTCTCCGCGTACCCTCTCTCCGCTCGCTGCGCTCGGAAAAATATATATAAATGCAGTGGAGCGCGCGCCTCTCTCCGTGACTGCTTGCCGCAGCGCACTCATCGGTGCACCCAATGCATTCGCATTTCCGCACGATCCCTTCGGGGAGGTTGGGGGAGTTTTTTTGTGCCGTTGTGTCAGGCTAGATAAGATACGATTCCCGCAAATTTTCTACCGGTATACACTATTCTACCGTGGTTACAAAAATACTGTTTTTATTGTGCCGTTGTGTCAGGCTAGATAAGATACGCTTCCCGCAATTTCGTATGTGCGGAACGTTTCAGGAGGTTAGAGGCTCCAGACTACGATCGGACACTCGTGTATCTATTTTCGCGACGGCTTTGGTCGGCGGTGCCAGTTGCACCAAGATCTTATTACCTAACACCGCGTCGAAACGTGGCTCGCGAGTCACCTCTGCTTTATATGTATTACTTAATATCTAAATTTTTATTCGCGGTTTGCAATAAATTTGGCATCACTCTTATCGGATCAGGGCAATCTCGTTCTCCAATCTAACCTAGTGGCTCGTACCCAAGGAGGGGGGATTGGTTGGGGCTTGAGAACGCGCTCCTGAAACGTTCCGTATATACGGAATTATGGGAATACGGAGTTCATACGGATTATGCCGCCCCCAAGCACACCGAAAGTAGATGCTAGTATAAAAGACAGGAAATCACCTTAGTGTGCGTAATAAAAACGTTTGGCACAGATTTCGTGTTTTTATCTTCAATAATAAACAAAATGGCGCTCCGTATGTTTTCCGTATACTCCGTATTTACGGAATTCATACGGACAGTGATTTGGCGGTTCTAGTAAACTTACGGACATAAAATCGGTGTTTCTGAAAAATATTCTCTGTTTTGTTGCGGCTTTGTGTCATTCTAGGAAAGTACTCCGTATTCCCATATTTCCGTATATACGGAACTTTTCAGGAGGGGGCCGCGGCCGCGGCCATTAGTTATGTAATGCAGTGATAATAAACGCAACGAACAGAACTTTTATTTCGTCTTTATAGCCCCTGCAAGCAGTTCTTGTCCTTTGCGCTTGTGACCTAGATCGGAGCTTTTCATTTAGACTGGACTATTACTTGGCTTAGCGTTAGGTGACATTGTATATTGGCCGCGAGGGCCACCACTGGAGAGGCCGGCGCTGCGATCGTTTTGACGTCACTCATGGGATCGCCGTTCCTGCCTTGCTCCGGCTCGCTGGCCTTGCTGCGTAGTTTGCGTGACGCACCGCGAACACGTTTGTGGTCGCGCTTTCTACGTGTGTTTTCGTGTCAATTTTCGGCGTTTTGAGTTCGTTCTCAGTGTGTGAAGCGTAATTTCATAACCTGGTTACTTTGTGAACGTATCAACAGTGGTGGGTTGGCCGCAAACGTAAGCATGGTAGCGTATTGTTCGGTGCCGCAGTGCCGGACGTATGCGGCCGAACCCGGTGTAAGCTTTCATCGAGAAGCCTCTCGAGTATGTCCCCGTCAGGCAACTTGATGGGCTCTTTCTTGACCTAAAACAGAATTGCGATCACGTACAGTCTTTAAGTATGCACAAAAACAAAACGGGTCGCTTCAAGCACACAGTGCGCTTTCTTTGCATTGTGATGTAGCTGAATAGGTAGAGCATGCAAACTTTTGTGCATTGGCGTATGTTTATTTGCTATAGCTCGAGGTTCGGAAAAATTCGGTTTGTTTCTTGTCTATAATGATGTACACAGAGCAAAAAAAAAAAAAAAAAAAAAAGCTGATATGGCACAGAGGACACAAGCACTTTTTTTTGCAGTTCTTCACTGGGAAGGCAATTATGCATGTCGTTCTTGATACCCAATAATGAATGCATACACATAAATGCTAGCTGAACTAAAGTTTGAAGCCGGGCTAGTTGGTTCGTGCTAGGTGGAAAAACAGCGCAAAGACTGGACGAAAGCATGAGGAAACGACAAACACGGGTGCAGTGTTTGTCGTTTTCTTATGCTTTCATCCCGTCTTTGCGCTGTTTTTCTCACCTAAAATGTTAGCTTTCCTTCCATTTCACAGGAAGTGTGTTAAAGGTTTTAATATTTATGATATTTAGTTCAACTGGGTTACTCACTGTGAGATGTTGCGTTTACAATATCATTAGTGTCCTACATGTATTATTTCATGGACAGCCAACAGGAAAATGAACATGGCTTGCTTACCCTTTTGGAGCTTGGCAGGTCCACAATCTTTTTCGGCTCGTACTTGCTCCTCACTCCTCCTTTTTGGGCTTTGCCCCATTGCTGTGGCAAATCAGTTCTGGACAGCACCGTGAATGTCTCCCTCGAATTGATGTGCAGGAGGAGTGCAACCATGCGTTTGCACTTGTGCTGGCTAAATAAGGACACATTTCCATCTGTTGCTTAAAAGTAACGCGAATAACCAAAAATGTTACATCTGAAAATGCAATCTGTCAATACGCATTTGTGTTGAAATAACTGCAATGAAATGAAGGAACTTTAACATGGACAGATTTTAAGGAGTATAGAACCACTGTTTTTTTATGTCATGCAAATGAAGATTATTCCGACCCCTGTGATTTTCCCATACCCTGCTTTGCACGTACAAGACGCTGCAGCCACGTCTCTTCCTTCAATGGTGACCTGAAGTTCGTGGGGATCCTTGTTGAGGCCGGAACTTTGCAGGACTAGTGCAGCCAGCGTAACGTCTTTCGCTCCCCGTTCCTTCACGCTACACACAACAACGTGCTTCGCCTCGAAGACAGCTTCGCCTTCTGTGAGCAGTCGCGAGGTCTCGAACTGCTTATCGATGAATTTCAGCACGCTGGAGAAAGGCAGGCTCACTGTAGACGGACAAAAAAAAAAGCACACGTTCCAATTGTAATTTTCCACGGCGAGGTCTTAACGAGAAGTAAACGTCATGTCTACGTTCGCCCCGTAAGCACTGAAAACACGTTCTTACGTTGCCAACAAGGTGTCGCAAACCGTACGGCAGTGATCGTTAATCAGATCAGAGCGTAACTAAAATGAACAGTGGAAAGGAAATAGGCACTGGTGAATCCGAATTGCAGATCCTACGAGCACTTTTAAGCACGTGTGGCGAAGCAATTCGCTCACAGCTGCCGCGTTCATTGCCAGCGCCGTACGCGCGGCGAGATTACTACTCAGCGGCACGTTTCCGCCGCTGTTGCAAGGCGTGTTGTTTTCATTGCATACAGTACAGTCTGATACATGTCACGTCGCAAGTATTTCATCATGAATTTACGGCGTACCTTTCTCGACGTCCGTTGTGTCGTCCTCCATGGCGTCTGCAGTGGTAGCGGCTACCTAGGCGGGGTTGTGCCGCCGCCGGCACGCGACTCGTTTGGTCGCCCGAAGTGTCGCCGGTAACAAGCCAGTCGTTAATTACTTGCCCGTCAGTACGTTTAAATCAAAACCACAGAAGGCGGGTGGGTACGCGGCGGCCACAAGAAGAACACACTTTTTCGTGCGGTCGCCTATGCACGGAAAAACGTGGTCAAGCAGACGACGCAACGACCCGGCATCCCATGAGTGACGTCACTCGTAGGTGGCGCCACGGTATGTCCTCGAGGCCAATATACTGGATGGTGCCTCCATATCTGCCACCCGCTTGTCTTGTCTTTTCTTTAGTATCGGCTCGAATAAACGTTTTTCGTTCTCCTCTTATCCACCCCACGTAATGGCGGCTCAACCACCATGTTTCATTCAGTAATATTCAGACTAACGTGTATTCAATTAGGACTCAATAGGGGCAGTGAACTTCTGTGCGCACGTGGCAAAAAGTATTCTGTTTGCGTTGTCTTTAACCTTAGCAATCACGCGGCTTTTGTAACGACTCGGCCGCACACAGCACTTGGGTGCCAGGCGAGATCACCGTTATTCGACGTGGAACGCAGAATCCATACCGCTAAATTCGGTTCCATACTGCCGTATAACTGGAACTGGACATTGTTCGCAGACTGAATGTGGGAAAAAAAAAAAGTGCTGCGGCCCAGAAATAAAATGCGCACAAGTGTTTACCAAAATGTTTTTACAGCGATCAAAAGAAGGACATGTTAAAAAACAAGAAAAAATACTAAGGAGGCTTATTTGCGTTTCGGCCGAAGGACTTGCCCTGAGTCCTCTGGCCGAAACGTAAGTACACTTCGTTGGTGTTTTTATACAACCCGTGTCATGAATTTTAATCAACATATATGTATTTATGCGTGTATTAACACACGCACACACACGCACACACACCGTATATATATATACACATAGACATATATATATATATATATATATATATATATATATATAGTAAGGAAAATGAGGGGCTCGTTAAGGAAATACAGAAAGATGGGTCAGCAGTCTACAACGCCAAAGGAGGCATAGGGGTGTGGTTAGGCTCTTTTCTTTTTCACTACGGTTAATTAGGTAAACATTTTTTTTTTAATTATACAGAAGAAAGAAAGAAAAGGCATTCGACATGTAATCGAAAGGCGTGGGTTCGGTCCCCACTCTGGGCGCGTGTTTTTCTTTCTTTCTTCTGTATAATTAAAAAAAAAATGTTTACCTAATTAACCGTAGTGAAAAAGAAAAGAGCCTAACCACACCCCTATGCCTCCTTTGGCGTTGTAGACTGCTGACCCATCTTTCTGTATATATATATATATATATATATATATATATGCTTCGCGACGACCGCCCAGCGTCCCCTTCGCACGTTTGTCAAGCCAAGCATACCCACTTAGGGAGATTGACCTAGATTGGCCAAAAAAACTCCACCGGTCACCTCAATCGTGGAAACACTTGCTCAGGCGATAAAGAGACGTCATAGCGTAATGGTTATTGCTTCCAAAGAATGACGCAAGCTCACACTTATAGTAGCAGTTATCGAGTAAAGGTCGTTGCGCAAGTGAAGAAGAAGCGAATCGGCGGCATGCGTGGACTTAAATCTTTGTGATTGTCGTGAAAGTTGCTTACAGCTTCGCTACCTTCGAGTCTTACGCGTTAGTGTGAGCCTCCTTTATTTTTCTCCCGCAATCGCACTAAGTAATGGATTACCTATATTATCCTTAGAGAGAATGGATAACTAGAGAGGGCAAGCGTGGCAGTGGGCGGCAGAAAGTTAGATAGACAGATGAGATCAAGAAGTTTGTGGAATAAATTGGTCGCAGTTAGGACAGGACCGGAATAATTGGAGATCTATGGGAGAGGCCTTTGCCCTGCAGTGGACGTAGATGGCATGCTGCTGTTGATGATAATTATAATGGATTACCAATATGCACATAATGCTACACTTAAAGAGAAGAGGAGGAAGAAGAGCGAAATGTTTCGCGCTATGCGTGCTTCACCGGAACTCGAACATCTCAGGTTTCGTTGGAAAAGAAGCCTCTGTCAAACTCGCTTGTGCGAAGTTTCGCTGACCTCGTTTCGTTGTGGTGTTCCCCCACTTAATAGGTACCTATACCGGGCAGATCTAACAACCTCACCCTTGTGCCACTTCTGCCATGGAATTGAATCGGATGAACATTTCTACCCTTTTTTGCCGCCGATTCTCTCATCACCGAAGAAGGCTGCTGGAGTCTCCCTTGCGGCGTCTTGGAATGCCACTAACCTTGCCAGTGCTTTTTGTATTTTGGGGGCACGAAGCTAGGCCACTGCCATGGGGATGTCTGTCACGCCATCCATTCCTTCATTTCAGAGACGGCTCGTCTGCCTTGCTAAAACGATTCCGATCAGGCTTTCTCGTTCCTCTTTCTTTTTTCTATTTCTCTCTTCAATCTACGTACTAAATTATTTCTTCGACCGTACTGTTTTGCCTTCTCTGGTTCTTTTTAATGAAAAAAAATCTTCTTGGCCAATGCCCCCGAGCGGGTATGCACCAGTTTATGGGCCACCACCACCACCTCAGCATTCGGTGCGTGCGTGGCCAGGCCTCGTTGTCCCATCTCTGTGCTCACGCCTTCATGGAGAACTCGTTCGACGCAAATTTCCAGAAAATCGACGCGCGCCCCAACGGCGTTGTGTACAAGGTTCGCGACACGGACACCGGGCGCTTCGTCGCCAAGGAAATATTCGGCTCGCGAACGAAACCGGGGGTGTACCGAGCACCGCCATACGCGAGATCTCGACCCCCCGGAAGGAACACCGGCACCCCAACGGTGCCCGTCTGCCCGGTGTCCTTACCGGCGACACAAAACGCCACCTTGTGTTCGAGCTCATGACCGGAGATGGCGCAGCGTCTCGCAAGACGGCACTGGCAGTGAATCTTGTGAAGAACTACTTGGGGCAGCTGCTACAGGACATCGCGTACTGCCAATCCTACCGTGTCCTGCACCGGGACCTCGAGGCATGGAACACGCGGGTCAGTGTGGAAGGAAAGGCAGTGCCGGCCCAGTTGGGCTTGGCGCATGCCGTCTGGGTGCCGGTTGCCTTCGGGTCGCGGCTGGGTGCCTTCGTGGGAAACGGATTCCACGAAAAATTCCTGAAACTCGAAGGGCGCCCCAACGGCGTCGTGTACAAGGGTCGTGACAGGGACACCGGACGGTACGTCGTCCCAAACGAAATCCTCAAGAACGAAACACGGAGTACCGAGCACCGCCTTACGCGAGATCTCGACCATGAAGTAAGTGCGGCACCCAAACGGTGCTCGCCTTCTCGGTGGCCTTCAAGGCAACAGACAACTGTACCTAGTGCTCGAGTACGTGGCGGAAGATCTCCAGAAGCACATAGGCGAAGCGGCGTCGTGCGAGGTTCCACGGGTCCTGAACCTTGTAAAGAGCTACTTGGGGCAGCTGCTACAGGACATCGCTTACTGCCACTCCCACCGTGTCCTGCACCGGGACCTCGAGGCATGGAACACGCTAATCAGTGTGGATGGAAAGGCAGTGCCGGTCCACTTGGGCGTGGCGCCTGCCTTCTGGATCCCACTGCGCCCCGGCACGCACGAAGTGGCCCCCTTTGTTACCGGGTACCCGATATCCTGCTCGGCGCGCACTTCCACGCATGGCTTCGGCGGACATCTGGAGCATTGGCTGCATTTTCACTGGAACGCTCATTGGGACCACTTTTAAGCGCATGCCTCCGAAATAGACGAGACCTTCCGCATATTCCGCACCATCGGGACGCCCGACGAAACGACTCGGCCCAGCGTAACCAACCTGCACAAGATATTTCCCGCGGCGTTGGGAGCCTAAGTCGCTGCTCAACATCGTCACGGGCTTGGATGCCGACAGGGAAGACCTGATGCTGATGCTCGTCGTGGTGAAGTCGGGCGACCGGCTACCGGCCAAAGATGCACCCAGTCACCGATAAATCCGCGACTTCATTCTTCAGCGAGGTCAGCGTGTTTGATGCCATCTGTTTGGCAGGCTTTTCAGCTTTGACTCATAATACGTTACAATATCTTACAATAAAAAAAAGCCAAACGAATTTGCACTGGTGCCACACTTCCTTTCTTGAAAACAGGATAAACTCCTCGACTTATATATTCTGTTATACACTATACATCTTTTTTACCGGTACAGGCAGCTATGAAGTCACCCCCTGGTGAGCCTCGCTAATGTGCTTCGGTTACCTCTCCCCGTCCCCTCTCCCCTCTGTATTTTTCTTCTCGAGATGGGACGCCTAGGTTGTTTTACAGCATTCGAGGATCGTTATGCGGCCTTTGTTACGCAAAGCTGACGGGCGGACTTCGCAACGTTTACGCACGGTCCACGTACTGAGTGGGCCGTTCTCTGAGGGCGACCACCGCTAGGAATGACTTACCTCCTCCCACAGTTTCTGCAAAGCATTGGGGACGGTAGGAATCTATCCCCTATGACGCATCATACCGCCTCTATCGCCTTGGTCATCTCGCAGTATCTTCAAAAAAAGTGGAAGGGCCAAGTGCTTTGGCCAATGTCGACCCTCAGCATCGCTCTTGTAGGGAAGAAGAACAGCGTAAACAACCCGAAGCCGAAGTGATGGCTAAGAAATGAAAACAAGATAACCAAAATAGCAAGCGACACTCCCCCCGCTCGAGATCTACCACTCTCACTAACCTCAGCTTCCTTCATTTCAAAGACGGCTCGTCTGCCTTGCTAAAACGATTCCAATCAGGCTCTCTCGTTCCTCTTTCTTTTTCGATTTCTCTCATCAGTCTACGTACTGAATTCTCTCTTCGACTATACTATTTTGCCTTATCCGATTCTTTGTAATAAAAAAATCTTCTTGGCCAATCCCCCTGAGTGGGTATGCTCCACTTTCTGGGCCACCACCACCGGTGCGAGCGCGGCCAGGCCTTGCGATTCCATCCCTGTCCTCGAGCCTTCATCGACAAAGACGTCCATGAAAAGATCCATAAAATCAACGAGCGCCCCAACGGCGTTGTGTACAAGGCTCGTGGCAGGGACACCGGACGGTACGTCGCCTTAAAGAAAATCCGCCTCAAGAACGAAACCCATGAAGTAGCGAGCACCGCCATACGCGAGATCTCCACCCTGCAGGATCCCCGGCACCCAAACGGTGCTCATCTTCTCGATGTCCTTCAAGGCAACAGACAACTGTACCTAGTGCTCGAGTACACGACTGAAGATCTCCGGAAGCACATGAACGAAGCTGCGTCGCGTAAGACTCGACTGACCCCTGAATGTGGGGAAGAGCTTCGTGTGGCAGATGTTGCAGGGCATCGCCTACTGGCACTCCCGCCGTTTCCTGCACGTGGACCTCAAGCCAGAGAACCTAGGTGGAAGGAAACGACTTTGGCTCCGTCGGGATCCCACTGCTCACCTCCCGCGCCAAGTGGTCGCCCTTTGGTATCGGCCACCTGAAATCATGCTGTGTGCATGCTTCAACAAGGCGTCGAAATCGGCTAACTATTGCACGTCTTCCGCACCGTCGGAAAGCCCGACGAAGCGACGTCGCCCGGCGAGATCGACCACATGAACGACTACACATCTTTCCCCCGCTGGGAGCAGCAGTCGTCGCTGGTCCAGATCTCGTCACGAGCTCGGATGTGTAGGGGAAGACCTGATGCTGAAGCTGCTTGCGGCCAACCCAGGTGACCGGCTTCCGGCCAAAGATGCGTTCTGACAACGATACTTCAGAGACGTCACCATTCAGTGGACTTGGTGCTTTTATGTCCATTTATATTGGCGCGCTTTTCGGCTTTGCTTCATGACACGTACACCGTCGAATAAAACAGCAAGAAATTGCACTTAGTGTCCCATTCAGTGGAAAGAAGTAGTAACTCTCAGAATTCTGCATCCTTTTATATTGCGCATTACTTTTTCCAACGTCTTCCCCACGTAGAGGACAGCTGACAAACCGCTATCTCCACAAGTTTCTTCAGTAATGGCTTCCCCTGTCGCGCCCCTGCTATTTCTATTTTCTGAAGCGGCGCCCAGTCTTGTCCCAATGTATTCGGGCGGTTGTGAAGCGACCGAACTTATGCAAAGTCGTCGGGCGAACTTCACGACGTTAACGCATGACCCACGTGGCTCCCTTGGGGATGAGCATGGCTAAATGACGAAACTTCCTCTAATCAAGCTTCAAGGAACATTTCCAGGTTGGACCCCTCGTACCTTCTACATCGACAGAGGAGTTCCTCAAGGCTCGATCCTCAGTCCCACACTCTTTAATCTAGCCATGACTAGGATCGCCCGGAACATTCAAAGAGACACTAGTGCGAGGTTTACTATTTATGCGGACGATATCACAATATGGACCGAGTCAAGGGACTACCCGAATGAACGAACTATGATTACGGCCCTGCAAAATGCAGTAGAAAGCATTGAATCTACCCTACCGGATCTCGGGCTTCCCTTAGCCCCTAATAAAACCGAATGTCTGTCAGTTTTTGGCCGCAACCCAGCTCCTGACTTTAGTCCGCCTTGCATCATCGTTGACACCACACCTATCACCGCCAAACTCGACCCCATTCGCCTACTAGGCATCCCCGTCGGTTACAAAAGTAGCCCGACTATATGGCTGAACCAATTAAAACAGAAATGGAATTCGACTCAACATGCCATACGAAGCCTATCTAATAAGCATGGAGGAGCAAAGCAAAAAGCAGTGCAGACACTTGCCCGCGCCGTTGCAGCCGCTATTCTTACATATGGAGCCTAATCTTACACATTGAATTGTACCCAACGACGCGCTCTTAATGTCCTTCACAATGCGACTCTTAGTACAATAATTGGCTTACCACGCCATACAAAAATCTCTAACCTCCAATCTGCGGCTGCCCTTCCACCAGTTGAAAAAAATTATTCAAGAGCAAACCGACCAATACAACTTCAAGCTGAAACTTACGCATCAAGGTGCCATACTCACGGCCTGGGATAAGCAAGATCACATCCCCTTACCTGATTTCCCGATACCTATTCCTCCGTGGCAACGACCTCTCCTGACCGAACCAACAACTCACCCCATCACCCGCACAACGGTCATTCCTAGACAAAAACGCTGTCAGAGGCTATTCAGCACAAAACAACCCGACGAAATCGACATTTATACTGATGCCAGCCTGACACCACCAAATGTTGGAACTGCCTGGGTTTCCCCAGATGACTGAACCATTATAGGAACCAGACACTCCAAAATTCATGTAACACCCACGGAAGCGGAACTACTCGCCATTACCCATGCTCTTGACTACTTGATGCACGACCACCATCAACTTATACCAAAAAAGATCAGAATATTAGCCGATTGCTACGAAGCATTTCAAGAACTTCGACGACCATTTTCAACGCACCCTTCCGTAAACCAAATTATCCGGCAAACAATGACCCTACAACTGCGTGGCATTCAAGTCCGCATAGCCTGGACTCCTGGCCATGATTTGGCGGCACCGGGGAATCAGGCAGCCCACGAAGCTGCGCAGGAGGCTTGCTCTTTCCTATCCTCCGCTGACCTCGCCGTCGCCCAGCCTTCAGACCTTCCTGAATGCTTGGACGCGACCGAAAATATCAGCGTACTCCCCGCCATTCGCATACACCGGTACAAACACGAAAAGAAACTCCGACTCAAGCAACTTACGCCGAAGGATCACGTTTCCAACTGACCTTCCCTTACAAGAACCCAAGAAATATTTATTAACAAATTCTATACAGATGCATCATTTTCACCGGAAACAATTCGCAAATGGTACTACCCCCACATCAACCCAAAATGTCCATACTGTCAGCAAGCCGTCACGGCTGATTTGTACCACCTGGTCTAGATATGCCCCAAATTCTCTCGATACCGGAATTTTACTTCCCCAAACCCAGATCCCTCAACCCGTATCGATCCCCTCACATTAGATGAACACACCCTTAACCTTATAATACGGTTCGCCACTAAGAGCGGTCTAGCGCGAGTTATATAGCGATGGCCTACACCAGTGAATGGACCCTTCAATGCTGAACAATTGTCCTGTGAAAAACTGATGCCGCCTCCCGAAGACCACGAACTCATACGAGCCCCCTTCAACCATGAATCCTCCCCTCCCAACTCCCCCCAGAGGCCTCCGGCCTTCCATTTTTGAATAAAAGATTTAACAACAACCTGCCTGGCTCACCCGTGGTTGCAGAAACACGTCGTTGCATACCCGAAATGAGTAAGGATTGAATTTATAGTGCGATTGTGTGAAAATATATGCTGAAACATCAACGACTGCGCATGTACGTTTATGATATCTATAACAAAAATCTTGCACCCTTCCGTCTAACGACGACGATGGTTGAGCGCGAAGCTTCCTCGCGATGGATTATTTGGTTGGCCAATCCCTTACTGCGAGTATGTGCTGCTCTGGAGGTACGCACCACTTTTGTCGAGTACACACAAACTCTGCACGAGGTCGCGGGTTCGATTCCCGGCCGCGGTGGCCGCTTTTCTGATGGAGGCGGAAAGCAAGAGCTCCCGTGTGTACGAGATTTCGGCGCACGTTAAAGATCCCCAGGTGGTCAAAATCAATCCGGAGCCCTCCACTACGGCGCGCCTCATCGCCTGTGAAGCGTCGGCGCGTTAAACCCTACAATCAATCAATCAAATCAATCACAGCAACTGTCGGGTGTCCACTCCGTAGGCCTAACGTTTGGGTTTGGAGTGCACGGCGCGAATCGGTACCTGCTGTTTGGCGTTCGCTTCGTGTAACATGTGCCGGGCTCGGCGTCCACGCGCTCATGTAGCCCGTAGTTCAAGCGCTCATGTCCCTGGCGCGAGAGCGGGGTGCTTGTCCCGACGCCATGTTTCAGCCGCAGCCAGCGGCTCGACACTGACTCGCTTCCACAATAAACGGCATTGAGACTTGACAGTTCCACATTGTAGAAATGGAGCAATCGGATAGACGCCGGCTTTATAACAAGATGGGCCGGGGTTCGATTCCGGCCACGGGGAGAGTTTTCTCCTTTCACTTCACCTACGATCATTCATCGTCAGAGAAAGTTGGCTTTTCTGCAGGGCGTATTGGCGTCGCTTTAAAACAAAACACAATTTTAAATGCAGAGCATTTCTTTAACTCACACGTAGCGTCCGATGTCCGTCCGCAACAGCTCAGCGCGCAGGCGCGCCCTCTCCCCCACTCCTCCTCTCCCGCATCACGCTACCCTCCTCGCTCTCAACAACAGGTCCGCACCCCTCCCCCTACACTATAAAAAGAAATAACAGTTACCGGCGCCTGGTTTCGATCCCACGACTCTGCGGGCGGAACGCAAGGTACATGGTGCTCTACCCACTGCGCCACAAAGCCGACACAGAATGGAAGGTTACGAACGCGCCTTATATCCTTGACTCATCCAAACTACGTCAAGAAGCTGCTGATACAACGCATTCACTACCTGTGAGCGGAACGCGAGGTACATGCTGCTCTTCCCACTGCGCCATAAAACCGACACAGAACCAACACCAACACCACGGAACCCCATTACACGTGTCCCTCGCGCGGGGGCATGCGACGGAGGATTTTTTTTGTCTTCCTTAATCACGCCACCGAGTGACGGCTAAATTACCACCATGCTTAAATTAACAAATGCTCATTATGTCTCTCTTCCAGATATATCGCGAACGAACGTGAGCAGTTGATTGATTGATTGATTGACTGTAGGGTTTACGCGCCGACACAACGCAGGCGATGAGGCGCGCCGTAGTGGAGGGCTCCGGATTAATTTTGACTACCCAGGGATTTTTAACGTGCGCCGAAATCTCGTACACACGGGAGTTTTTGCTTTTCGCCTCGATCAGAAAAGCGGCCGCCGCGGCCGGAAACACGTGAGCAGTCGTTGATGCTTCAGTAAAAAAAAAAAAAAAAAATGGCAGGGAGGTAGAATATAGGTTTAGTTGGAAGTTCGCGCTGTGTGTCCCTTAAGTCTCACGTCTGCATTTTTTTTTCTTTTTTTTTGCCCAATCGCAAATAAGTATGTGGATTACCAACATGCCCGCAGTGCAATACCCCATAAAGGATAATAAGAAAGAAGAGGACAAAACTCTCACGCTGTGCGCGCTCAGCATTCGGCGCGTACTAGGCCAGGCCTTGCAGTTCGACGTCTGTGCTTGAGCCTTAAAAGAAAGCGGATTGCATGAAAAGTTCCTGAAAATCGAGGCGGGCCCCAACGGCATTCGAAACGGACGGTGTACCAAGTACAGCGGTCCCAGAGCCTCGCTCCTGAAGGAATTCCAACACCCAAACGGTGCTTGTGTTCTCGACGTCCTCCTCAGCAACAAGCCTGCGTCCGAGTACACGACGGAAGAACCCCAGGAGGACTTTGACAAAGCGGCGTCCCGCAAGGCTCTCCATTGGCGGTGAAAAGTGTGAAGGGGCACCGCCTATCTGCCCCTTGCCCCTTGCACTGGACTACCGGGACCTCGAGCCACAGGGCATGCTGACAGATGCAGAAGGAAACACAAAGCTGGCCGACTTGTGCCTGGAGCGTCCCTTCAGGAATCCGCTACGACCCTACAAAAAGTGCCCAAACGGCGCTTCTTGCCGTGTACCGGGCTCCCGAGATCGTGCTCGCTGCGAACACGGTTTCAGTCGATGCCCGGAGCATTGCCTGCATCTTCGCTGAAATGACCGCGCTCGGGGCGCTTTTAGGGAGTGAATACGAGATCGACCAGCTGTTCCTCATCTTCAGCACCATCGGAGCGCCCGACCGAAAGACTTGGCCCGGCGCGCATGCGCAATACACACATCTTTCCCACGCTGGGAGCAGCAGATAGTCCAGATCTCGTCACGGGCTCTCACGTCGACGTGGAAGACCTGATGCTGAAGTTGCTCGTGGCCAAGCCAGGTAACCGGCTGCCGGCCAAAGATGCGCGCAGACACCGGTACTTCCGTGCCGTCGCCATTAATCGGACACAGCGAATTTGATTCCCCCCGCTTGGCGCGCTTTTCATGCTTTGATTCGCAACGCGCAACAATATCTTGCAATAAAAAAAGCAAACATAATTTCCACTGGTGTAATATTTCTTTGGAAGAAGGATTAACTCTGACTTCTTCATTCACTTATATTCCATTTTACTTTTTCCCAGGTATTAGACAGCTAACAAATTGCTCCCTGGTTAGTCTCCAATCACCTTCGAATAGCTGCCCCCCCCCCCCCCCCCCCCCGGTGTACATTTCCTATTCTAAAGGCGACTCCCAGTCTTTCACAACTTTCAGTGGCCCTTATGCGGTCGTTTAGTTTTGTTTGCAAATCCGTTGGGCCAAGTTCGTAGCGCTCGCGGATGACCGACGCACCGGCCGGGCCCCTGGCGGCGGGGCACGGCCAAAGATGGCGTACCTTCCCCCACACTTTCTGCAATGGATTGCAAATACTATGAGCCTCTCCTTAGCTTTCGTCCCTCCACGGTGCAGCATGTCGCCTCTGTCATCTCGCGCTAGTTTCAAATGGTTTACTGCCCAAGGACTTCGACCACTATCGACGCCCAGCGTCGCGCCCGTCGGGGTGAACGACAGCGTGAACAGCGCGAAGCTCAACGCGCGTTCATTGACGCCGAACTGGTGCTCAGCTAAGAAAGAAAAACGTAATAAATCCTGTTGATCCGCTCTTGAACTTCGCGGCCGAGCCCGTCCCCACTTGAGGAAGGAGCCCACTGGACAGCGAACTCCGAGGTTCGTTCCGCTCACTCGCTCGCCATCGCTACGAGCCTCCAGTTCACACCCTCGTCGGTACCTTCGTCTCTCAAGACGACTGGTATTACAAGTGTGGTAGTGGCCTACACCTTCCTCCGGCGCTTCTTTTTTCAGGACGGCGCGATTTTCTGTACCTCACAACGCGTTCAAAGAAACGTAAGCTGTCTCCTTAAAGATAACCGAGCGATGCTTCCCCCGCCAAAGAGGTGTAACCATTCGAGCTGACCTTAGTTAAACACTGTTCAACTTTTTTTTGCAAGCTCGGCGCTGATCTTCCACAGTCATCGACCACACCCGACAGGCACCCTGACTCGTTCATTCATATAATCACGGCGCCAAAAGATACTGAAACTCACTCAAACTCACGACGGTGAAAATCTGTGGTTTATTGTCGTCAAGATGCTCGAGCTTTTAGTCCCGCACTCCTCCTTTCCAAAGTAAATAAAGTTGATTGATTGATTGATTGATTGATTGATTAATTGATTGATTGATTGATTGATTTACGCGTGAGTCTGAGCAGAGGCGGGCACAAGCGATAGAGGAATCCCCCCCCCCCAAAGCCTCTCTCTCATTTCCATGGTCCAAAAATCCACCCACATTCCGCCTCCCTCTTAATCTGAGCCTGACGACTTGACGTTATTAATCAGCCTTTTGACTTACGGCATACGATGTGACAAGTCAACGGCAATGCTAGAAGAGGTCACTTCGGTTCGCAAGGGGCTGCTTATTATAACACCTATCACACGCCCACACATTTGCAGTTGGCACTCCGACATTCTCCCTTTTGCCGTAAGCCAATCTCCAAACAGCTGCACTGACATCTCTGACGGAAACAGACATCAGGCTACTTCGCTAATCCCCTTAGTTTGCTGCTGTCGGCTCGCTTTATTATTTTATCGTCCGCGTGATCAGCTTAGGTAAACGCACTGCACATACACAGCTTCCCAAGCAATTAACCAGTATTGGACGGGATTGCTTTTTGCCATCCGCCAAAGATGCCGCTGATTTTATAGTTATTGCCTCAAGCAAACTACTTGACCAAGAACAGCTAGTGCAGAGTCCCGCAGAGCGCAATGGTATTTAATTATTGGAATCTGCATCAAAAAGAGTATTGCCTCAAGGAACCCCCTTGACCACTCGAAAAACCACGTTGCGAAAGTGGATGACCAGCGAAGCTATGCAGTGCTCAACACACGGAGGTTTCGCAGTATTCTGAACAAAGGTACGAGCTCATTTACTGCGAACTACCCAACCATGCAACAAGTAAATGAAACTCCCCGAACCGATAAAGTCGTCTTTGCGGTCAATTGTAACATAATTTTTGTAGCCCAAGCTACACTACGCTACCTCGGGCGGTCTTCGCGGGGTGACCAGTTTTGCCCTTGAGCGCTAGAGGTCAAACCACGCCCCCTATCGCAAGCGCCCGGAGAGGAGCAGCGGCCCGATAACAGGGATAGGAGGCAGGGGAGATATAGGTGAGGGGGAAAGGAGACGTGCGCGGGACCCGTGCGCAGAAAGCGGCGGAGGAAGGCGAGGAGGCCGCCGCCGCAGCGATAAGCGCGCGCCCCGAAGGAAGGCTACGAGGCCACGTGCGGCGCAGAACCGTGTGCGATAGAGGAAGACGAACATTCAGCTGTAGTCCCTCGTACAGCGGCGAGGCTTAACCAAGAGAGAGAGAGAAATAACATTTATTTACACATCCGGCGTGTGGGAAGTCCCCGGCCTCGCAGGGCGCGGATGTTCCCTATCTTAAGACTACGGCTATTAGAGTCCGATAGTCCCAGAGCCTAGACCTCGAGGATGTTGTGCTCCAACTAGGCGACAGGTACTCGGGTGCCTCCGCGCCCGTTAGACGGGTCGTCGGCTCCCTTTCTCCGCTGCTTCGCCAAAGCTTCCTCAAGCCGCTGGATGGCCCTTCTTTGCGTCTTCGGGTCTTCGGAGCGTATCCACGCTCCCAGCTCTTCGGGATACGTGGCGTCCTGGGATCGGTGATATCGCCTATTCTGTTCAACATGGTGATGATCGGGGTGGCCAACAGGCTCGCCGGCCTCCCGGACGTCAAGCACACGATCTACGCCGACGACATCACCCTGTGGATGACGGGAGGCAGTGACGGCCACATTGAGGCCGCACTGCAGCAGGCGATCGACGTTATCGAGAACCAGTTGCAGGGAACCGGGCTGATCTGCTCGCCTGCAAAGTCGGAGCTCCTAATTCTGCCACCCAACGGAAGGTGCAAGGGTACAACACCGGACATCACCCTGAGAACGCGGGACGGCACGGCCATCCCACACGTTAAGACCCTGAGGGTCCTCGGCCTCCACATAGACGCGCTCAGGCACAACGGCCTCGCAATCAGGAAGCTGGAAACTAAGATTGAAACGGCCACTAGACTCATCCGGAGAGTGTCCACCAGGCATGCGGGGATGAAGGAAGCAAGTCTGCTCCGGCTCGTCCAGTCATTCGCAGTCAGTCACGTAGCCTATGTAGCGGCTTTCCACAACTGGAAGGCGGCGGAGCGCAAAAAGCTTGACGCCATCATCCGCAAGGCGTATAAGGCGGCACTCGGGCTATACACGCACACCAGCACGGACAAGCTCCTCGAGCTGGGAGTTCACAACACTCTCGACGAGATAGCCGAGGCCCAGCGCACGGCACAGCTAACGAGACTAAGGCAAACGAGAGAGGGACGCGCGATCCTACAGCGGCTCGGGCACCAGGGACAAGGAACGCAGGACGGCGCGGAACGAGCCTCGCTCCCGCGGGACCTGCTCCGCAACCTCCACGTGCCACCCATCCCCCGGCACATGCATCCTGAGCACAATCAGGAACGACGGCTCGCCAGAGCCAAGGCACTCACGGCGACACACGCGATGGACACCGGAGCATACTACGTGGACGTAGCCAAGTACCCGGACCGGCCCAACACGTACGCCGCGGCGGTGGTAGCAGCCACCACCGGGGCGCTGTACACGGCTGGCAGCGTCAGGGCCAAGAGCACGGACCAGGCCGAAGAGATGGCGATCGCCTTAGCCCTTACGAACCCAGAGTGCACCACAGTCATCAGTGACGCTAGACAGGCGATCTCGCACTACGCTACGAATAGTGTCTCCCTCAGTGTTGTGAGGGTGTGCGGGGCCCTACTCCCCAGACGATCATCGGTGACTATTAAGTGGTTCCCGGCGCACGCCGGCCCGTTGAGCACGGGCGAGAACCGCAACGAGGAGGCGGACCGGGCGGCACGCGCGTTCACCAGCCGCGGCGCGAGCCCGAGCCCCCAACTTGCGGCGGAGGAAGACGACGAGGTGGTGCCACTTACCACCTACAAGGACACCCTGGAGTGGTACCGGACTAACCGCCGGACGCTACCCCCACCCCACCCTAAGCTGACGCGACGCGAAGCAGTGGTGTTTAGGCAGCTGCAAACACGTGCGCTGATGACTCCAGTAATAGCTAAACACATATGCCCGGAGGTGTACCCCAGTGATGTGTGTGTGATGTGCAAGAAGGACAGGGCCACGGCGGCCCACATCCTGTGGGACTGCAGAAGACACCCGAGCGAGGCCAGTGCAGCAAAGACGTTCCCGCCGTACCTTGTCAGTGCGGCGGCGTGCAAAGACTACGTCATACAACACATGGCCGTCCAGCAAGTGTCGGACGCCCTCGAGCTTCAACGCCCGAAAGTGTCACCCCCACCCGGGGGTAGGCATGAGTAGGTGACGGAAGCCGATTGGCCGGCTGACACGACGTGAGGCCGCGTCGCGTTTGCAGGACAAATAAAGATGTTTTCTCTCTCTCTGGCACTGCCCGTTCCCATTGTCCACAGCACTGTTACACCCTCCCCACTTGATGTGGCGGAGAGTAGCTAGTTCACGTTCGCACACACTGCACTTTGCGTCCACGAACATGTCGGGGCACACGTGCCGGGCCAGAGCCGGCGTCAGCACGCACTCGGTCTGCAACTGTCGGAACTTTACTGCCTCCGCACGCGAGAGTTCTCGGTGCGGGGGCGGGAAGGCTCTCCTGACTTCTCTGTAAGCCGCCAGGATCCCACCGTAGTCGGTGAGGGGCTCGAAGTCCTCTTTTCGGTCTTCTCCGCTGGTCTCGGAGGGACGGACTGCCGCGGTCCGGCACGTGATGAGACCACGGGCCGCGGCGTCCGCCTCTTCGTTGCGGTTCTCGATGTCGGGTGCTAGTTGCCGACCCATGTGGGCCGGGAACCACTTGAGAGCGATGGTCGGTCCCGCAGCGGCACCTTGGGCGGCCCGCGTGGCTTCGATGGACCTCACTAGCCGCTCCGTGCCCTGCCAGACCGTGCCTCGGGCGAAGTTCTTGATCGCCGACTTCGAGTCGCTTAGCACCGTGCGTGTACCCGGTAGGCCCATGGCCAAAGCAATCGCCACCTCCTCTGCCTGGCCGGCTGTTCGGGGCTTAACCAACGCCGTGAGGCAAAAAAGAGGAAAAACGCTACTGCTGCGTACAGCGTCGCTAACTTCAATTCTTACGCGTTAGTGTGAGCTTCTTTCATTTCTGTAGGGAAAGTCATGATAAAACAAGAGTTACGGCCGTTTTCTGCGGAGCATTCGCGATAAAGTTTTCTTTGCTGCATGGCGTCTTATCCAGAAGGAAATGCACGGAACCCTAGCCATGCAAAGCTTTGCTCTAAAAGAAAGCCAGTCCGGAAGCACGAAAGATTGCATCATCCACCGTGGCGAAGAGTAACTGTTTCGCTATTGCACATTTTTACTGCGCCTTTGTTGTTTCCCGGGGCCAAGGTCATCTTTGAGTTCGGTCGCTATGAGGCCTCTTTTTCTACAAGGACTCATCGATCATTTTCTGGCTTTCTTTTGTCGCGTTCGTTTTCCTCGCGCGCGTTCCGAGAAGACGCACGTTCAAGGCGTGCGCCTGCTTCGCGCGTGAATGTCGAAGCCCACAGAGACTTTTTTTGTCGGCATTGACCTTCTCCACAAGTGCGCGCAGTGACGTTAAAACGGGGACGAATAAAATAACCAAAAGAGACAGCGTTTTAGCACAGCGGTAGTTTATTCCAAATTGGCACCCCGCTAATTCTCCCGTTCCACGGATGTCGAGTTATTTGGTGCGTGTAACTCGCCATTATTGATTAGTTACAGTGTGAATTGGATAAGTTAGGAACTTTCCGCAACCTCGAATTGCCCGTAATTTCAATATTCGAAGTCTGTTGTAAATTAGGTTGGATATTCTTTTTCACAGCCAAGCTGTTAGCGGTGCCTAAGCCGAGATGTTCCGTGCGTGCGCGCTCGCGCGCGCACACACGCACACACACGCACGCACACACACACGCACGCACACACGCACACACACGCACGCACACACACACACGCACACACACACGCGCACACACACGCGCACACACACGCACACGCGCACACACACACGCACGCACACGCACACACACACACACACGCACGCACACACACACACACACACACACACACACACACACACACACACACACACACAAACTACCCCTCAGTGGTGGCTCGGGGTTCCTCTCCTGTTGCAATGACTTCAGTGAAGAAAGGGGCGACCATCACCGCCTCTCCTTACTTGTCCGTTTAATTGCTGTGATTGTGAAAACAAATTACGGTCAGCTTCATTAGGCTATGTTGTGGCTAGAGGCCATTGTGCACCTTTTTTTTTTCAAATTAGAAGCGATCAATCGTCAAAGTCTGAGGCAAGCTTCAACTATGCGGTGTTCTTGAACAAGACTCAAAACTTCTGAGATAAAGAGGACAACATAATTTAGCGCATGCAAGTTAATTGAGTGCAACCGTATACAAGCGGGAGATTCCACTCCTGCGCGACACCGCCCATCCAAACGACCACGAATTGAGAGAGAGAGAGAGAGAGAGAGAGAGAGAGAGAGAGAGAGAGAGAGAGAGAGAGAGAGAGAGAGAGAGAGAGAGAGAGAGAGAGAGAGAGAGAGAGAGAGAGAGAGAGAGAGAGACTGGTCCTCTTTTTTTAAGTCACCCGAGTTACTTCGACGTGTACTGGGTGGGATCATTCGACCATTTCTTCGCATGCCAACGCAGTGGGACGAGCCAGCCTAACGAGTCCCGCGCACGAAATACCCTTCAAATCAATGCCCACTCCGCCGTCGAGAAAAAAAATCTACCATTCCTTCCTAAAGAAAGTTGAGAGACGCGCGAAAGCGAGGATTTTTCGCGCACTAAGTAAACGCATCTACGAACGTTCTAAATGTATACCGGCACGTGGTTTATGAGATAAAAAAATTACACCATCTTCCCGTGGGGAACCCTGATGAGGATGCGAAGCATCGTGGCGGTTCCGTGTGGTTCCATTGTGTTGCCGTTATGTTGAGTGATCTGGTTTTTACTAGCGCCAGAGGGAATTCCGCGTCCGGGTCCACACCGGTGGCAAAGGCGCGCAAGTGCTGTTGTGTTACGGTGAGTAGGCGGTGGTTCTCGAGGCGCCGAAACTCGTCCATCATGTTCTTGTCGATGTTGTCTCTGTGGTAGAATCGGTAGTCTCCGTCAGCTTTGGTGAGGTAAAGGTTGTTGACGTTGGTGCACCGGCTGAGAGCAATGTACACGCCCTCCTCTTCGCAGCTTTGTCTTCTCGTTCTTCTTATTCTTCGGCGGTTCCCCTACGGGAAGATGACGACGGTGGTTGAACGCGAACCTATCTCGTGATGGATTCTTTGGTTGGCCAATCCCTAGGGGCATCCTGCCACAATCAGCATCAGAGGCGCTGCGGACGGGGCTGGTTGAGCTGCAAGGCGCGTGGCGCTTCCCGCCACAGCTTTCCCACGGGAAATTCAGCATCCCCCTATAAAGTTTTCAGTTCGTCGTTTCCGTTGACGTTCAGCTTCGCGTGCCTTCGTTGTATCAGTAGCTTCTTGACGTAATTTGAATGAGTCAAGGACATAAGGCGCGTTCGTAGCACTTGCTCCTGTCCCGGATTTGTAGCGTAGTGGGAAGAGCACCGCGTACCTCCCGTTGCGGCCAGAGAGTCGTGGGATCGAAACCGGGCGCCGCTAACTATTTCTTTTTTTTTTATAGTGTAGTATCGCGGAGCTGTGGGTGTAAGGAGGAGAGTTGCGCATGCGCAGTGAACGTGTGGACGGCGCCGTTATCAACGACGCAGGACCAGGCAAGCCTAAGAAATGCTCCGCATTTAAAATACACCATTGTACTCCTTGATGATCGAAGCGTGTATTGTCTTATCTAGAGCCGTTCCTTTTCGCGATTTTCAACTGACCGTTTTGACACAACATAGGCCCGGTTTCACGCACGTAGATTCGTCTTACGAGTGTGATTGTGATGCAATTTTTTTCGGGATACTTTTGTTAATAGAAGAGTTAGAGCCGTTTTCTGTAATCACCCGCCCCTCCCCGCAGAAAACCATGCTTCACTGCAGAACAGGCAATGTGGGAAAGCCAGCTTGCAAAGACCACGCTTACACCGGTACCCTGAAAGTCGATTGCTTGATTGATTGTAGGGTTTAACGCGCCGACGTAACGCAGGCGATGAGGCGCGCCGTAGTGTAGGGCTACGGATTAATTTTGACCACGTGGGGATCTTTAACGTGCGCCGAAATCTCGGGTACGTTGAAAGTCGTCTCCACCTCTAAACACGAATGCATTGCTGGGGAGACATTTCACCAGGAGCAATTTAAGCCGTCTTACATCAAAATATGAAGGGCCCTGCCTTTAAAAAAAAAATTATGATAGCTCGGTCGACCAACGTGTCTACGGGGAAATGCATTAGTGTTTTGACCGGATCAGTCCCACTAAGAAAGCTTCCGCTTCCAAAGCTGCCTTTTACCATGTCCATGGGCCTGTCCCGAAATTACCCGTGAATGCCAATCCAACGGCCGAACAGTGGGAAACCGTGCGGTCCAGCTCGGTCGTGGATGACGAACGCAGGCTGTTCGCGAGGGCCCGGGCGACAACCAAAGCTACAACAGGGGCTCTGGAGTCTAGAGAGCTCCTTTCACTTCGGAAGACGAAGACCTATTTTTGCTATCACTAAAGTTTTCACTCTTCATCTAGTTATCCCAAGGTATGGGGTGGAGAAGAAGTAGACGCGGCGTTGCGTCCGAAAGCTTCGCGCCCTAGGGCATTTTTGTAGCATGAGCATTTATTTAACTGAATACGATGTCCTCCCCACACCTGGCGATTGAGTCTGAGCTGTTTGATGTTGCTCGTATATACAGGCCGCAAGAGAGTGATTGCCTGACGTTATTATAGTCGCTGAATTTCTTGACAGCGTGTACGATGGTGTTGGATAACGGTGCGGTTAATAAGCGGCGCGATTCGCAAACTGCCTCGCCTTCAGCAACGCACGCTCACCTTGCGCGAAAAGCCTGGCTGACACTCTATAAAACCTCGGATACGTTTTCCAAAAACAGCGGGAAATAAAAACACGTAGTATCCGGGAAACGTATTAGGCCGGGTTCAGACTGTTGCCGCAACTGTCGTAAGAATGACGTCATTTCACATCTCAGCCAACCGAACTGCGTCACACGCCGTTTTTTTTTTTTTTTACGTCCAGAGGTCACAATATGGCTTACGTAACTTGCGGAAGAGGTGGTTTTGGTTGCGTTAGATACGTACGGACGGACGGACAATCGGAAATTACGGTCGTCGGCGTGCCTCTCGCGGTTTTTTAAAAAAGATAAGAAGGTTAGCGCACCACGGAGCAACTGAACTGTTTGTTATACGCGCACCTATGCAGTGAAAGCACCGTGCCACTCGCCCCATTGCGTGACTCGGCGATGGACGCTGCTCCACCTGTTTGGCATTGAAGACTCTCGCACCCTCTCCTTCGAGGCGCAGAGCAAGGCCAAGAGCGTACGTGTTCGGCGGTGTACGCTGAAGCTGGGGGAGGGTGAGGGGGAGAGCGTTCGCTTCCCGTACGCGTGGCTTGGCCGCGTGTCGCGTTCGAGAGGGAGGAGGGACGGGGGCTCGGCTCTGACGTCACAGTCGCCGTCGACGCCGCAGCTGCGCCGCGCTAGCGCTGACGACGCGCGCGTGCTTTTGGCCCCGACCTTCGGCGGCGGTCGCGTACGTGTGCTCGTGCTCCTTCGACCCGGGCCTGTGTGCACGTAGAGGGGGGAACCGAAGCGTTGGACACGGGCCGCGTACGAGTATCTCTTGAAACTGCCCTCTCAGCTCGTGAATACTCCGTGCACACCACGCCCTACTCTCGCGCGTGCGTTAAGCCGGCACTGCTGCAGAACCGACACGTGAGTTCCTCCTTTCTTTCAGAATTTATTTCCCTTCCCCTCACCCCCGTATCACTTTCCCTTCTGTTACCCCGAATGTGAGTCGAGAGTGGAGGTGTTAACGAGAGTGACACGCAAGAAAAAAAAAAAGTTTTGGCGTTTCTCTTGACCCAATTCTCCCGTGCGTTGTTTGTAAAATTAAAGACCGCTTTTGGTTTTAACGCGAAACCAATGATACGTGGCTCCAGTAGCACCACGCGGGTTGTGAGGCTTCGGATTATTTTGGACCACGCGGCGCTGCTGCTTCGCATGAATTTGGGCCGGTAGGAAGGAGCGCCACAGCTCTCACTCTCCCCGGAAATTCGGCTTTCGATGCTGGCAGCGTCGAGTGTCTTCCTCTCGGCACTCCGTTCATTCTCATCGCCTCTACACCTTCGATCCCTTGACTGATCCCCCCCGTCCCCCGACTAATTATGATGCCCCTGACAAGCTGTGGTTATTTAAAATCCCACACTGCGGTTCAGAGCACCAAATATAGGACCAAATAACGTATAGTAGTGGCGGACAAGGGGTTAGCTTTCGTGAGGACGCGTTCTTTTATTTTATTTTAATTGCATTGAAATCTCTCAAGCACGGAACCGTGATTCTTCGGCGAGGGTCGACCGTGAGGCACACGTGCCACTCCCACTGCGGGTTGTAATTATGACGCGGCGAAATGCAATATCGACCTTACGATCCCGTGTTCAAGAAAAGCCGATTTCGGCACTGGGCCATCGCAACCGCCAAGCGCGCTCGCCTTTAGATGCTCAGGATTAGTCACGATTGAGATTTTTACAAGTCGATGTTCGAGAGGCATCAATCAAATAAATAAACGAATAAGTTCACCATTATCTCAAGGCCCATGTAGTACGTATGTGGGGAGCGCACGAAGCAAGACGATGCGGCGATGAAAATCGCAAAACATGAAGAATTGGACGCACGCGCCGTGCAGAACACCGTTTTTGCGACTTATCGAAGAGGACCGAACGAACACCAACGCGATGCAGCCAAAGATCAAGTAAGGAATGCGTTAGCTGAGCATGCCTGCCATAATCAAAGTTGCGATGACGCTGCTATCATAGCTAAAAAAAAAATTCAAACGACGCCACATGCTGTTGCAGGACTGAGCTCCGCTTGCGCTGTGCGTGCCGCAGATACCGGAGCGAACCGTCGAAGACGGTTAGCTAAAACCACGGCTAAAACTCTCTATTACTTGCAATCTACTCGCAATCAGTACGCCATATCTTGTTCTTACAAATTGACGACCGCCCCTCGTTCACACCATTGTGAACAGGAAACTCGTACGGGTTTGATCGAAACGTCGGCACGTTTTGACTGCGTGGTCAGTGACCAAGATTTTACAACTTCGACGATACTGCTCTTGGTAAGGCCCTCCAGGACCAAGAGGGTTTTTTTTTTTCTTTTAGAGCAGCAGTTCCTCTCCCTAGACTTACGGATGCGGTATTTATGCCTACGCATCTACAAGCAATAAGCCGTCCAAACGCCGGCTCGACTTTCTCGAAATGAAGCGCAAATTGGAACCGATCAGAAAGCGACCGCGGTACACGTGAACGAGATACAACGCGAGGCATGAGGGGAAAAAACAGTCCGAAACAACAACAAAAAATGAATCCGACGGCATGAATGCCCAGTTGAACACCCAAGACGTTTTGCCACCGCATCGCATTGTCGAGTGTCTTTACGATGCTTTACAATCTTTCCGCTTGAGACGCTTTGATTTGCAATCCGTTTCAGCGCTTTCGAATGGCTTCGATTTGTGTCCTACACGTTGCGCCACCGCTCGTTCCTGGCACCGTTTGTAAGTGAGAGTTGTACTCCCGATATATGCTCTTCCCACTCTCGTAAGAGCGGACAACACGCGTCGATGAATTCCCGCGTCCCAAGGCGCCGCTGCTTTCTCCGCAGGTGAAACTAGACATTTTTGCGCACTTCCGTAAGCACTTCGTCGAGCCCTGGCTGCCGGTTAGAGCAAACAGCAGCGCAGTATTACGAGTAGCAAAACACACGGGCTGACGGCCTGGAAGACATCGGACGAACCGATCGGCTGGGGCTTGGGAGAAGGTCAGGTAATTTAGAGAGAAACGCCTTCGAAATCGGGCATTCGTATACATAGAAACGGTGCTCGGAAGACTCGTGTGCAGCGCAAAACAAGCAAGCGGCTACGCGGCCTGCCAACGCAACGCGATTAAACTGCTTCCGAATAAGGTTCCCGCGTGTGTGGCTCGGTAAGCACCCAGAAAGTCTGCGAGAATTAAGTTCCTTTTGGGGCGCTATCGGTTAGTTATTTTAGTAGGGCTCTGCAGTGAGGCCAATTATCCAGGACTGCTTTTTGAATTTCGGCGGGAACGTCAGCCGTGCCTTCAGACGTGATGCACAGTGGGTAAAACCGGCGCAGTCACCGATGTCGACGCAAAAGGCGACGTCTCACCCGCTCGGAAGATAAACTCGGCAAACAACCGTAGACGGGTGCTCAGGAAGTACGATGCGAAACTGCTGGTTAGTCATGTATCGGGTTCCAGTGCCGCTCGCGCCCACCGGACGTGTAGCAACGTATACGTCGCCAGCACGCCCTGATTTATCCGGAAAACCGAAGCATCCCCGAGTTTCTTTCCACGGCCGACGAGGAAGTTGCATCGTCTGCTTCTTGACGTTTTCCGACTTGCCAGATGTTCAAAGCGTGCACAACTTTGGCGGGCTGTGCTAAACCGTCGCGCAGATCAACGAGAGAGTCGGGGTCAAGTTGAAGTCGCGATTTTTCATAAAAACTTGGGACGGTACTGCGGAGTCCTGGACGATTGTGAACCACATCTGAAAAATAAGGTGTTGCTTAAAAGGCAACCTGCATCTGCTTTCGCTCAATCTCGTTCCGTCCCCGAAGGACGTTTTCTCTCTGTCTATCTCTCTCACACACGCACGTGCGCGCGCAAACAAGCACAATCGTGACTAACTTTCAAATTTCCCGCTACGCAGTGTCAGCAGTGACGTCACTCGGAGGCGCAAAAAAAAAAAAAACGGTAATCAGCGCGTTTGTTTCTGTTAGAAAAAAAGCGGCGAAATCAAATGGAGCCAGGGGCATCACTACAATCACACAGGCATGTTTATTGGAGGTTTCCTCTGCCGGCAGCCGTATATTACGCAAAAGTGCGAGAAAGTGCATGGATGTCGTGTCGTCTGCTCCGTTTTACTCATAAACTAGTCCAAAAGTTCCCTTCAACACTTTTCTTTCAAAACTACGCAATACTTTTAGAATGTAAAAGCTCGGTCAGCCCTAAGATTAGGTGGCCACAAAGTACCGAGCCAAATATTCTGTTCTACGCCCACCGCATAACTTAAAACTCGCTAAAAAAAGTTTCCCCTTTTTCTCAGTCCAAATATAGCTCGCGGGCCCGAGTGACGTCACTCAAGCCACTTCGCGGCTACTGGCCGGTTGCTTACAGTTTGCAACACGCTCGATAACCTTAAAGAAAATCGTAACAAAAAAAAAGAAGAGGAAAAGTGCATGCTGCTACCAAAAAATCATGCCTTGCCGGTCTGTATTAGTGACATGTTTCTTCTATTTGTCATTTTGAACTGCTCAGGATTGCCCCAGAGCAGCTCCGTATTTCATTTGAACATTGAATTTCTACCATAAGAGCAGTTTTTGGTAGCCCAGGAAATGCTCAAAACTGTTTTCGGCAGGCAAATAGGAGACCACATAACTTATGATGTGCTTCCAGGCACAAATAAAAAAGTTAAGGCAGTTATCGCCAATGCTGAAGAGGACACTTCATAAACGGGAACAAGAAACTGCAGTCGCTACAGGCTGCATGCAGTATCCTATTCTCATTCCTCAACTGGGATATTTACAACACAATTACGCACCACAGAAGGGTTGTTTGGGAAAGTAATGGTAGTTTCAGCACCTAGTTAAGTCACTTGAGCAGCTTGAAATCGGTTTGAGGTTTCCATTAAAAGTGGCATAACTGCTTTTCTGACGTGGCAATAGTTCGAATGAAGGAAACTTTTATTATGTTAAGAGGTCAAAATGTACTGGCAATCTCATTTTTTTATTTCGCTTTGCCTGCACTCTCATGTCCTGACACGTACGTCAATCACCGTCAAGAACCTTTCATCCTTATATCATGGAATATGATATGTCAGCTCACTCCAAGTGAAAGTGCGTTCATGCACTGTGCGCACACACCACGACATCCCTACCGCGACAGGCACTGTTAATCTGTATCCGTACCTCATCAACCAGTGTTTTTAAATTACGTTAATTTACGAAAAAAGTAACGCAAAAAGCAGGACGGAAGAAAAAAACGATGGACAGGCGCTGTCCGTCAAACTTGCGTTTTTTTTTCCCTCCTGTTCTTCGCAATACTCTTGCACGCATCAGGCTCCTGCTGTTTTAAATTAACTTTATTTCTGCTATCCAGGCCGTGGTACCACTTAAAGTACAGATTTCTTTGTTTTTTCCACACTGTTTGAACGACAAACCGCGCACGTGCAACTCGACGCCGAAAATGTGCCAATCCTAGCTTGACATTGGACGAAGGTGAATGTGCGATATATTAAGTGTCTCACGACTGCTGCTTTGGACAGCTATCGCTACATGATACGTGCGTGACCGTCAATTATTGTTCACTCGAAACAAAGATAAATTACTCAGTTACATCACTGCTCATGTGTGCAGGTTGTCGCATTTCATTTTTCTTTTTTAAGGGTAGAAAAAAGAACACAGCTGCCAGAGCGGACAGTCGAAGCCAATTGCTCTCATCATTAATTGTGGTTGTATTCATTCAGATATTTTTAACGAACCATGTTGACCTTCTATTGCTAAGTGTAACCTTATTGTGGTAAAGTTGACCCTCTCAGGCAGAGGCCTCGCCCGGCCCGCTCGTAAGTGTATTTGTTCATTTCTTTTTATTCTTTTTTTAGAGCGCACCCAGTGCAGTCAACATTTGTTGAAGCGTCATCATAAAATGTAATATTTCAGAATGGACATCCAGATTTTAGTCATCCTGCAGATCAGTGCGACAGGTTTCTCGAATCCTGGTGCCAAATTCCATTCAGAAATGACCCGGAATGTTTACAAGATTGGGGAAAGGACTTGTTTCTTTCAAATATCAGCGTTAGCTGACATTTTGTTACCCCTCCCCCCCTTTTGTTTCAACCTTTTCCACTGTACCGGTCCTTGCGGGGCCAAATTTCGTGACTGCGGCCCGCTCACTGAAGTGAGTTTGAGACCCCTGCTCTAAGTACCCACAGTTCCCTGAAACATCTAAAAAAATACGACGAAGCGCTTTTCGGCACTCATGGGCTGTCTGTGAATGTCAGCAGATAAAGCCATCTCAAAAGACATTTGCAATTCGAATCATTCATAAAAAAAGAAATATTAAGTTGCGCAACGTTTATCCCAACTACACTGTAAAACTGTCGAACATAATCGTACTCATTAGTCCTAGTTAATCACCGATTGCAGCTTTGAAACAGGTAATATGATGAGACCACTTCTGCTGCCGCCCGAACTATCATTGCATTCTGGAAAAACAACTGAGAACAAATAGCTGAAATGCAAATTCCGTAATGTGAATCGCAGCACGCATACCTGCAAGGGTAGAACTACGTACAAGTAGGACTTAACCAAGTCTAGTTAGGGCAACTATATATTCTGTTTCACCCACTTTGAGCTATACTGCAGAAGCTGTAAGTCATGAAAATGAAATGTGCCACCAAAAACAGAATGGACCGAAGGGGGGAGAGGGGGGGGGGGTGGATACTAACCCTTTTTGCATTCTTGTTTTAACCCACAAAAGTGGGATAATATGCTTCCCTGGATGGACACTTGACTTTGAGAGCAAAGGCATGGTTGGCGTGCCAGTGCAAGCATGGATGTTTGTAGAACGACCGAATATTGGAAGATGTCGAATATAAAATTGCCGATTTTAAACTGAATTGAATAACATAAACTATAAAATTCGTAAAAATACAGCGCTACCGTTGGCTGGAAAGCGGTTTTCTCGACGCAAACACAGTGCAGTGTGGGAATGCCACAATAAAAAAAAATGCAAAAAAATATTTTCTAAAATTTAGGCACCGCGGATTAATACAACACAGCTTTGTGAGCGGCACTGAAGTTTTTTTTTCCCCACCAACCCGTTGCACGATACCGGCTGTAAAGCTTATCACAATCAATTCAAAGGAGCTTACTCGTCAGTGCTCCTGTAGGCAGGCAAATAAAATGTGCCGTACACAGAAACGAAATGTTTACATTCTGATTTGGTTGGATTGATTGTAGGGTTCAACGCACCGATGCTACACACACACAGGTGACGAGGCGTACCGTAGTGGAGGGCTCCGGTTTAATTTTGACCACCTGGAGATCTTGTACGTGCGACGAAATCTCGTACGCACGGGCGTTTTCACGTTTCGCCTCCATCAGAAAAGCGGCCGCCGCGGCCGGGAATCGAAAAATGTTTACATTCTGTACGATGCCCTGTGGTTCCTTGACATTGCGCAGAGTGGCATCATATGACAATGTTTACGAACAGGCTGTACAAACAGAGAACTTGTTTTCGTTGTGTTTCCTGATTTGTGTGGTAATCAGTTCTGCTGCTTTTCGTGCGCGGTGTCAGCGTCCTCCCTGGCAGTTGAAGCATTTGTACGGAAGGCGCAACATTGAAGCCTCACTACATGGAAGCACCTGTGTTACAGAGCTGAAAAGGCGGTTGTTCATTACTAAAAACAAGAAATGCAACTAATGTACAAAACATCTTGTGACACGCTGTTTTTCCCTCTGGCGGGGGTAGTTTTAAATTATGGCTGCAATGGATTGATTGATTGTGGGGTTTAACGCACCGACGCAATGCAGGCGATGAGGCGCGCCGTAGTGGAGGGCTCCGGTTTATGACCACCTGGGGATTTTTAACGTTTGCCAAAATCTCGTACGCACGGGCGTTTTTGCTTTTCGCCTCCATCAGAAAAGCGGCCGCCGCGGTCGGGAATCGAACCCGCAACCTTGTGCTGAGCATGGCTGCAATGGAAGTGGTTGTTTGTAAATAATATGATTCAGTTCAGTGGCCCCAATATACAAGCAGCAGCTTGTATTTGCAACACAATTTAAAACAATCAACACTTGCTACAAAGAACTGCTGCATTAAATGTATGCTTTGCATGCTTATCTGAGTAACACGAATGATGGGAAACACAAATTTCGATTGGGCGTCAAAACGTATGAAAAAAAAATTCAGGAAAGTCCAATCAACGCTTCTTTACGCTGGTAAGCATAGAATTGCCATGGTATAACAGTTAAAAAAAAAGTGACCAGTAAGGCTACTGTAAGAGTGGATGCTGAAAAAGAGCAATTCCGAGTGGTACAGCTGAGTGAGGGGTGTACCGGCACATGCAGTTCTAGATAGCTCGGTGAAACATTCGGCATTCGTTGTGCACTACTGACAGCTTGGGTTCAAATGTCACTGCGCCTTTCTTCCCTTTTTTCATGACACCTGTCACTCGCCAGCTGGCCTACGGCATGCGAACATGCCCGGCTGTCGGCGCAAATCATTTTTCCTCGTACTGAAAGCCTTTAAGCACGGTAACGGTTGACAGGTGCCAGCTGTGTGAGTTCATAAACGTTCCCAGTCCGTATGCGTCTGACCATTGCAACTGGAACAAAACTGCATTCACGATGGGTGAGTGGTTGCTCTGAAGGGAAGTCAATGAACCAGAACGCTGTTCGCATTCGCGTAACTTCGCCTGCAGGTTATTTGTTTGTTTGTTTCATTCAAAAACAAGAACAAATGTACCGAGACTTTCAAGCAACATCTGAGCTGGGAGATGTGCTGTAGTGGAGAGCAAGGAATTGCTTCCATTTTTTGGCTCTTATTAGCCCTTTCAGTCACCGTGTCTCCATGTGGAGACGCGACTTTCTTCGTTGTTTTCCTCATGAAAACGAAAAGAGTTCATGCTGCAGAGCGGTGCGGCGGCTGATGTCCGAAACCTACGGAAGTGAGAGGTAGCACCGTGTGATGTGGAATGGCGGAACCGCACTCGTAAACATCGTTTCAAAATGGACGCCACCAAGTTTTGCGGGAGCTCCGGTGTGTTGCCGTCCTAAGTTCTCTTTTACTGCGGCGTAAATCATCTATAAAGGCTAAAAACACCTCTTTCATGTGCAGAAATTATTATTTCACCTCCTTGTTTGTAAACTGCCTCAGGATATTTATTATTTTTTATAGGGAAAAGCAGGATTGAGTAATGGTGCCTCCATATGAGGACGCGACGCCATTTGTGTAATAAGTATTCTAGAGAGACTGAACCTTTTTTTTCTTACCTCTAGACACTTGACACTGCTAAACCTCCAAGTATGGAATTTTTCTGCAGTGAATATAATAATTCGTGACTGAAAGGGTTACAAGCATGATTCACTGCAGTCAGAATTAAACCCGGTCATCTAACTTTTGTTCTTTTCTTTTTTCTCTCTAATCGCATGACAGGGGACCATGCTGAGTGGAATGCAAGCCACGTTACGACGAACGTTGCGGCCTTCGCTGACTGCGGCCGGGCGATGCACTCAGGCGCGCAACGCCTCACAAGGCGGGTCTGACAGCGACCCACCGAGGGTTCTCATCACAGGTTGGCGTTCTTCAAAACAGTTTGCATGCACTTTTGCGACGGTCTTTCCTGGGCTTTTTCCAAATGCAAACATTTTGGTCTGCGTGTCTGTCACACAATTCAACCACTTCCCGCCCGGCCGCCAGAGAGGAAGGATGCGCTGTACGATCTTTTGTAATATCCCCCAGATTCTCTTTCGCCAATTCTTTGCAACCTCATAACTCTGCTGCCCAACTCTGTCACATATTAATGGGACACCAGTCTCTCCGTATCGATAATAGGACGACACTCGTACTCACTTTGTTTAAATCTGATTTTTAGTTTTTAAAATAGCGTAAAACTGAAAAAGCAAACCTAACCCTGCCTAATTCCCACCACCATCTGTGTTGATTTCAGGTGTGCAAATTTAGGCCTCTGTTAGCACAGATAAAAATAAAGTGCCTACCTCTTTTTGATACGCTATGTTATTTTGTGCGTGGCTCATCAAAAAACGAGAGTTCATAAATCAGAACAGCTCCATCGATTACTCTCAATTGCAGCTTTAAATCTATTCTCACACCTTGTTGACTGTCACCTTTCTTCAATTCTTTATTACTTCACTGCAGGCAGCCTGGGGCAGCTTGGAACAGGCTTGGCTCGGCTACTTAGGTGAGAAAGCAGAGGGTACCCGTCTTCGTAATCGATTCCCATTCTTTCCTTTCCATTGCCCAGAAGCTTGCAAAGACAGTGGTTTAACCCCTCATTTGTTGCCCTTGTTTCCTTAGGCAGAAGTATGGAAAAGAGAACGTCATCATGTCCGACATTATACGACCCCCCAAGAGTGTCCTAAACGAAGGTGGGTTGATTAGCCGTGGTAGATGATTTGTTTTTGCTAGGGAACTGCTGCAACTTTCAGAAGTGCAACGTAGGCAGACAAGACCCAAAGATGCCATAACAAGATGTCACCCGACATCTTTGTTCCCGCCATGCAAATAGATGCCAGTTTGTTATGTGGTTCTGGTTAAGCATTGCCATATATTGGACGCTTCAGCGACAATTTTTGAGAACACAAAAGTTGAATTAAAACAAAGGCCTCTTTGGGGCACATTAGAGATGGTGTAAAGGCAGTGAACAAGGAAATAATTGAGTTTACTGACTAATTCGAATTAGTGGTTTTCAGTCATAGATTCAAACTGTAACTGAAGCCCTTCAGTGATCAAAAGCAGATTGCTGTTTGATGAGCGCCGAAATATGAGCATGATTTGATGTACAGACACCAGGAAATGCTGCCAGATATACACATAGGTGTTCAAGTTAATGTTGCGCGCTTCACACTATAAGCTGCAATGCGAAAAGCAGCAATGTATTTGACGTCAATTTTGGGAATGGACCCTTTCACCCAACCTTCATCATAAAAATTTTGAAAACTGGGCTGCCCTTACACAAAGATGGGTTTCCATTCCGACATATTAACTAGAACCCTAAACCCACCAAATAAAGTTATTTTAAAACATGGCGGGCGCACTTTGTTTCCTTCAGCATTATTCTACACGCGCAAAAACTCGAATTTGAAGGTTCCTGCTAAGAGGCTCGCCCTGCGTATTCTAACAATGTTAAAAAAAAAAAAAACATGGAGAACAAAACACCATAAGCATGAATTGATGTTTACAAGAAAGCTTCCGACGCCATGCCGAAAGGCTAGACAAAAGCTTTGACACTAAGGTTGCAACAGTTCTGCAGTAGAATTCCAACACCTGTGCTTTAAGAGTGAGATACAGTAAAACCTTTTTACAAAAGGCGCTATTACGAGAGACACGTAGTTATGAGAGACGTTTGAGTGAAAACGGTTTGGTTGGTTTTCGTATGTTCGCCATGTTACATCTCATAACCTTGGTGACGAGACACACGTTTCTTAGGTTCCTTGAGTGTCTCTTCGAACAAGATCTTACTGTAGTAGTGTTGTTAGAGAATAGGCAGAATCTGTGCTAGTTGATGCATAGTTGACTTCTTTGTGGGTCAGCCTAAAACGTCAATGCAGGGAACAGAAAGACTCGACGACGTACAATGATAAACAACTGACAGCAACAAGCGTTTTGCATCATCAAACCTTTCTGCTGTCCTGCGTTGAAGCTGTAAAGGCTGACTCGTAAAGAAGTAAATTATTCTAAACTATCAACATTGTCGTCGTCGCTAGCTTCGCATGTGTTCATTCTTCCTATTTTCTTTTTCGTGCTTTGCACAAGTTGCTGTGTTGCATAATAGCAACGATAGAGGTAAGAAAAACAAGAGAAGAGTAAAAGGCAGGGATGCAATAAGCAGAGCGAGGGTTAAGTCAGGAGGGCAAGAGTACGAGCAGCTGTTTCGACAACCTTCCGACGGCGCATCGTTCGAGCAAGTTGTCGCCAACGCAGGTCCCTACATCTACGCCGACATCCTGGACTTCAAGAACCTGCAGGAGATCGTGGTGAACGAGCGCGTCGACTGGCTCATCCACTTCAGCGCCCTGCTGTCGGCCATTGGCGAGCGCAACGTGCCCCTGGCCATGCGCGTCAACATTGAGGGCGTCCACAACGTCATGGAGCTGAGCAAGCAGTACCGGCTGCGCCTCTTCGTCCCCAGCACCATCGGAGCCTTCGGGCCAGACTCGCCGCGCAATCCGACGCCGGACCTGTGCGTCCAGAGGCCGCGGACCATGTACGGCGTGTCCAAGGTCCACGCCGAACTGCTCGGAGAGGTACGTCAAACGGTTCCAGTGATGGGACGGAACGGACTATATAACAAAACTTCAAAGGTTTTCAAGGTCTTTCAATGCTCTCCTCTGTGTGGACTTTCAAGGGCCTTGTTGTCTTTTATAAAGCTAAGACCAATGTTCAAGGTAAAATGGAAGGCTGGAATAACGAGCAATCAGCGAGAAATGGGAACATTGATGGAGCCAGTGTTGCAACACAAGGACTCGCATTCAGACAAGTCCCATTATCAAAACGATGGCTCCAGCAACGTTTCCTTCTTCAACGATTTCTCATCGCTTTGTTAGCTAAAGTCACACGGATAACCACTTTCAGTGTGTTACAAAATGCAAACTTTCATTCGCTAAAGAAGGTAAACCAAGCAAACATCCTCACTCAGTCCTTACATAGCCTCATGTTGCTTTTGTGCTCTTATTAAGAAGGAAAATTCATGAAGTTCAAGGATTTTCAAGGTTGTCTAGAAATTTCAGGACTTTCAAGGCCTAGAAAACGAGCTTTCCAAATTCAAATGTTTTCAAAGACCCATGTTAACCCTCGACCGATTTCACCAGGCTATGGTGGTAGCCGCTTTCATTCTTCCCCTAAGCAGGGGCAAGAGGCTACTAACTTGTGCTGACTGTTGCAGTGGACACATGCATTACAGCTGCTTCTGTTGTGCATTAAAAGCTTCTAGTTACCCAATAACTTTTACAGCGGTGGTAGTGTCGTGAAAACAATGAAATCGGTCTACTAAGAGAGCAGGGAAAAAAAGCTGTCAGCCATGGATGTCAGTAAAATCGTGCTACCAAGACTGAAAACACAACGCTTAATTCCTGCTGCTGTAGTAGCATCTTGAAAGGCACTGCAGGCCATGGAGCAGGAATAAGATAGGAGGTGAAACGAGGCTTCCTAGCGCGGCCAAATAATGTCACACACGCTCGTCGTAGGTTATGCTAGTGGCATCTGCCGCGGGTGAAGAAACTGCACGGCCACCGTGATCAGCATTTCACTGCGCAACCACGGAATGAATTGCGACCGCTAACATTTCGTCCATCAGGTGCCGCTACCCTCTCCTTTGCCACCGCAGCTACGAAGCTTTGCAGTCCGCCTTGGTTTTCATTGTGACATTATCTCGTCACTCGCCTGTGCTTGCCACAATGGGCCGTTTCGCCTTCTATGTATTCTTGCTCCATGCTACAGGCAGAATTGTTTTTAAGCAGTGTTTGAGATCTTGAACTGCTGTAACATTTTTTTCAAGGTTTCTTTGAAACTCTTATATCTTAGTTTAAGCTCAACCTTCGCTAAAGACTCAAGCTTGAACACAATGCTCCAAGCTCGCAGCCATAACTACAGTGCCACTGAGAATTTGGTAAACCTTTGATAAAAACTTGACAGGAACTCTCGAATGCGAACTTTCAGACAGTGAGTAAGCATTCTTCTACAGTGCTCACCTTAAAGGACTTGTTATTGCCTTTGCCATTCATTAAATGCCCCATATGGCCCATGCATTCCTATGGAGTGCACCACGCTGCGCATTCCAGACAGACAGATCTTCCCAAGAATGTGTATGCATTAAATACCTCCAAGCTTGTAGCCACAACTAAACCAATACTTTGCAGGTGGAATATGATTTGCGAGAAATTCGTTCTGTGCCCCATAAACTCTCAAGATTGCCAGAACTCCCGTCAGGCACTTGATGCTCTTAAGCTTATAGCTTCATGTTTCCTGTGGCAAGTATGGAACATTTGGAGAATCTCATGGCAGCTGTCCTTGTTTGCAGTACTACCACCACAGATTTGGCCTGGATTTCCGGTGCCTTCGGTTTCCAGGTGTCATCTCCTACGACAGCGAACCCGGGGGTGGAACCACAGGTATCGTAAATTGCGATAATGAACTACCTGGCCTACGCATAGGGCGTTGTGCTGGAAAATAGTGATGCATAGACTTGGATAGTGATAGTACTCCTCACCTTTGGGGTTTGCTGGTGATGTCTGACCAGTGTGCACACTCACAAAAGCAGACAGGTGATCACCAGACCAGATTTTAGGAAAATGCGTACTTTGTTCCTTGCACTCCTATCACGCCACTTTAATACCGTATTTTCGCGCGTACAACCCACACCAAAAATGCAAAAATTTCAAAAGTAGGGGTGCGGATAATACGTGGGGTTTTCTTGTTTAGTGCAGCTTCACGGCAATGCGCGTTGGGCTGTGAAGCTCCTACGCAGTAACACTGACTAAGCCTTCGGTGACAGCGATTGCGCGAAACATACAAGGACAAGGAAGAAAAAACAAGGACGAGCGCACTCTAACAACTGAATTTTATTAGTGAGTTGCAACTTTTACCTTGCAGTCAATGTATTCTACTTGCTAAATACACGCTTTTGCTGTTACATAGTATGTTGTTTGAGCAGTAGCTTTGGTGCAGCCTTTCCTGTATCAAATGTGAGGGCAATATGCGCGGATCTTTTTTTTTTCTGTTCCGCCGGGCTGAAATTGGGGGTGCGGATTATATGGAGGGGCGGGTTATACGCGCTAAAATACGGTATTTGGGCCTGAAATAAAAGTTAAGAACAGATGTTATGGTGTTTTGATAGTGCCTATAAGTGCCTATTTTCAGCGTTTGTGCCTAAATGCCTCTAAATGTCTATTAATGCCTACTTTCGAAATCGGCACCTATGTGAGCATTATTTAGGGTCAACGTTCGGTTTCGAGGGCAGTTTGAGATTGTTATTCATGTTAACGGGCAGCTAGTGCTGACTGTTTGGAACTCTTTTGGGTTCAACCCAGCTCTCTAGTTCAATCAACTCCCGGAAAACAACCGCTCACAGCAGTGGAATGGGACGCAGTGACAAAAGCACAATTTCCAATAATAAAAAAAAAATCTGGAGATGGTGGTAGTTGCTATTGTTTTCACAATTTTCACAATGGTTCTTAGGCTACTTCCAGTCCATGTGCTTTCCAAACAGATTTCTTCAAACGTGTGCAGTCACAGCCTCGTTTCTAGATGCAGTGCTCAAATCCAGCTCTATTTTCTTGCGGGAGAACAAACAGATAGACATACAGAGATTCATACAGGCTCATGGAGCAGAGAGTTGTGCGGAGAGATAAGTACGTACGATAAGAAATGGATTAAGTCTCTAGTCCTGCAGTAGGCAGTCGAACTATAATGAATCAACGCCCTCATGCAACACTTGAAGCTTAACTCTACTGTGCCAAAAATCTACAATTGCATACCCTATGCACAAGTGGAGATAATTTCCTACACAGGTAGGAAATTCACGTGAACTCTGACCAGTGACTGCTTTGCAAAGGATCCTTTTGACAAAAGCATTGAATGAATACAATTTGCACGAACATGATTAACCAGATAACGAAGAATGATAATAGTAATGCATGCAGATAGGAAGCGAGCATATTGGATTATGGAGGAAACTCGGGTAGATGATATCCTCACTTAAGCTAAGAGAACAGACAACCGCTGGATGGCTAGGGTCGTCATCATCATCATCACGGCCTATCTATGCCCACTGCAGGGCAAAGGCCTCTCCCATGAATCTCCAATTATCTCATCTGCCCATCTAACTTTCTGCCGCCCTCTGCCACGCTTTCCTTTTCTAGGGATCCACTCTGTTACCCTTAATGACCAATGGTTATCTTTGCCTTCGCATCACATGCCCTGCCACACCCATTTCTTCTTCTTAATTTCAACTAATATGTCCTTAACACGCACTTGTTCCCTGACCCACTCGTCTCTCTTCTTGTCCTTTAACGTTGCACCTATCTTCCGTTCCATTGATGACTAGGGTAAGGAGTGGCTACCGAGAGACAGGACTAGGAGTAGAGGAAAATCATTAACTCGACAGAGGAAAATTTGGTGGCTAAGAATGGATTCAGACAGCCCAACAGCTGGAAGCCAGTGGGAGAGGCCTTCGTCCTGCAGTGGACCTAAAAAAGGCTGCTGATGATCATCATCATCAATCAGTGCAGCGTTGCATATCTGCCTTCATAACGGTGTATCCCTTGCGACGCAGACTACGCGGTGCAAGTGTTCCACGACGCGCTGAAGGCGGGCAAGTTCACGTGCTACCTGAGGCCCGAGACGCGGCTGCCCATGATCTACATCACCGACTGCCTGCGCGCCCTCATTGAGATGATGGAGGCACCCGAGGAGAGCCTCAAGCTGCGCACCTACAACGTCACCGCCATGGACTTCACGCCCGAGGAGCTCTTCCACGAGGTCCGAAAGCTCGTGCCCGAACTCCAGGTCGACTACAAGCCGGACGGTCGGCAGGAAATAGGTCAGTATCACAAGACGCCGGATTTTCACGACTTTTAATTAACGATGCCATGGAGACAAAACATAGCTTTGTTCAGCTCGAAAGAACTAGCTTTTTGGTAACTCACTCAGCTACATTCCAGCTGCAAGGGGACACATGGGTTTTAACAACTGACAAATTGCCCAAAAAGGCAATTTTTTAGGTATCAATTTTCTCTTCATTTGCACAGACTTTTCTATGAAAACTTCATACTACTTGGAACAGTACTAGGTACTTATAAAAGCCATAGAGGCTCGATTTAAGCAAAAAAAAATTACAATTTTTTCATAATTCCCCACTTCATCGCCTCGAGTGGTGTTGCAGTGATAGGAAATTCTCGAGGCCCATCCCAGCATGTCGTGCAGCTAGGAAGATCATTTCTTTTGCACTCTGAAGCTGAATGTTTTAACCATTCAATAAGGGAAGCAGATTTTGTGTTTTGTGTTTCGGTAGTTGTTTAATTAGCATTATTTTTAATTGGTTAGCAGGAGTACTTCAAACCTAGAAGTTAGAATTGATGTAAGCTTGTTTTGTGTTTGCAAAACAAAAAAACTGCTTCCCGCATTTCAATCTCCACAACTTCTATTTTCTATTCACGTCTTGCTAGTAATCTTGTGTTGAATACATTCTTCCCTATTGTTCTCCAGAACTATCAAGAAATATTTCCCATAAACTTGGACACTAATCATCTCCCATAAAAACTAATTATATATTTGAAATCAGCTAAAAAAACTGAACAAGCCCGTGAAGTTTCATCAAAATTGGTTGGAAAGAAAAAAAAAAGTTTCTAAGACCAGTGTGCCCCATTAATAAGAAATATTCAAGAAATACTGAAAAACGTTCAAATTCCTCGCTAGGGTGACGTGTCATAGGCAGCAGTGACGTAATATGAGCCTGCATTAAAGACATAGTAAGCAGTGTGTTAATTGCTAGTTAGCATTCAAGTGATGCGATCAAATGAATCTAGATGACCCACCACAATCGTCTTAGCAATGGGTTAGTTCAGCAGCGGGCAATCGCACAAACAAGATTCTGTGAGGTCATAGAAAAGTTGACGAAAGTGGCTGTGGAGTCGCCACTGTTTCGTATGTTTTCTTTACCTGAAGGGGCCATGCAGACAAAATACAAGTTTGTTTTATTCGAAAGGTTTCGTGTTTTAGAGTGCCCCCAGCTTTAGGTTAAAATTTTGATTCTCCCACCAAATCAAGTGTTTTCATGTCTGCAATGACATCACAAGAACAGGTCTTCAAGCTGCCGCGAAGCCTTGTTTACCGTTAGTCAACCTAGGTGGCGCCACCATACCGCGGTGGGCCGTTTTCTGCCTTTGCTTTGTTTTTGACCGTATTTGTACCTGGCTTGTTTTTGTTGAGGTAGAAAATGATCATTTCATGATACATGGTGCATGCTCGACAAATATGATCATGTAAGACACCATCGCTTATGCCAATCGGCCAGTGTCGTCTGAGGCAACCCCAAAGAGCCGCAATGCTGTGCAGTTAAAACAAGCATAGTGCACGCAGTCCCAACAGCAATGCGCATAGGTACTTCTATGTTTACGGGTACTTTCGTTCCACTGTTTACCCCACCATTCTTACTGCTATAAAAACAATGTGCCCTAAATTTAAGCGCAATAGCTCGTTCGGCAAGCTTGTAAGCCCTGCCTAATTTGCGTTTGCTTTTGCAAGCCTCAGCAATTGCAGAGCTCTCACGTATGACATCATAGGTTCCGTTGCAGGAAATTACCTAGTGGGTCGCATGGCCATTCCTTTTTTTCCTAATTATGTAGCTTAGTTGAGTGAAGTTTACGTTAAAAGTGGAGTCAGTATGATTCCAACGAGGCAATCTTTCGAATGAATCAAACTTGTGTTTTGTCTGCATGGCCCCTTTAATGTCCCAATTATTTGTTGCAAGTTCGGGATAAAGTTGGTATCATTGTTATCAGAACAATGCATTCTTTTTAATGAACGAAACTTGTACTTTGCCTTCACGGCCTCCTTAAAACTAGTAAATAAATTTTTGCAACACAGAGTGTGGGTGAGAGAACTTTGGATGGGGAATATTCTGGGGCTCTAGCCAAAATCCTCCACACCTTGAATCTCAAAATTCAAATTTCGGGGTTTTACTTGCTAAAGCTGCACCTGGCCGGCCTATGAGGTGCACCGTAAGGAAGACTCCGGAACAATTTCGACCAACTGAGTCATCAACATGCACCAATTTTTGACACACCGGTGTTTTTGTTTTTACCTACACAGCTTGAAGTGTCACTGAGAAAGCAAGCCATGTAGCGGGAAGATGACCACATTTGCTTTTAGATGCGACGCTGAGAGCATCTCTTGTCGGCGGCCCTGTCCTTCCTGCGTGCGTCCGTTGTTGTTGTCCGCAGCCACTCTCCCCCTCTCCTCTCCGATAGCGAATGCTCTCTCGCGAGGGGCATTGGATTGGATTGGCTTGACTTGGATTTGGATTGGATTAAAGTGGATTGTGTTGGATTGTATTGCGTCATAGCCGCGGCACTCTCTCCCCGTGGTCTCCCTCCTTCGGGCGCGCTGCGCATATAACCGGTGTGCCGCTCTCCGGCGGCCTTTCCGTCGACGGCTGCTCTCCACTTGCGCTTGAACCCCCCTCAGCGTCGCATCACACCAGGGTTCCCGCGAGGGGATGTGGGCGTAATTTTTTCACTTGTTAATCTGGCGACCACAAAGAACCCAAGTACGCTACGAAAACAGTCTGGCACAGGAAAATAAATTTCTAGAGAGTGAAAGCCAGCTACATTTCACAAAAATGAAGAAAAGAAAAATGCAATTGAGAGTGTGAACAGTGCTACAAAAAAAAAAAAGTCATTTCGAGCAGTTCACATCCAGCTTGTCCAAAAGCTTGTTTCTGCTTCAACGCAGTGTTTCATTAAAAAAAACTGGTGTCGGTGAGAGACTAGTCCACTTTAAATGCTGAAGGAATTCAAAAAGTACACCAAAATCTATGCCGTGCCAATATGTGCACATCTTCTATGCACCTCTCTGTAAATACTCAAAATAAAAGCAGGACCAAGATGCACAGCTCGTGATATCGGGACGTCATTGACTTGTTCTATCATGTACTTCAGCTGAGGGAAACAGCTGATTTATGCTGACAGTTATAAACATTATTTCTTGCTCTCCAAATAATCCCCAATGCAGCAGACGCTATCAGGGCGATAGTATCTTCACAAAGCAATAAGGGGGGGGACACTGCTGCTAAGACAGCTCCTTTTCAGTTTTCAGTAAACTCTGTGAAACTTGCCAGTCTTGCTGCTTTTTTTCTCACTAATTTCAAATATGCCATTATTTTTTGAGTCAGTCAATTAGTTCCAGAGATAATTAGAGATAATTAGTCACTTTTGGAGGAACAATAGACAAAACAGTGCTAGTCAAAAAATTGTGATCTTTATATTTTTCAATACTATGAACCCTGGTGAATGCAAAACGGGAATCAGTTTTCTGACGCACCGCTCGGAACTAATTTTACAGCTCATTAAACTTTGGTGCTTGAAATGGGCATTTGAAATGGTTCCTTGCCACTGGCACCACGAAAGTTTAATGATCCGTAAAATTAGTTCCAAGTGGCACATCAAAAAACCGCTTACTGAAGTAGATGGCAAGTTGGGCTAGTTGGTGCAGATTAAGATTCATGGTAAAGAAGAGCGCAAGGAACACAGGGACAAAAGAAGAGTGGACGACGCACAGCACAGTGCGCCCGTCCACTCTTCTTTCGTCCCTGTGTTCCTTGCACTGTTTTTCACCATGAAAAAAACGCTTCCCTTATTGCATTCACCAGGGTTCGTAGTATTGGAAACTATAAAGATCACAGTTCTGTGACCAACACTCCTTTGTCTATTGTTCCTCCAGAAATGGCTAATTATCTCTAATTATTTTGGGAACTAATTGACTGGCTCAAAAAAAAAAAAAAGTGTCCTCCCTTAACTGCCTGACTTTGAAGAGCACATTTGTATTCGCCACGATACTGACGCATCTTGTTGCACTGTTTGCAGCGGATTCTTGGCCACAGGTGTTTGACGACAGCAACGCACGACAGGACTGGGGGTGGAAGCACACTTACGACCTAGCACAGATGTGCAAAATTATGGTCGACAACCTCCGGCCCGTCTATCAGCGCTGACATCCCGAATCGCCTCTCTAGGAAACGCATTGATTTCTTTTTCAAAAAAGGTGAGCAATGTGTCACAAAACTAGGCTTGTGCGAATAGTGATATTTTAGTTCGAAGCGAATTCGAAGTGAATAGTCCTAGTGGTCGAATACTTTCGAAGCGAATTCGAATAGCTGTCAGATGTCACTGAGACATTCCGGTAAAAACGTTCTACAGTAAAATCTCGATGATACGAATATCGCGGGACCGAGAAAAATATTCGTATCATCCGAAATTCGTATGAACTAACACAGACCAAGAAATTGAGCACTTAAAAAAGTTTTCGTTTAATTCTTTTCTTACTTTCGCATGGAGAAATCCGTGACGTTTTTCTGCTTGTTCTTAACCTCCATGTCGCCGAGCGGTAATTTCTGGACTTTCGTCTATTCACTCGCGGTGCCCAAGCTCACTACAGGAGCGTTTTTGCACGCGATTCATGCGCGTCGGCATTGCGCGCGCGATTTTAACGCCCGCCTCGGCGATTCCGCGCTCGCGGTAGCCTGTGCCTCTGTCAGAAAATGACGCGCGTGGCAGTGGGAGGAGCCTGGCGCCAATGGGAAGGCGTGCACCTCAGGGCGGCAGTTTCGAAGCGCTCGAGACAGCTGGCTGGCTCCACAGGAGACGTTTAGGCTTAGCACCTCGGCAGATATTTCATAGGCGCTTTCACTCACGGCGCGGATGATTTTTTATAGCGCCATTTTCGCCCACATTGTTAGCTCGTTTACCGCACAAGAAACTTCGTGTGTGCTTTGAGCGGTATCTTAAGTAGAGGTTAGAAGCGGTGGCTCGAGCGCCCCGCACCACTTCGCTACCGAAGGTGCCGCCTGGTTGCCGCGGCCGGCCGGCAGCGTGCGGTTGGTTTCGCGGCGGCGTCAGCGCGCCTGTGGAGTCCGCGGCGCATTTTCGCGAACAGAAAACAACAGCTCGGCCGTTCCTGGAGAAAGAGCCCGTACGTCACCGTCTCTCGCTCGTTCGTCAGTCGGGCGCCTCGCCGGCTCGTTTGTATCATCCCCCGGGCCGCGCAGGCCCGTTCGCGAGAGCCGAAATTTTTCCCATTGTTGCAGTGGGAACAATTTCATTGTTTGAAACAAGGAAACAGGAGTCTCGATTACCCTGCCGAACATGCGCGAAGGCTGCGACGAAGCGACAACGCTTTGAATGTGGCTTAGCTTGTCTTGCCTCCACATGTAGTCAAGATGTAGGACTGATGTCGATGGCACTGCGGCTTGCCTAACGAAACCGAAACTTGAACGAAGTTTTGATATTCGTTCATCCCGAATACTTCGAAATATCGGAAATTTTAAATTCGAGTCGAAGCGAATTTGAATACTGTAATATTCGTTCGAATATTCGAAGCGCCCGAATATTCGCACAAGCCTACACAAAACCCGTGAAAGGTCGTTAAAATTCATGTCGGACACGAAAACGATATTAGCTTGGAATGGCACAACACAAACACGCGACACTAAGCATGTAATTGCGGCTACAAGGCGTAATTTCGCACTTCGGTGAAATGAAATGCTTGTCAACTATTTATCAGCTGGGTTGCACAACTATTTGCAAGTTGAGATGAAAATGCAGCACGATTAAAACGACGTATGCCGTGGCTAAGTAAATTGAGGCAATGTATTTAAAGTAAAATTTAGCCATACTACAGGAGCGCGCAGTTATCTAAGCAAACTAAAAAGGCTTGCAATGACATTCTGCGCATAAATTGAGAATTTTATTAACCCCTGCATAAAAAGGCACACCCCACTTCTGAGAAGAAAAATAGTGAGGACCCACGTTTCACGGAAAATCACCTCTCTAGGTGTTTGCTTGAAGGCAGCTGTTAATTTATTAGACACCTCCCAGTTTCCCAATCAGTCTTCACCATGCGATCGCATTAAAAGTAACATCGTTGACGACACTGGCCCCCCATAGTTTTGCAGTAAGCTGATGGCAGATGCAGGACAGGTCTAATACTTCTCGTGTTTTTTTCCTTCCGTGAAAATGTTTCCCTTTTCACCTCCTTTCCTCCACAGCTGTCCGAACCTCAACAGGAGATCACTTTTCAATCTTTGTCACGTTTGCATAATGGAGACGGGTCCACTGCAGAACTGTTGAACTTGGTGATATGCCTAACTAAGTTTGTTTCTCCCCCCCTCCCCCTCTACATCTCTCTAGTACAGCACAGCTGCCTGCAGCGTTGAGATGGAAAGCTTACAAGAAGCTGGACTGCGAGCACATTTTTTCAAGAGATTCATCCGTCCATGCAGCAGTGTTCGTGCGGTTCACTGGCAGCAATGTTACAATTGGACATTGCTTTGAATTCCGGTTCTTAATGTGACGGTGACTGGAACGTTACTTGGTTACATGAACAGAGAAACGATATACGTGTTGCTGGTTTCTACAGTCTTCGTGCGAAGGTGGAATGCTTGTTTTGAACTTAAATGGTCATGTCTTGTTAGTTACTAAAACAAAGAGCGTGCAGTAACTTGTGTGGGGCCCGGCATTGCAAAGGATGCCACTGCTGTATATGAATAGACATTCCAAAGAGCACTCAAAGGGTGATCAAATTTAAAAACTAACAATTGTGATTTTGAGTAGTATAATAGGTAATAATAGTTTCGTAGATTTGTAAAGGTTCCCAGATGCACGAGGCAAAAATGAGTAACACCTAGGCTTGGTCGTGCCAGTCTTGCTGTGCTCGCAATGCCCTTTGTAACTTCGACATTCCATTTTTCTTGGAGAGGTGTGGTTAAGAATTGGGTGTGATTTCATTTCAAGTTACATCTCATGTGTAGCATTTAACGAGAGCGTTTGACAGAGTGCGTGCCTTACAAAAGTCTTTCATTGTGGAAAAGGTATGACTTTTGTCAAGGCCTGGGAAGATGGTGATGCCAAGGGTGTGTATACGTAGAGTGACTGAAATACCAATATTTTTCTGGAAATGCTTAACTTCATTACGTTAAGCATTCAAAATGTTTCTCAAGTGCTCCAAGTATGCTGACTTACACTCTGTTGACATCTGTAGCTCTGTTTACCTTTGAACTGTATCTTCAGTACGATTCTTCGACATTTCCTCTTCATTGTCACTTTAGAAGTACCGTGGTCAGTGAAGAACTCGATTAGATCAACTTTGCAGTGCATTTAGGTGCAAACAAATTTTTTCATGTGTAGCTTCAGCATGAAAACAGGAAAGAAACAACCAAAACAAGGTTGTAAGAGCTTACCTATAGGAAAGTATCGTTATAGCTTGAAAAACGCAACCCATACTGGTTTATGCTGGAACCACAACCCTCAAGGAAACAGGAAATTTGCTTCTCAAACTTTCGTTGTTTGTGCGAATCTCAGCATTGTTGGGCTTTGTACAGAGTTCTAATGCTTGCTGTGTACATTGCAACATTTAGGCCCACAAAGCGGAACCTCTGAACATTCCTAAGCATGTAGTCGAATGTTGTACAATTGAATCTCGCATTTTTTTTTTTGCGTTATGGCTGGCACGTTGAAGCCATTGCGTCTTTTTACTTTGGTCCTTTGGGCACAAAAAAAAACTTTGCACAGATGCATGTAAACCGTGCTGGATAAAAAAAAACTGTCAAAGGGTTTCCATACTGCCATGAATCTCACAAAAGGGACAAAATTTCCCCTTATATATTGCGTACTGCAAAAACCTCGTTAATTGGACTCTCAGCCAACTCCAATTCAAACGCCCCAAACGTCTCCCACAAGGCTTTCGCATTAGTTTTGCTCTAAATAATTCACAAGTTCGGATGTTTTAATTAAGCATTTTTTTATATTCCCGTAACATCCAAGTTAACGAAGTTTTTAAATGTATCGTTACACTCTATTTTCTCAGGACCCAGTTTGAAAACAAGGTTCTCTTTTGCATCTCAGCTGGCTGCTGACAATCACACGCTGTTGCTTAGTTAAAACGCTAAGTTGCTTTGCAGAAACTTTAAATGAAAGCGGGACTACGAAGCATAGGCACATGACTTGTCTCGTTACTTCATGTCTTTCTGCTGAGAGAAACGGCCAATTTAATAGGTTGTGAACATTAGTCTACAAAGCTAAGTTGCAGTGTCCAGGTTGCAGGATTATACACCCTCCCTTGTAATGGATATGTATAGACATGCAGACGTAGTGCTTTGCCTTATAAACAAAAAAGGTGAAACATTATGGTTTTTGTGAATCTGAGAAAAATGTAACATTATAGCGTGCTCTATATTTTTCCGCAATTTTCACTGGTGTACCAAGTACGTTGTGGTGATCATGGGAAAAACAAGTGTTTCATAAAACTGTGCATGTTGGCACCTTTTCAAAAACATTATTTATAGGGGGACGAAACTTAAAAAAACAGGGGTGCGAACGATGAACTAGAAAAACATTGTATTTCTTTCTTTTTTTTTAAGCATTAAAAAGGCTATTTATTGCTCATTTCTCGGCGATTGTCTTCTTTCAATTACGGTCGCATTTACAATAAATATGGCTGGCTTGCAGAAATGTCTTGCCGTTACGACTCCATCATCGAGTCCTCTTGCGCTGAATTGAAAAAAAAAAAAAAAAGTATTTTTTAAAATTAAGCTTGCTGCGTTCGAGGCAATATGACTGGCTGCATCATTATTTGGCAGAACACAACTTTCTGTAAAATTTCCTTTGAATGCAAGCAAAATCAGGCAATGCTACTCTGAATTCACTTGGTGCAGAAAATGAGATACAATAATATCAAAAAGCACCATGATGTCAAGTAAAGCCTTGAAATCCATCTAAAAAGGCCACAAGAGTAGTTTAAAGCTACAAACATGATTACATACAATGACTTTTTTTTAAGTTACCTAATGTAGAGAAGCTTGCAGAATACTTCCCTCGGCACAGCAAATACAAAATATATTGGAACTAAATACTTTAGTTCCGAAAACTGAAATATCTAAACGAGTGGAATTCATGCACAACTCGGTGCCTTGTAGATGGTACTTTAAACGGTCACACACAATTCTGTCTTTTTAGCCCAAGTATGATTGACATACAAAATTAGCTTTGTTATAACAGAACAAAACTTTTCCCAATGCAACATCAAAAGTACACTACGTATATTCATTTTATTCTAAATACTCAAAGCTTTAATTAGCCCACAGTTTGTAATATTTCACAACAAAAAACAGTGATCAAAATCTCTCAAAAGTACCCAGTAGCTGAAATTTACAGCTGCTTGGGGACCAAAATAAGTAGCTCCAACTGACACCCGATTTTCCATACCTTTCTGCTCAGCGTCACAGAGCATTCCATCGAGATCGTCCATGTCGTCGTCAAAGCCGTCCGTATCTTGCGTCGGCTTCTGCGAGTACACTACTGCCTTCTGCGTCTCCATGTTGCGCTGCGAACCTGCAAAGCGCCATTCCAACTTGTACTGGAGGAAACAAGCCCACACTTCTTCTACGATGCACTTCCACGTGTCTCATTTCGAGAGAGATAGAAATAGAGAAAAAAAATTGGCCGCATATCTGCTCCTTTCGTTGCAAATGTCGACGAAAGACTGTCGTCTTTCATTGACATTTCCAAGTAAACGCCTCTCTTCGCTTTTCCGCTGACCTCTCACGCTGTTCCTCTCCCATCTCACTCCTCCCAAGGTAACACGCTAGAGGTTTGCTCAAGTCAATTTAAATTTACCGTTGTGATGACTGATATCCCCAGGCTTCTAAAAAGACGGAAAAAGGTTCCACTGTCTCGATGCCAGCGCTGCTATACGGTAGAGACGCGCGTGAATCGAGGCACCCTACTATAACGTTTATAGAACCACGCTGCCCTACTCCACGTGCGTTCCAAGCAGAACATGGAACCTATCTAGTGGAACCTTTCGTAACTGTTGCCGCTTGATTTCTTAAAATGCCGCCAGAAGCTATAGTGGCGCAGGCGACAGCAGGTGACGGAGTGAATTTTTTTTCTGCAGTAGATGTAGTACAGTAATCCCTCCTTATAGTGAAATTGCTTTACTCAAAATATCGCTTCATTCGGAATTTCTTCTGGTTCCAACCCAAACGCATGCATGTTAGACCACATTACTCGAAGCTCACGAGGAGCTGGACCCGCTTAGAGCGAAGTGGCGAGCGGAGGCATCGCCGAGCGGCGACGACCCAGAGGCGAGTCAGGCTGTCAACATGGCAGGTCAACGCAAGCTGGTGTTTCCCCGGCGATCTTCTCGAGCTGGTCAAGCTCGATTCGCCCCATCTGACTTTATACAAACAGTCCAAGTGCGTGGTAGGGCCACTGAATTTTGTTCCTCGACATTGGTCAATGACACACTCGAACCGTAGATTTTGCAGTGGCGTCGACAGCCGGGCGCCAAAAAACTCTTGTGTTGCAAACTTCACGGCTGCACACCTCGGGAAAAAATTGCCCAGTGATCATGCAAAGCCCCCAGTGCAAAACCGGTCAGTTTTCATGATTACGCTGGGTACCCACAATGAGCGGGTGATCGTTTTTTTTTTAGCTCAACACACACAGCCTCAGACTCGAGCCACGGCGTTTGCAGTGCTTTCCAGTGCGAAACTGTCGTAGCGCTCTGTGACACCCGCATGCCCCCCTATAAAAGTGGCCACTTCCACTGCCACGTTTATGTGCGGGGACCACAGCATCACGCAATGTTTGGCCAAATTGGAGTGCGGGTTGCTCGTGCCCGTTAACACTTTGAAATAGCCAAAGTTCACTGCCTTGTTTTGCTTTAGTGAATATCTTGTGCTTTGATTCCTAGCAGCTGTGGCGCAATTTAAGCTAATGCTTTAGCTTTTCTCGAGCGGTCGCTTATATCGAAGTACCGCTTATAACAAAAATTTTCGCTGTCCCGCTGAGTTCGTTATAACGAGGGATTACTGTACTTCATTTCGCAAAAATCAAGCATCCATAAATTTTTTTATAAAGGAACATTGTAAATATCCCTTATGTATTGATTTTCTGCCTTATATTTGCATAATGTCTTGTCCTTGTTCAACAATGTCGACAAGCATGAACATTGACACTGGATTTAAACGTCTAGTTTAGGCTGTGGGTATACAATGCTTCACTTTGGCCGGGTGGCTGAATTGAGTCACAGACAGACAGACAGACAGACAGACAGACAGACATACATACATACAGACAGACAGACAGACAGACAGAGAGACCAAAATTTCTGCGTTTAAGCAGCCCAAGAAAGACTAACATCTTTAAAAAAGCAACACCAGACACACATCAACCTCGGCCCAAAGCTAGCACATGCATACTTCACAGCAGAAGTTTCGAAGCCACACTTGTTGTCATACTTATGCAATTCAGAGCGAGCGCTAACGGGGGCATAATCAAATTTTAGACCTTATTTCAGTACGAAAAAATTAGAGGGGGTGGCGTTCTTTTTGTTTGTTTGTTTGTTTCGCACGTTGCTTATGGGAAGTTCAAGCTAACAGGCAAGACGTTTGTGTGCATGTCTTCACCTCAGGTGACAAGGGCAAACGGTGTTGAAACTATCGTCAGGTTGAGCCCACTTGTTCATTAAAAGAATCTCAGAGTTAAGAAAAACAAAGGAGAATTTTAACAGATGAGCAGTGCAGCAGGCACAAGTCCTCCCAGGTGTACTGCATTACAGTGCGCTATGATTAGCTGCAAAACAGGGCTGCGCACAGTTCAGTACCAACTGTAGAAATTCTTTCGTCTATCACCCCGCACTTGCCAAAAGTGGACTGCTTCTAGGGATGTAAGCAGCTTCCTATGTAACTGCAGTGTTTGATGCATAGTAGTACAGCCCAACCCACTTATAACAGTACCCGTTATAACAATATATTGGATATAACAATGAACAGTCATGGCACCATCAACTTTGCTACACGTTATATGGTAAAAAAAACAGCTTATTACAATGGCCATTTTCCTTATTATTGGTTATAACAACCGAGCCTGACGGTATGAGCCTACGTCAGGCATACTATTTGGAGATCTGTGAGAGATCGCGGGTGCGGTGTGTGCGACCAGCAATGACTGCAAGCATGAGATAAGTTGTGGCATCTTCTATCTTTCCAACGCTCAGCAAAAGTTGGTGTCTTTTATGTGGCCATGCTATCCCTGAAAGAAGAGACTTCCTGCCTGCCCCTGCCATCTCCTGCTGTCAGCTGGCCCAGGAAATAAGAGAGGCAGGGGGAACCTCTTCAACACTGCCTAGATTAAGATAAAGCTAGTGGTGTAAAGGGGACCCCCTACGCTACTGTTGATTACCAGTGTTAAAAAAGGCAGAAAACAATGCCACTTTACGAGCATTTAATCTGCCAATCGTTAAAAAAAATAAAAGTCAAGGATTTGATGAGGAGACTTCCTCTTATGTGAAAGCCAATGGTCTTTCCTACGAGTCGTTGTCACAGCCATGGCTAAGTCTGAGTGGCCGGCCATGCAGTTACATGTCTGCTTTGAAAATATTGGGTGAAGACCACTAAATGCTTACAAAAGCAGCCGTTTCTGCCCAAGCCTGTTATAACAATTACTGGATATAACAATGACTTTTTTTGTGGCACTTCAATATTGCTGTAAGTGGGTTACGCTGTATTACCAAACTTGGATTCCTTGGCGGAGCCGTCCCGGAATTGCCGGCTGAGCATGTAGTACTCGTTGGGGTGGCAGATCACCATGGCGGGGTCGGGAGACTTCTGGGTCACCCGGAACACCGAGGTGCATGCCAGCTGGTAGTGGCCCTTCTCCACAAAGCCCATCACCTGCGACATCGCCCCCACCGCCAGTCAATCAATCAATCAATCAATCAATCAATTTCAGCAAAGACAACAGGGAACAACATGCAGCACACGCACGTTGTGAAGTTGCGAATGACTTTTAACCAAGAATGCTACCTAGTGTAATCCCCAACGGCAGCTGACACCAAGCTGTCTTGCGCTTGGTTCTGATCAAAATCGTGTGCATCTAATAGATCGCGCCGACCAAGAATCGCAGGTGCTCGCTCAGTCCAGAGGTAGCGTAAAACGCTCCGTGGGTCTCAGTCTAATGCAAAGGTATCTTGGAAAAAAAAATCATACTCATACTGGCCACTAAGACGACTTTACCATTAGCACCAGTTTCATTTCGCTAATGCAATCAGTTAGTTCGCAGTAAAGTTGTGAACGTTACCGAACTCCTGTCTGCTGTCAGTACATGGCAGTCAAAGAGGGAGTACGGTTACAGAGAGCGGCTGTCACTCTTGTTTTGTTTAATAAAATATCCCGAAACAAATTATATAAGCATTAATTTAGAAAGAGCTTTAAAGCCTTGTGTGTGCGTGTCTTTATTCCATCAATATAGTAAGGCACCATACATAACTCGGTACAGTACATAGAAACCTGCTGACATGTTTCTCACAGGACTGGAAAAAAGAAACGTAGGAGCTGGGAAAAGCAACAGCCAGGAAACAAGGGGAAAAAAAAGTAATCTAAATGGTGAACTGCACATAACCTCATTGCTTGCTTAGCACTCGAGAAAACCGTGCAGCATTGTCTGCCACATTTCCTTGACACCATTGTAAAAACAAGCCCACACTTCCACAGCAGACTAGTTTCCGCATATGCCCGCGCGCGGGAAATAAGCCGCTGACAACAGCCCACGCACGACGAGGCAGGCATCAAAAGTCCGTGACACAAAGAAGCCAATGCCGCAAAAACTCTGCACAAGACAGCAAGCGCAAATGATGATTGCAACTGATGCAGCTATTGATAAAAATGATGATATAGTGGAATCCCGATGTTATGTCCTCCAATCTTACGACGATCCACTTCTTGGGACGGATCACCGCGGTCCCCAGCAAAGTTTCCATAGAAACAATGCATTAAAATCCCCAACGATACGACGCGCGGATGCACGCGGTCTGCTTCACACGACGGACCCGGGCTAAACCGGCGTTTTTCCTATCTTTTACACTGCTTCGCCGCCTCGTCCTGATCTTTTTTTATTCTTAACCCCCGTTTGACGCTACTTGATGTGCAAAGGTCTGCAGGCGGGGCAGACCACTTGCTGACGACGCAAGCATGAATTCTCACGTTAACATCATTTCTCTGGCCCCTAACCTTCGAGGCAGGGCTCCAACACCAACCTTTAACGGTTCATATTGCGCAAACAAGCACTTAAACTTAATCGAACCTTAATCGACCTGTATATGCCACCTGAAAACGTTTCAGCTCCTCTTCAAACAAGACAAATTAAGAGTCACGTCTTGCCTCTTTCAAGTCGCTGTCCCTGACTCCTTCAGCCTTCAGCTTGTCCTGGAGCGTAGCACGATCAGAGTGCTTGAAGGGGCAGCCTGTACGAAAAAAACGTCACAACTATAGGGGTGGAACAGGGAACATGAGTTTGGGAGCAGTCCTGGGAGCTGCTAAACATGCCTTTTGTAGCAGGCTTGGAGCAGCCAGAAAGTCCTTTTGGAGCAGGTTTGGAGCAGCCAGAAATGCAACTTGTAGCAGATATAACACCATTTCACAGCACTATGGTGCCTATGTAACCTCCCTGCAGGCCACTGTGCAAGTTCCCTGCCAATCACATCTTATCTACCTATTATATCAGGCGTTCTGGCGTGCACTAGGACCTACTCTGAACTAGAATTTTTTGCACTATATCGGGAGGTTTACAACATGCTGGGATATCTACCGTCGGCCCCATCGAACGCACCGCGATATCACTGTTGAAAGGTTAAATATCATGCGCATAGTCGAAAGGGATCAAATAACAGGCCTTGCTTCGTGTCAACAGCAATGTTTAAGCGGACTCACGGCGGCATACTGTAGAACGTGGTGTTTGCTTGCATTTTTTTGTATCAAACAGCGGTTTTAGTGTGAACAAAGTCGAACATAGCTTTGTCTTGGCCGGTCACAGAGTTGCGAGTGACGACGAACATACGCCAAAGACTACTACTTAACTAGAGCGTGTTAGATGGCATGATTAATGTTGGCTGGGGCCTAGCAGGCGTGCAGCTACGGGAAGTTGTGGGCAACAAAGCTAGGATCATAAAAAATGGGCAACTAAATCGATGTTCACCTCCAGTAAGCTACAACCTTTCACGCGAATATTACTCTGTTTGTGATGAGGCACAAAAACCTTTCACTTCTGGTTACTTTCCACAAATTGTGGAGCAGCGGCCGACACCAGCTAACAAAACCATGCAAATGTGACATAAATAAACCCACAAAGAAGGTGGGGAAGACACGTAGTGCCTGCGGCCTTACGGCTAGGCCAAAGCCAAATCCCATAGCCGCTCATAGCACTGATGAAGCCTAAGCCATAACTGCTATGATGAAACCGAAAACACGATGTTTCAGCCAAGTTTCAGGCATGGGGCATCATGGCGGTCGTATCTCGCTGGTCAATTCAGGCGCTGCGGCGCTGGACGGTGCTGATAAACGAGTTTGGTGCTACAGGGGTGGTTTGCCGCAGGAAAACAAGTTTGGCGCTCAATGGCGCAAATGGCACAGCTGTTCCACCCCTGAAAGTATTGCTTGTAGCGTAGGTTACAGTATAACTAAATGTCGTTAGCAGAGAGCACTTTGAACAAGGCTCGTTAGGGGGCCCTGATGACAAAATATAGCCTCGCTTAATTTGGAAAATCTAGCCTTTGGTATCTTACTTAGCTCCATTCAGCCACGAAAGGTGTTTTTTTTTTAAGCAATAAAAGAAATTCAAGAAATATCGAAACACATTTAACTCTTCCTGCCACAGGACGTCAGCAGTGACAGAAAAGAGGCTAACGCTAAGAACATGGTTATCAGTGTGCGAACTACCTATTATCATTCAGGAGATATGATCGAATGGAACCGGAGGCACGACTACAATCGCACAGTGACGTTTCTTGGTGGTGGCTTTGGTAAGCGGCCAACAATCGCACAAACAAGATTCGGTGACATCACGGAGACTTTGCCAGAAAATGGCTGATGTGGATATGAAGTCGCCATTGCTTCATGTGAAGCCATGAAGAGAAAACACAAGTTTGGTACATTCAAAAGATTGCCTCGTTAGAATCATACTGACACCACTTTTAAGGTAAACTTCGCTCAAATAAGCTACATAATAAGGAAAAAAGGGAATGGCCATGCGACCCACTCGCTCACTTCCCACAACAGAACCTGTGATGTCATCCCAGCCACCTCTGCGATTGGCGGAGGCGTGCAAAAGCAAACGCAAGTTAGGCAGGGCTTACAAGCTTGCCGAACAAGCTATTTGCGCTTAAATTTAGGGCACATACTTTTTAAAGCCGTACGAATGGTGGGAAAAACAGTGGAAGTTACAAAAGCACACAGAAACATAGAAGTACTGATGCGTACTCGGTTGGTACTGCGCACGGTTTAGCTGTACAGGACTGCGGGGCTTTGGGGTTGTCTCAGACGACACTGGCCGATTGACGCAAGCAACGGTGTCTTACGTGACCAAATTTGTCGAGCGAGCAGTATGTTTCACGGAACTATTATTTTCTCCCTGAACAAAAACAAGCCAGGTTTAAATACGGTCAAAAACAAACCAAAGGCAGAAAACGGCTTGTCATGGTATAGTGCGCCATCTATGTTCACTAGCAAGGCTTCCCAATCGGCTTCAAAGCGGTCGGTTCCTGTGATGTCATTGCGGACCACGAAAATGCACGATTTAGCAGGAAAATCAAAATGTTAAATTAATTAATTTCTCAGTGAATAAAGCGTCGTTTGCATTGAGACAAGTGCTGGGCGCACTATAAAACACGAAATCTTTCGAATAACACAAACTTGTATTTTGTCTTCATGGCTCCTTTAAATGTAGACTATATTTTTGAAGTTATGATGAAATTGCTGCCATTGTCCTAGGGACAAAGCAGCCTTTTAAATCAAGCAAACGTTTATTGTGTCTCTAATAACTAACTAACTAACCAACCACAAGAGCTGAGGAAGAAATAATAAAATAAATACGCACCATGGCAGTCTCCCGGCCCTGGTGCAACACCGCTGATGATCTTGTTGCAGCTGTAGGGCGTGTAGTTTGCTCGCTTTCCCTCCGTGCCGTAGTTGTGCCGAATGTTGTAGCTGTACTTCTTGTCAAACTGCAATGCGGGCACATGGGCCATCCACTGTGGTGAACTACACCCCCGAAACTCCCAAAGAATACTGCAATTCTGCTCGGCGCACAATCAACAGTGTACAACGAATCCCAAAACTCAACTGCCTGCGAGGAGAGATTAGGACAAGAATTTGCGCTTCATGAAGTGAAAGTGATGCCAGTTGGAAGCGTGCACGTGCGCAAAATTAATTCCTATGACAGTTTTCATAAAATAAGAGTTACGGCCATTTTCTGTAACCATACGTCCTCCGTCGACGCTCATATATTGACAACAGATCGGATTCGTAAAGTTTGCAATTTCACCGTGAACTAACTAGTTTTGACAAATAACTTGGTGTTTCCTAAACAGATTGCATTCCTGACATATTTGTTTGTACCGTAGTTTGCTGTTTTCGCTCTTTTCTATCTTTTTATTTTTTTCTCTTTTCTTTTTCTCCTTTTTCAATACTGCTGTTATCATGTGCATTTTCAGTGTATGTATGGCCCCCCCTATGTGATACCCTCCACAGAGGGTCTTTAGCAGTACTATGAAGTAAAAAAAAATAAAAATAAAACTCAGTGCAATGATAGAGTCATCTTAGTGGCCAACTTAGTATAACTTTTTTCAAGATGCCTATGTTTGATTGAGAGCTACAGAGCATTTTCCACTAAGTCTAGAGCAGGCACGTGCGATTCTTTGTCGACACAACCTGATAGACGCGCGGAATATTGGTCAAAACCTAGCGCAAAACAGCTTCGCAGGAAAAACAAAAACAAAAAAAAAAAAAAAAAAAAAAAAAGAGGAAAAGAGACGAGCCTCACGTTTTCGATTCCAACGTGCTTGGAGAATTCGTCCCTCCAGAAGCGCAGGGCGTCTTGGAGGGCGAGGCCAATGCCCTTGAGGAAGAGGCCGTACTGCATGCGCCCGCCGTGCCGCAGGTGGTGGTTGGCGCGCAGGGCCGCGTGCATGGTCTTCATGCACATCGGGAACGACTCCTTGCACAGCTGCATGGCACCCAGAAACATCGAAGCAGAGAAAATGGCTTAGCACCAATGACAACACCTCAGCTCTTGTCAGTAATTAGGGTTACCACCTTTCCCCCAAAAGAAAACCGGCCCTCCGGGAATAAGAGGGGGGGGGGGGGGGGGGGGTATATAGAAGGTTAAATTTGTGTTGAAAAACCGACGCCACGTATTTTATTATTATATTATTTTTTTTTGGCATGCAATGCCGGATGATTGTAGCGATTTCCTGGCAAGAACTCAGCATAAAATTTGTGCAGAAAGTGACTAAGAGTATCTAAAAAGGAAATGTGAACGGGATTTGCTGGAAACACGTGACGTGTTTTCTTTGCTCACGTGTCCTTGCGCAGCTTGTCGGCACAGATTTATCGTCGCAGTTACTGAATTGGCGCTTATAGAACGCCCAAACGATCATAATCGTGGCCCGATGGGCGAAAAACCGGCAAATGACGGCAGGTTGTAGGTATGGACCGGCAACCAGCACGCTGTTTAAAAAAACAGGTCGGGCCGGTCAAAAACCGACCAGGTGGCAACCCTATCAGTAATGTTCCGTACTGGGGACAAAATTTCCAATTTCTAGGTTCAAAAATTCCCTATTTGGTAGCATTTTTCCCTGCGAGTTTCTCTCGAATTCCCTGCAAATTTCCCTGCATTCTCGTTTTGTAGCTGATAGATCTTTACAGGATTTCTGTTCGGTTTTTGTGTGTTAGCTAGCGCCACCTATGTGTACTTTACGTAGCCTTCCTCACGCAGATGCCGTTCAGGAAATCAGAGTTTCAGCGTGAACTAAATACCACTACATCTGCCAATCAGCAGCATTTGACTACGCATTTCCCGTTTTGTACCAAGCAGCATGCTTACTTTGCATGCTAGAGCTCTAAGTTAAAACTGCCCGTATGAAAAAGAACGAGACATTGTGTTGTAATTGAGGTAATTTTGGCTCAGTGCCTGAACTGCAGGCACCATCTCTTGTTGACAGAACGCGGACTAATGCGCACCCGAAATGTTTTTTTGTACATTCCACAGGAATACATGCGGACAGGCTTCAGCACTCAAGCCGCCACCGCTTCACCCTTTACTAGATCGCTCTCATGGACTAATCTTTCCTCTATACTTCCTCCTGTTTTATGAACTACTCGATTGGAAATGATCTAGAATGCTTGTGGCATGCTAGACCACGACTCTGGATATCTGAACATAAGGGAACTAAGGGAACTCTTTAAACAAAAGCAGAGTAATAAAGGATGCAAGGTCGCGTTTACTGACATTATTTTTTGTTACTCCAAGACTCCTAAAATTCCCTGAATCTAGTAAAGATTCCCTTTTTCTCTTTTGGCCAAAATTACAGCTGAAAATACCCCGCACGGAACATCACTGGCTCCTGTTCGACAGCCAACAATGCCTTGTTTGCCGAGAAAGAAATAATCAGCGCTCGCATTTCCCTTCTGTTTTTTGCGACGCTTCCGAGCACGTCGCAAAGCAGCCAGAGCGAGCCGGGCCGTGTTTGTTATTTGACCGTCGCTATCTTTCTGAAAGCCTGTCCTCATCGGCTTTCGATTTCGTTGCAGCCAATCAAGAAGGGTGTACTTGATGCCATCTTGGTGCAGCGGCGTATGGCAAAATCCGCCACCAAGCCCCTGCTCTTCATTGGTGGGGAATGATGACAATGGCAAAGCTTGAATGAAGCATCAGTGAATGAAGCGTCGTTTGCTGCCGGACAAGCGCTGCGGACACTATAAAACACGAAATCTTTCAAATAAACCAAGCTTGCATTCTGTCTGCATGGCCCCTTTAAATATCATCTCAGTTTCCTCACATTTGCGGCACCCGGCTCTAATACTGTCTTTCGGAGCAGAGTAGCGCAGTAAAGCCGATTGGCACAGCATGGCACAAATGGCGCAGCACTTCCACCTCTGGAAGCGCCAGGACAAAGCTATAAGATGTGCAAAAAACCAGAAAAAAGAACAAACAGGGCTTCAGACGTTGGGCAAGGTGAAAAAAGACTGCGAAGGAAGTACCTGGTGAGGCCTTGTTGAAGGAGAAACTTGAAGTAAACCATGAAAGCAGAGAGGAAAGAAGGAAAAGGGAAAGACGAACGCGTTATTGCAGCATGGAAAGGCACCACTACAGCAGAATGTAGAAAATGTTCACTTGTTGAAGTCTCGAAAAATAGGTGAAAGGTGAAAGAAAAGAGCCGCTCATATGGCGACACTATTTCTAACCTCAATCGTGAAACAGGGAGAAAGAAAAAACATTTCAGTAAAAGCAAAGAAACTTAAGGATGCAGTGGAAAATAATTGCAGGCACAATGTAAGCGCATATATAGTGTGCACTAGTAAAAGTATCAGTTAAAATTGCCACCATTTACACAAGGCAACTTGCACACAGCCATAGTAACACCACCACAGACAACGGTAAATGTTCCCCCTTCACACTTCAATGCTGAATGAAATGCTACAGCGCACGATGGAACGTGTTAAGTCCAGCCTTGGTGCAAAGTATAAAAATACTCCCCTGCCTCTGACGTGTGTACATGTATGTTAACTTGCACTCAGCTTACTTACACCTCAAGGGAAGCTTGCCTAACTTCCTCCCATAGCCTGAAAGTTAGGCCACGTCACTACTTTTAGCAGCTCAAGCTTATTGTTCATGGCCTAGATCATAAATGAAACAACTCATCAAGTCTTTATATGAACCGACTGTGAATGTTGAAGCAAAAGCTACAAAATTCCTGAGCAAAGTTGCAAAGGAATAATTCAAGGTGGTTTCAAAAGCCCACAGATCTGGTAAAACTGATCATGCGTACCTGGTCAATTTTAAAATGTATCTACGAAAGCGCAGGACAAAATTCCTTTTTGCAGCCGTTTTCTTATTTCTTTTTACGTTATCCCATGCATGAGTACCAGGGTAACAGGGTGGTTACCAACAGGCAGGAGTAGAGGTTGACCATTAGCTCGATGGAGGAATGAAATAAGAAAATTCGGAGGTGCAGAACACTCTCTTGCATCGCATGACAGGAATGGCTAAAATAACATGGGAGATGCCTTTGCCCTGCAGTGGACCCAGACAAACTGATAATGTTGGCCCATAAGTTAAGTAATTATCAAGTAATATGCTTATAAACAGCCGAATATATAGCCTTCCCTATATATAGCCTTCATCGATTATAAGACAGCATTTGACTTGGTCGAAACCTCAGCAGTCATTCAGGCATTACGGAACCAGGGAGTAGACGAGCATTGTGTAAGAATACTGGAGGATATTTACAATGGGTCCACAGCTACCATTATCCTCCATAAGGAGAGCAGTAAAATACCTATAAGGAAGGGCGTTAGGCAAGGTGACACGATCTCTCCGATGTTATTCACAGTATGTTTACAACAAGTATTCAGAACATTGGATTGGGAACAGGTGGGGGTAAGGGTTAATGGAGACTACCTGAGTAACCTCAGATTTGCTGACGACATTGCCTTGCTAAGCAACTTGGGGGACGAATTGTAAAGCATGCTTTCCACACTGGACAAACAGAGTAGGACCGTGGGCCTGAAAATTATTATGCAGAAAACCAAAGTAATGATCAATAACCTCGCGACAGCACGGCGGTTTGAGATAGGTGGCGAGGCCGTGGAAGTGGTAAGCGAATATATCTACTTAGGCCGAGTTGTGACCCCGGATCCCAACCATGAGGCAAAGATAATTCGAAGGATAAGAATGGGGTGGAGTGCATTCAGCAGGCATTCTCAGATAATGAATAGCAGCCTACCATTGTCGCTGAAGAAGAAAGTGTATGACAGCTGCATCTTACCAGTGCTCACCTACGGGGCAGAAACCTGGAGGCTCACTAAGAGGGTACAACTTAAATTGAGAACGACTCAGCGGGCAATGGAGCGGAAAATGATAGGTGTAACATTAAGGGACAAGAAGAGAGCGGCTTGGGTCAGGGAGCAAACTGGTGTTAAAGACATATTAGTAGAAATTAAGAAGAAGAAATGGACGTGGGCAGGGCATGTAATGCGAAGGCAAGATAACCGCTGGTCATTAAGGGTAACAGAGTGGATCCCTAGAGAAGGCAAGTGTTGCAGGGGGCGGCAGAAAGTTAGATGGGCAGATGAGATCAAGAAGTTTGCGGGGATAAATTGGTCACAGTTGGCACAGGACCGAGGTAATTGGAGAATAATGGGAGAGGCCTTTGCCCTACAGTGGGCGTAGATAGGCTGGGGATGATGATGATGATGCTTGTAAAGTGGGGAGAAAAGAAACAGTAAAAGAACACACTGCATAAAGATAGAATAGGATGAGTAGAACGTTGAGGATGCGATAGCCGTCTTTACCTTCTGTGCCGTCTTTTCTTTCCGCTCGGTTTCTTTCCTTTTCGCAAACTGGCCCAGTTTTAGAAGCAGGAACTGGCCCACTTCCTGACTCTACCGAGATATCAAGTATCCCACGAACGTGCCCCCAATCACCTGGTCGATCATTTAGGGCGTGATGGAGTCGGTGGGGTGTCATTTCTCTCTGCAAACATGCATTTACTGGCCCAGCTCTAGAATATGTACCAACTGGCCCGGTTCTTGACTCTCCCAAGACGCCTACTGGCCCCGCAACATCCCCCCCACGCACCTGGTCGATCATCTCAGGAGTGACAGAGTCGGTGGGGCGCGAGGCATCGAAGCCGCTGCCGGCGTCGAAGTTGGCGAGGGCGCGCAGGATGGGCATGATGCGCTCGTCCTCCTCCAGGCGCTGCACGATGCGCGTCGTCTGCGCAAGCAGGTGCGACAGGTGCGCCCGGTACTGCGACTCCACCAGGGTGATGAGGTACGCCGCGGGCACGTACGCCTCGCCCCGCCGCAGGTACACACTCCGGTCGGACACCAGGGGGAGAACCTCCAGGAAGGAGACCTGCAGGGACGGTTTCAGTTTCAGTTTTATTTTATCATTTCAGTTGAAATGGTACGGAGCATAAATAACTCTAGGAGGTCCCATAGTCATAGACTGGGGAGGGACCTCCTACCAACAAGTACGAACGAAAAGTACACTTAACGCAGTTAACAGCAGTAACAAACCTAAAAAAACAGAAAGAACATTATTACACAATCAAGCCAAATATTGTTACTAAAAATCAAAAGTATTATACTAAAAGGTAATTAAAGGGGGATATTCATCTACATACCACATAATACAAGCACATAATAACAATCGTTAGGCCAAAATGATCCGGCGAAGCTCCCTCTTAAAAGAATGAATTGAAGGCGATGATTTAATGGTTGGGTGTATTGAATTCCAGAATGAAGTTGCCAAAAAGTTCGCAGTTAGTTTGCCGTATTGGTCCTACATTTTGGTAAAAGATAATTTGTTTAAAGGGGCCACGAAGGAAGAATACAAGTTCAGTTCACTAAAAAGGCTGCTTTTAATCTCAAACTTAGACAAATAAGAGAGGTATTAAAGAAGACGTATGAAGCAGTGGTGACACCCTCGCCACTTTCTGGCGATTTTCGGAGTGAAGCCCCTTACGGGGCTCGGACTGTCGGCGTCTCCTGTCGTCGTCGTAATCGTCGTCTCATGTAGTCACAGTGCTAAAAAACCAGGACTCTTGTTTACGCCTCGCGCTGGAACGTAACGTGCACTAAAAAAACACCAGGACACTGGCTTACGCCTCATGCTGAAACGGTTCGCAACGCGTGCTAAAAAAAACACCGGGACATTCGTTTAAGCCTCGCACTACAGAGCTTCGTGCTTCAAAGGCGAGACTTTTACAGCAAAGCTGTATATAACTCTACGCCCCAACAGTATAGTCTCTGTGGGCAAAAACGCCAAGGCGCCAAGAAAGCACTTATGCACTGCTTGCTTTGCCCCTCCCCAGGTTTCACGTCAGTGGAGATGGCCCGCGATTTTTCTATGACATTACAGGATCTTGTGTGCGCGATTGGCAGCCGCTAACCTACAGCCACCTTCAAGAAATATGACTGGGCGATTGTAGTCTGGCTTCTAGTTCTGTTCGATAAAACCACTTAAATGCTAACGTTCAGTTGACACAATGATAACAGCCCATATTACATCACTGTACCAATAATCTCAAAGTTTTTTCAATATCTGTTGCTTTTCTTAGCTTAAAAATTGTAAGCCACGGCTAAAAAAGGGGCTGAGTGAGTTACCAAAGGCTGGTTCTTTCAAACCAGACAAAGTTGCATTTTGTCTTCACGGTCCTTTTAAGAGAAAACGAAAAGTCTGAAGAGACTGTGACGCTGTGAGCTTCTGTTTGCTGCATATCTTGTATCTAATTTTGCTTTTTGTTTGCAATAAAACCTCCCTACTGCAAGCTCACTCCCAACTGCGGGTATTCGCAACTTGGAAAAGTGACTAGACAAACAGAATGTAGGAAATGAACATTGTATAAATTAAGAGCCAAAGCTGCGTGACAGGCATTCGAGTTCCAATTTGAGAGCGAGAGAGAGAGAGAGAGAGAGAGAGAGTGTGTGTGTGTGTGTGGAGCTGAGGTGGACATTCATTGCCCAGAATTAACAACAGGCGGGCTACGCAAGTAACAAGATGACTACTGAGAGAAGTGTTGGCTTAATAGGAAACAGAAAGCGCTTTTAAAGGTCAAAATGGCAATTACATACCGGAGATTTCAAATAAAAATACGAAAATGTGAGTTGCTGAGACTACAAACCCGCAGAAACGGCTGCAGTTATCACCTGATAACACATTCTTTCAATTAACTGGTTGACAGGCATACCTTGTAGACGTCCATGGCATCCAGCTTGGCGGCAGTGATTTCATGCGACGACGCTGCGATGATCTGTTCGGAGTACTTTGCCTTCTCATTTGCAGAGATCTGGAAGCAGCGTCAGAATACAGAAATGGAGGAGAAACTAAACTAAACACACCAGTCGATGGAAAAAGCATCTCGGTTTGCGAGAAGATATCATGATAAATCCTGCGCCCACCGGAGTAAACTCCATGTTGGAGTCCTTTAAAAACGCCTTGATGCCTTCCGAACTCTCGTTCTGAAACCGGTACCGGAAGAGGTCCATTTCCTGGGTGATGAACCAACGGCGCAAAGCTGGCCTGCGATGTAGGATTAGAGATGTAGAGGTAAACCTGGATATAACGAAGCTGACAAAAATTCGCATTTTTTCGTTACATCCAGGTTTTTGTTACATTGAAGGTTTCGAGTAAAAACTCATGGGAACGAAGCAGAAACGAAACCAATATGCTAGGCATCAGTGGTGCTGAACTCGCCCTTGTTGAAGGATGTATTTGTGTGCACTATTGTTTGCTCCTGTGTTATTGTTGGATTTTTCTGTACCAGCTCCTGCAATGCCCCAGGCATGGGACAGCAGTATTTGTAAATAAATAAATAAATAAATAAATAAAAAATAATGCCATATTTGAAATCAGTTGGGAAAAAGCAGCAAGACTGACAAGTTTCACAGAGTTTACTTAAAAATTACAAGAAATTGTTTTAAGAGTCATGTCCCCCCAGGAGCCATGAAGAGAAAATGCAAGTTGGTTTTATTCGAAAGATTTCGTGTTTTATAGTGCCCCCAGCGCTTGTCCGGATACAAACGATGCTTTATTCACTGAGAAATTAAACAATTTAGGTTAAAATTTTGATTTTCCCGCTCAATCGTGCGTTTTCGTGGTCCCAAATGACATCACAGGAACCGACTGCTCTGCAGCCTAGAGTACCTTCATTCACGCATCCGCCGTACAGGGTAGAGACACGTATAAGCTGGCGCCGCCATTTTCGGTTGCTCGCTCGCCGCCGAAGCAAGTCATTGTGTCAAAACCGCGCTAAAATTATCGCCGCAACGCGGTTTACTGAAGAAGTTTGAATCATATTGCCTGTTTCACGTTGCTAGGTCTCGTGGGAAACGAAAAGAATAACGCGTTGAGCCCGTTGGCCCAATTGCGGCGGCACGGGACCGTTCAAAGGTTGTCTCCACCCTGTACAGCGGTGTTGGTTTGTTCCCGCGTTTCTTTACGTTCCGTAACCTAGATGGCGCCACCATACCGTGGCAAGCTTTGGTTTGTTTTTGCCCGCATTTAAACCTGGCTTGTTTTTGTTCTGGGAGAAAATATTCGTTCCCTGAAACAGTACTCGCTCGACAAATGAGGTCACGTAAGACACCGTTGCTTGCGTCAATCGGCCAGTGTCGTCTGAGACAACCCCAAGCCCCGTAGTGCTGTGAAGCTAAACCAAGCATGCTGTGCGCAGTACGAACAGCAGAACGCATCAGTACTTCTATGTTTACATGAGCTTTCGTAACTTCCACTGTTTGTCCCATCATTCTTATTGCTTTGTAAAGAATGTGCCCTAAACTTAAGCGCAAATCGCTCGTTCGTCTAGTTTGTAAGCTATACCTAATTTGCGTCTGCTTCTGCCAGCCTCCGCCAATCGCAGAGCTTAGCTCATGTGACATTATAGGTTCTGTTGCGGGAAATGAGCTGGTGGGTCGCATGACCATTCCCGTTTTTCCTAATTATATAGCTTATTTGAGCGAAGTTTACGTTAAAAGTGGTGTCAGTATGATTCTAACGAGACAATCTTTTGAATGAACCAAACTTGTGTTTTCTCTCCATGGCTCCTTTAAAGAAAACAGATTGGGCAGTGACGACACCCCAGCCACTATCGGCGATTTCTCAACGACGTCAGAGAATTTTGTTTGTGCGCTTGGCAGCCTTCGACACAAGCCACCGCCAATATACACGACTTGGTGATTGTAGGGGGACCTCCGGTTCCATTTTATCCTGTCACTTGAATGCTAACATGTAGTTAGCACACCCGTAACTACGTCTTTAGTGCTGGCCTCTATTGCATCACTCCTGGCGAAAACACTTCAGTAAAGCGCAAATTTGATAGTTTTGTGAATATCCTTGCATTTTTTTTATTTAAGAAATGTCTTTCGTGGCTGGTAGAGAGATGCCAAAGGCTGCTTCTTTGAAGTTGAACAAACTTGTATTTTGTCTTAATGGCCCCTTCAGCAACCCTTTGACTAGGAGGACATAGCAACACAAAATGCAGAACAATGCCATTCAGGATTGCAGAGGATTATGAGCACTGCGCTGACCTCTGATTCAATGGTTCCTTTTTGTAAAACATGTTCCATGAAGGGTATAAAAACAAGGTGTGGTGAACAAAACTTTTCAAAACATATGCCTTCTTGGTTGGGTTTGCACTGCACAAAGTTATGAACATGGGTCTAAATAAATTTGGTGAAGAGTGTTCATACAGCAGGTATTGGCGGTCATGATGTCACAATATCCCAAAATTTTGTAGCATCTTTTATGAGCGACCTCGTAACGCCAAGCATGGAGGTTACAGCATGTCAGATGTCACGTGCTTAATTTTTGTCGCTAATTACAATGATTCACTTGCTTCATGCTGAAGCACTCGCTGAAGTTGCTGATAGGTTGTGCCTTAAGAATACCCGCGGAAATCTTAGATCAACTCGCAGGCACTCGTTGCATGATCCCATGAAAGAATACCACACGCCATTTATCTCCTACAAATTGCCATTAGTCAATAATGTTACCTACTAAAGCACACTGTAAATTTTTTAAATATTCCCCACAGAGTGGTTGCTAGATCTTGTCATATGCAAGCCTTGCTCAGGGGCCTCTAAAGGACATTCCATTTCAGACCATGCTTTGTGACGTCAACGCTCATATCCTTCAAATAGGAAACGATTGCTGTGGAATTTTATGCTACACAGTGAAGTTTTTTTTTTTTTTTTTTTTTTTGAGGCATACTAGAATTGTCACCAAATATAGTTCTAGCCAAAGTAGGGCAGCCTTTAAAAAATCTGATTTATATTTCAGCTCGAAGCTTCAAGTGTTGAACTTCAAAAATAAATCTTTACTGAAAGACGCCACATCTCTTCAGATCGCCATTTCATTAGGATAGTATAATACAAGCTAAGCTCGTACAAGTCCAATAAACGTTCTCGCAGTTATTTTAACTCATGCACCTCATTCGACAAGAGAGGCTTTATCATTGCAAACCTCTCCGATCAGAGCTCACAGCTCGGCACAGTAAGAAGTACGAGTACAAAACTACTCATTTCAGCGACTCAACAAAAAGATAAGAGAAATGGACTCACGTTTCGCAAAAGGCGAGAAGGAGGATGAAAAATGATAGGTTGTCCTTTCGAAGAATAACGCCGCCGTTATCTTCGGTCACCTGTGAGGGGAACGAGATTAACGATTGGTCGCAGGGTGCAGACGAAAGCGAACACTGAAACTGTAGAATTTTAACAGACGGCACAAATGATATGATTGACAACTGTGAAAGCTAGAAGTAACGAAGTGGAGTAACGAAAGTAACGAAAGTTTGCGAATGGTTCGATAAAGTCCCTTCCGTGAGAGCCTACAAGTCTGTCGGAAACATCGCAGTGCACGGTGCGGGAGTATATTTAAAGGACAGTGACAACTCACTCGGCTGACGTAGGCTTTCAGTTTCTGTTTGCGGAGGTCGTCCATGACGGAACTGGCGTAGTCCGGCGAATGCTTGTTGTTGAACTTGGCGTCGGCGATCTCGAAGGCTTTCAATACTGCGTAATCGGCGAACAACGTTAAACCGTCGTCGAAGCCTCTGAACTAGTAATACGAGCATCCGCACCAACTATCCAGGGAGGCGCGTTTTGCGTACCTTTGAGTCTTTCGACGGCGATCTCCTCGAAATCGCTGAGCGGTATGCTGTCGGTAGGCGGGGTGTTGTAGAATTGTAAGAGCGTCTTTCGACCACTGTAATCGGCCTCGCCGACGGCAACGTGCCGTCGCCGTCGGTTGTGACCCGAAAACTGCATCTCGAAAATGAAAAATGTCGGAAAAGATGGAACTCAGTACGCTCCGACGCAAAATGCGCGCGAACTACGCGTATCCGTTTCCCGCAAAAACTTCGGCTCTGACCGGCTCCGACTGGCTTGTTCGAAACACAAAATGACGCGCAATACCAGCAATACTGTTCATAATTCTTTTATAAATGTAAAAATACCTGCAAATTTCTACTTTATTACACAATTTTATATAGTTCTGCGTAAAAAGAAAAAAAATTGTAGAATATTATTATTGCATAAATACAAAAGCTTGAAGCAGACGACGCTACACCAAGTGGGCGTCAAGGAGGTTGTGGACGTCGCACTACGGGACCTTATTTTGTCGCACCGCGAATGATAAAATGGCTCGTAAATACTCCAAATATAAGTATGCCTACACGAACAAAAAGTTTCTATTGTGCTAACACAAGTAAATTAAACCATTCAAACACACTCGCGCCTGCGCAGTTGAAGACATGATCATGCCTACAGCTCGTGTTAGCGCGATAATAAAGAGAACAGCACAGGACAAGCTGTGAAACAGTTTAACCTGAATATATATCGAACTCACGTAATCAAATTTTTCTGCAAATAGAACTCTTCCTGAACACTGCGACTGTATGGTGTAAAATAATAGCAAACAAATTGTGCATCTGTCATGTCGATAAATGTCCTGAAGGCTGGCTTCTTGTCACTCCGCGCACAGTCCTAGTGTCCATGTAGGGATCGTTACAAAGAACCAAAATCAAATTACATGCTACCCAATTTTTCTTACGACGGCCAATGCTTCGTTTCAAGTTTTTTTAGATACTGATTTTAAACAAAACACGAGAGAAACCTGGATGACCTTTCAATCGTTGATTTGACACAGCCAGGCATATAACAAATACAATAAGTTATGTCTACAACCCAACTAATTGAAAATAGTTAATGAACTTTGTCACTGCTGCCTTTAAGACTCCTGTTATATCAGGGATTCGGTTCAATACCTGCACCTATCCCACTTCAAAGAAATCCGAAACCTTGCCACCAGCCTGAGATACGCGCCCCTAAATTTCCGGCTCAGAAGCATTACCGCTCTAGCTCATAAACCGCGCCTGGACCATATGCTCGATATGAGCTAGACTATCACGCTGGTCAACCATCGGTACCTAGTCAATAAATAATAGATAGTGGGTGTGGCGGGGAAGGATCTCGTATATGCTCCCGCAGTAAAAGGAATGTCAGATAAATGAAAGCGTCATACGGGGACTTTATTGCACGCCCCAGCAAGTACGTTTCAACGAGGGACTGATGGCTGACCAATATTGCATTCTAGCTAACATCGCGCATATGGAGGCCAGGGGCAGAATACAAGCAAGGACGCTAATGCAGCTGAGGCGACCTTCGGGGGCGCGTATCTTCCACCGAAGGCAAATTGGGATTTGTGTTGGCTGGTTCCAGTTTCCTGCTACAAAAATGCGTCCTAATTGCTAGCAGTTACAAAGTTAATGAAGTATTCTTTAGTTAGTTGAGTTGTAGTTACATGCATAATAGGAAATTGCAATGCTAAAGAGATAGTCCGTCCGCCGCGGTGGCTCAGTGGCTAAGCCGTCGCGCTGCTGAGCACGAGGTCGCGGGGTGGATCCCCGACCGCGGCGGCCGCTTTTCTGATGGAGGCGAAAAGCAAAAACGCCCGTGTGTGCGAGATTTCGGCGCACGTTAAAGATCCCCAGGTGGTAGAAATTAATCCGTAGCCTTCCACTGCGGCGCGCCTCATCGCCTGCGTTGCGTCGGCGCGTTAAACCCCACAATCAACATAAGGGCTGGGCGGGAAAGTAGCTGGAAAATCGCCACCCACATACCCCGCATAACGCGTGCGGTGCACTCCACACGCGTTATGCGGTGTATGTGGGTTCGATTCCCGCTACCGGAAAAATGGCGGATTTTTTCTCGACTTCAATTTTCGCTTATTTATCACTGCATCAACAACAACAAAAAAAAAAAGACGGACATATGTCATTCGGCACTATAAAATCTTTCCTAAATCAGCCGAGTAGCACTGGAAATAAGGGCTGCAACCTTGATATATATATATATATATATATATATATATATATATATATATATATATATATATATATATATATATATATATATATATATATATATATATATATATATATCAGGGGCTCGGTGAAATAAGACAGAACATAAGGGTTGGCAGTCAAGAAAACCTCGGAAAGCAAAGGCAAGGTTGTGGTGGGTCATAGAAACACATGAAGAATTTTTTGAGTCAGAAAGAAAGTGGTGAAAAAATGCCCGCCGGGTGGGATCCGAACCCACGACCTCCAGAATACCGATCTGATGTGATATATATATATATATATATATATATATATATATATATATATATATATATATATATATATATATATATATATATATATATATATATATATATATATATATATATATATATATATGGATTCAACTATTTCAAGCTTCGTCGAGTTCTGAACGTTCTGTTTATTATTAAGATGATAGGAGCCCCAACAGCCCATCTTCCACTGTGAACACTGTGAAGGAGCGAACATGGTGCACTTTATCTGAGTTAGAGCAACCGACCTTTGGGGGCATACCCAACGAACGTGTTCATGACCGATTTTTTCTGCGACAAAATCGCGTCCCAATAAATAAAGGGACCTCAACTTCAAAAATACATACATTGCGTTTGAAAAGACCGCATTAGCAGAGTAAATGACAGCAAGGCGACTACATTTCGGCGCGCTTTTCAAATGCGTTTGGCAGGCGTTCAAAGGCTTTGTAAAGGAAAAATAAATTTAAGAATTGCATTTCCTTCAACGTCTATTTTTGGTAATCTAATGGTGATTGCACACTAATTTATATCTTTAATTAGTACTATTTCGTTCCTTTATATTTTTATTGCATTCTGCGCATGCGCCCATTTAATAAAATCGGTGTATAAAGAGGGGGGGGGGGGCAAAACGTGTAGGTTAGCGTTGACTATTAACTATTAGAAGGTTGACTATGAGGGCTAGCTGTACATTCCCCGTCTAATTCAACGTCTATTTTTGGTAGTAGAATAGCGGTTGTACATTCATTTATATAGCTAATGGATACCATTTCGTTCCTTTAGATTGTTCATTATACATTCTCCTGCCCCTTCAAATAAAAGGGGTGTGCGCATGTGAAGGGGGTGAGGTGGAGAGGTAGGTTAAGGTTGACCATTAACCCTGACCGATTTCTTATTTCTAGCCTGTACTCAATGTACAGCTGTACGTGCAGACAAGAGAGCATCGGATGTCGTCTGCTACGCGGGAATACCGCTTGTTTTCGGAGGCTAAAATTGTTTAGGCGATAAACAAAACGTGTACAGGACAGGGTGTAACACATTTCCCCGCGTTGGCCTCGCCATTTCCCAGGCCCCGCGACAAGGTCGGGCTGCTGCTCTTCTTGTAAACGACAGCGGCGGTGGCTGAATGAGTGTTCGCTCTTTGTCTTTTTCCCGGTGCACGCTTTCAAGGTTGCCGGCTGCGTACACGCGTTTAGCACCGGCTAATCGTATGCGCGGATCTCCATTCAGTCTCACTTGGATGGAACTCATGCAGGTCGAATGAACGGACCACATAGAACAAAGGAAGGGTCAAAGAAAGAAAGAAAATCCCCCCGTCGCCAATCGCAGGCGACTGTCGCGAGCAGGCTTGGCGGCTTAGCAGACGACAGTCAGTTTATGCCCGTGCACAGTGCCGCAGACGACAGTCTTAATTTGTAGGTATGCGTTGAGCGGCGTAGCAGACGACAGTGAGTTTATTCCCGTGCACAGTGCAGCAGACGACAGTCTAATTTGTAGGTATGCCTGGATAACTAGCTTAACCCGGGAAGCGGCCAGCACACCAGAGCTCCTGCAGGCATGATGTTTCTTTGTACGGATTTTGACTGGGCCATGAAGAGGTAAGCGTGTCCAATAAGTCGTGTAGGCTGGGTGAATTTCATCTACTTTTTCTCTCTGAACACTTTGGCAAGGATAAGTCAAAATGTAATTAAATGATAACGTTGAGGTCAGTTTTCGGCGGTTTGTCCTGAAAACAGAGTATAGTGACGAGATTTTCGAAGTTAACATCCTTTATGCGTCTGGTTTCCCATTGATCGTGCTTTCGGTACACCTGGCTTGCTATTGCAGAACAACGTCGCTGTGGGATTCGAACGCGAAGCCACTGAGCTCGAGATGGGCATCCGACATTCTGACCAAGCGCCACTCAATATAAACTGCAATTTGCATCGAGATACTGAGCATACAAACAAACAGAAAAAAGTTCCAAATTGAATGATAGTCCCCTCCCGAACCACTCAACAAAAAAAAAAAAAAAAGCTCGCTATGCTTTCTAGCGCGTACTTTTCGAAAAGTAGGCGCATGTATTCAACGGAAAAACTCTAGAATACGTAGCCTGTCGCGTAGCAACAATCGTCCATTATATTTTACAATAGGATTTCATTTGGGAAGAAAGGGGGAGGAGGGCCCGATAGACTTCACGGTCACAGCGAGGGAAGGGCAAAAACGATGTTTAATATCGCCGGCAGGCGTCTGAGAGTGCCCGTCATGGTGCGCATACCTTTACTACTGTAACGACCAAGAAAGCGTTGATAGTGTTGTGACTGATCTGAAGGAAAAAGTGCCCGAGAAGTTACGAAGTTGATGGTACGTGAAAGAGAAAAGCCCCTAATGGCGTTGTTCGCGCACTGTTATCAAAAGCTGATGGTCGAACCGTTTCGTTGTCAACCGGTAACCGTTATGTTCTTTTCGGTTCATCTCCGGTTCGGAGCCGACTCGACACACTGATATATATATATATATATATATATATATATATATATATATATTCTGGATACGCCACTGAGAATGACTAATGGGAAAGTGGAACCTGCAGCCCGTGAGCGCATGCCCTCGCTGACCCACGCGTGAATCTCTATCTCTTCCTGTTATGACGTCAGGAGATCGAAATTACCTGCTACGTCGTGGCGTCGCCGAGAAAACCCGGTATATGACGTCGAAAGTCAGCACGACCAAGAGAGCTTGCGATTCTGACGGAAACTGAGCCCATAGTATCGGCACCGCAGATAATAATGCCCGGTGCTGGCAGCGCCGAGAATGAGGCCATGTTTAGGCCATGTGCATGTTTAGAGCTACTTGTATTCTGCCTTACTTTTCATTTGTTCCCTGCCTTGTGTTCTGCAAAGATGTGCTCACAAAACTGGCTTTGTTGTTGAATTTGGGTCCATTTCTTTCGCTTTGTTTTAATTGTCGAATTAAAGGTAGGCATCAAATACTAAAACCTGGTTACTCGATCAAGCTGGATTTATCCCCGCGTGGATAAACCAAAATAAGGACAGAACGTTCATAATTATCCACACCATCGGGCGTTCATGGAGTTGGTTTAAATCCAACTAGCGAGACCCGCAGTGCTTGGCTTATAATTGGGCGCACTGCAGTGTCACCCGTCTACGGACTACGGAGACAAGAAAGAAACCCGGACAGAAGTCTTGAAGAGGAATCGCTGCAAAGCTTCGCCGTAAGAAAACTGAGCATTAGGGCGCCAATAAAACACTCTACAACACGTTTATACACTGAGCATTCGAAGCATTTCAGCAAAGATAATAAGTACTAGAAAGAGCACTATTTCCTCCAGTGGATATCGGCCCTACGTCTTTTGCCGGCAAATACAAATAGGCAGAAGGGCTATTTCTAGGTTTGGGTGCGCGCCATCCACTCATAATCGTCATCTTATCATCCTCACGATCACCAATATCATCATCGTTGTCGCTTAACCCAAGACCGCGAGTGAACGGGCTGTCACCTCGCAACTGAGACAAACTAGCAGCGGAACTATTCCCGTGATCCGGCGTATTCCATTATCATTATCCTCATCATCGTTTAGCTCGAGACCGCGAGCCCGGCGGCTGGCAGAACTTCATTGGCCGGAGTGTAGACGTACTGTGTTGCTGCTTTGCTCCAATTATCATCATCATCCAATTATCCAATCATCCACTTATCATCATCACGAGACCACGAGCGCGATGGTTGGCAGAATTTTATTGGTCGCTAGGGTGTACCTTCTGTGTTGCTTGCTTGTTCTCCAGGGGTAGTAACCCTATTCCACCCCTCTCTGGCGTTCGGTGCTGCGTCCGACCCTCCCCGCTTTCAGCTTGCCTTTTGCCGCAGCATCGTAGGTGCGAAGCTGTGAAGTCGAGGAGCCTGGGGACGCTATTCGCCGAGCATCATCACTATTTTGCCTTGTACCGTCTGTGGCTGCTGGCTTGTGAGACTACGCCACTCGCGATAACGGCCACTGGAAATGGGTCGTCGTGTTGCTGCTTCAGATATTCAGCGCCGGACGTCTCCTCGCGGCACGTTCACGATGCCTGGATCTCCGCCGTCGGCAGTAGTTACTGCGGGGCACATAACGTCGGTCAGCCCCCGAACCTCGACCTCGAACGTACTCCAGCCAGGGCCTCCTCCCGCCACGTCTTCGCTCGCGGAAGACTTCTTCGCGTGGCCCATCCTACAGACAAACTCCACCTGTACTTCCTACTTGCCGATGTCTCGGCCGGTCACTCCTCCACCGCCAGGTATCGCCACCGACTGCTCGTCTCTGCTTCGCTTCACCTGGAACCTTCAGCAGCCTGATGACCCTGGCCGTCCAGGAGACGCGGAGATGGCAGCGGCCCCACCGGCCGTGCCGATCCCTGCGTCCGCCGTTTCGCACAGAGATTCTACCGGCTATCAGGGCGCGCAGCATCAGCCACTGAACGACACTTGGCTCGCGGACTACACGACGAGCTCCAGCCCGCCTCATGATGTGTGGTCAAGCCAGCCGTCCTTGGTGCATGGCATCAACTTTCCGTGCTGTGACTGGGCGAGTGAAAATGACATAGTCCCGGTGCCCGCAAGCATGGGTCGTGAAAGCAACGCTTCGGGGCCGCATGCAGCGTCTATGGCCACCATGGTCCGTACCATCAAGGCCATCCGAGCCTCACCCATGACGCGTAGTTCCGGCACCGACGACGTGGTCAACGCGACAGTGAACGCCACAGCCCCAATACGCTCCTGCGCCACCCCGGGAAACAACATGGCCAGTGGCTGGTTCCATGCGGCACCGTATCGGAGAGGCTGGTTGAAGAATGATCAGGATACGGAGCCGCCCTTTCTACTCCCCGAGGACCAGGTGAGCATCGCCGCTGAAAGATCGAGTGGGCACATGAACGATGGCGGGCTCCTGTCAAGGTGGCAAGAGTCGGTTGAGGTAGGGCTTGCAGATCTTCGGCTGGAGGACTCTTCTGGTGGGCACCACCAAAGACACCACCCGGTACAGCTCCGCTCGTCGCCTCAAGCCCATACCGTTAGCCGTCACGCCTACCATTTCGACGCGGAAGCTTTCGTGTCCGATCGGGCATCGTGCGTGGTGTGCATGTCGGGGTTTGGTGCCGAGCAGCTGATGCACGCACTCCCGTGTAGCCAGTAGACTTCCTCGTCCGCTGCATCTACGAGTGGCTCAAGGAGAACCGCACGTGCCCCATTTGCCGATACGGCGCATTCGGGCCGGACGTAGATGTGAGCAGCTCGAAGGCCTCCTGATGCAGATGCGTAACAGGTTAGGTCATCCTGTGCTTCAAGGCCTGCTGTTGCTGATGGGCAATGTGTCGTGCGATCCAGAGCAAATTGACTGATTTAAAGCCGCAGCCCTACTGAAGGCTGCTTTAGTTGATGTTAATGCATTTGAGAGGTGACAATAGCACACCATTCTCGAATAAAATATGTCTAATATCGATGTCACTGGTAATTCTGATACCTATTGCGAATTTTATGGTATACGAGTATGCTGATTGCTGGAGTGGTGGAGACGTTTAAACGAGATAGAATTCAGTGGAGATGCCCTTCCCCTTCTCGTTCTTTGAAGCATGATATTATGAGAGGTTGGCAATAATACGGTGAATACCACTTTCAATTTCGTGACGCGCTCACATAAGATTGTTTACATGGATGCGACTGTTTCGCAATCATGATTTCTAGCACATCTGGCTAATAGGACGCACCGGCGTTTACTGTAGCGCATTGGTCACCTTTACATCAATGCGATGAACGAGAAAGCCAGTACGGTGCGCTACTATCAGATTCATATAAACCAGGGTGTCGAACCGGAACCGAACCGAACCGAAAATCGGAACTGAAACGGTATTTTTGCCTGAACTGAACCCGAATTCGAACCGTTATTTTTTGAGCACGCTGAACCCCAACCGGAACTGAACCGAAAAAAGAAATAACGGTTACTGGTTCATGGCGAGACGGTTCGACCCTTCGTTGTTGATATTGCACAGTCAATTCAATTCAGGCCTTTTTTTCTTTTATGTACCATCAACTTCGTACCCGCTAGCACTTTTTCCCCTCCAGACAATTGAATACTATATGTAATAACAGGGGAAATTAATGAGCACCAGTGTAGCAATGGTCTGGAGCTGCTGGAAGCGCGAGCGTAGCGCGAGATGACCAAACGAAATGTCATTCTCGGCAGCTTGCAGGAGATATAAAACGACTTTGCCCTTCCCTAGCTGCGACTTTATTGGAGCAATCAGGCGGCAGGAGGGCACCACTGCGCAAGGGCGAAAGTGTGCAATCTTTTTGCATTTCATAATTAGTTTAAAAGGTCCGACACCTGCAAATTGTTAATACTTGACAAGTGTGACCGCAGGAGCTGCTCAGTGGCTAAGCCGTTTGCTGCTGACCACAAGTGACCTCGATTTCCCTTCCCCACGACCGTTTTTCTGAAGTAGACGGAAATCGAGAACGTCGGTGTATCGAGATTTTGATCCACGTTTAATATCGCCAGCTGGTTAAAATTAGTCTGCCAGCCTGCAACATAAGCTGCGCCTCGGAGCAGAGATATAGCACGGGGCATCAAATGTGTAGGTTTTTTAAATATGTTTACACCGAAAACAACAAAAAAGGTGAATCACGTTGTTTTAAAATATTACGCAAAAAGTAAGTAAAACCGAATAAGTAAAAAAAAAAGCACCAAACGTGGATATTGCTATATACTTTTCTTTGTCCTGCCTTTCACAACCAAACCTGTTATCAATGCGAAGGAAGTGAGTTCCGTGGTCAGTTTTTGAGGATAGTACATTGGACAAGTTCCGTTTTTTACAGATACAAATAATAACAGATATGTCAGGGAAAACTGTTGAGGTGCGCACTTAATCCTTTGGCAAGAAATTGCAGCCCTCGGCCTTGTCTTGGAAGCAGAAACAGTAATAAACCAGATGACACGTACAGAAAGGCAGGCTGGTACCTCACACTGCCCAATTCACCCAGCGATCATCTTTTCTGCTTGTTCTGCAGTTTTGTCTCTTTCAGATCCGCTTTTTTTCGAAGCTGCACTTGTACTGATTCCGTAACTCGCTACATTACTTCTGCTGCTGCTCGTTCCGGAGGGGAGTACTGCTGTGGACAAATTAAAGAGCGTCCACCCAAAATAGTCCCATCTCATGCTCCACGCGTCAAATTTTCCTTTCATTTTGAAAGAGCACAATCTGTTAGAAGATTCCGCAATGTAGCACACGGAACGATGGCCGGGGGTCAGGCGGTACAATGACATACTGCTTGTAATGCACACATCCGGTAAAGCTATCCCAAAAGGAATTACAGTGGTCAGAGCAATAATGCAGCGACTGAGCGTTAACTAAAGCTTACTTTTAACAAAAGTGTGGCTAACACATTCGATAAGGTGACAGCTAACAAATTATTCCCGGTGACCAAATAATCTAATTCATTGGTAGTACTTATGTGCCTGTTGTAGGATTTTTCTCTTTTGTTACAAATATAAAAAATGTGCGCCATTGGTATTAAGCGCTGGTATTTGAACGCACGCAGGCCTAAATTTAATGCTTCAAGGTTAGCGTGATCGGCGATTCCATAGCGACGATTGAGATTTTAACAAAAAAGGAAATGGCAGAAAATATATGCAATCGTCATATCTGTTGACGGTGGCTTTATAAATTGTCGCTGGGGCAACATAAAGTCTGGGCGAGAAAGTAGGTGGTAAAATGGTCGCCACTTCGTCTGTTTTTCTAATATCTCGTGATTGTTTAAAGTTTGCCTTGCAACTCGCCACTGCCCTTGGGCAACAGCAGCATTTTGAATTTTTGTTTGCAGTTTGATTTGACTGTCGTTTTATACTACTAAATATATATTTTTTTAATTTCAGTGATAATTCATCTCATTGAACCGGTTCGCGAACCGGTTCAAGCTCCCGAACCGGTTCGGTACATGATTTTGTCGAACCGGAACTTAACTGGAACGAAATGATTTCGCCTGAACCAGAACCGTAACCGAACCTGCATTTTTTTCTGTTCGACACACTGATATAAACGCGTCTTATAGCGCAACTGAAGGCACTAAAGTGCTTGCGCTACACTGCAGATTGTGCCTGCTTGTGTTCTTTGCTTGTAGCTCTCTTTTAACAGAGAACCAATCATCAGTGGGCGATAGAAAAACAATGTTAGGGCACCAAGACCTGAGACACGGCAAACGGCGATGAAAAACTACGTCAAAGTAGACTTGGACACGCGCATACACCCGCACAAAAACATGTACAACATGACACACGCACACACTTGTTTAATCCCCGTAAAAAATATGAGTGCCATCAGGTGCCGCTGCATTGTATAAGTGGAATTTTAATCCCGCTCGTAGTTCACCACCCTCACGCAACGCTGAGCGGATGATGCCATGCTTGGAGTTGTGAGATGGTCATAATAGTAATGATGCTGATTAATAAGTACTAAAGATTCCCAGGGCTTCTTATGCCATCTCTAAGACGACACAAAGGGAAAAGCCTGAGTGGCCATGCATTAAAGACAATCACATTACTTTGTTTCACGTTATATTTTCGCGCATTCACGTCCGCCATCGCCAAATCTTTCTTCCTCTTACAGCGTACCTATTTAACCGGCAACTTTTATAATGACGTCCACACAAATACACTAAGTAATGCACATTTTGCCACTTTTATTAACCGGCTTAATAACTACCGGTGCTTTATTTTCGCGCCTTCGGCTTCGTTTTTACGCTTCCTTCATCTGCGGTGTGCTGGCGTAAGGGCGTATTTCCAAACGCTTCGCTGCACAGCGCCCCATGTGGCACGTCTATTCGCCTGATGCAGAATGTTAATTAAACGTGGTTATAGGCTGCGCGCCAAACCTAAAGCGAACCAAAACATACGAACTCGACATTGTGAACCAAAAAAAAAAAAAACAGGCAGAATTAAATTAGAAAAAAATTGCAAGAACAAAATTGAAAAATACCCCGCAGGGGCTCGAACCCAGGCCGTCAGCGCCAAAATCCTCAATTCTACCCTCGACAGAGTTTCATAAGGAAGTCAATAGAATAATGGAATAGCGCGTGCACTGACATCACACAACTCTTGAGGGCGCCGTGCAGCGAAGCATTTGGAAACACGCTGTGTGGCAGATGGCTTGGACGGCCACCTTTCACTACTCATTGATTCGGGGCGAAAAAACGCGAAACTGATCATGCTGCATATGTGAAACCTTCGCAGTTATCAACGCAGTTAGTTCCGCTCTTTGCGTGACTTTTTTTTTGCGCCAAAACAAAGACAATTCACATCAGTTCGGGCTTCGATACTCATGAGTGCAGCACATCCCCGCCTTTCAACGTTTCGGACAACCTACTGATAAAATGGGATAACAACAAGAGTTGAGGCGAAGAAAAACTAGTAGCGAAGCTCTTTCTATGATTGGGTGCGTTAATTATAGTCATCATCAACGTCATCATCATAATCACCTTCACCTTCGTCGTCGTCGCAGCTGAACCCGAGACCACAAGGACATTGGCTGTCGAAACTTGATTGGACCGTGCATGACTAAGACAAACCAGAGTTACTCTGAAGACAAAAACAGCACGATTTGGTGTATGCCAGTTCTATTATCGTAATACCATTATCATCATCACGAGACAAAGAGCGCGATGGTTGGCAGAATTTTATTGGTCGCTAGGGTGTGCCTGCTGGGTTGCTGCCTTGCTCGCCAGGGGCAGTAACCCTATTCCACCCCGCTCTGGCGTTCGGTGCTGCGTCCGGCCCTCCCCGCCTGCAGCTTGCCATTTGCCGCAGCATCGTAGGTGCGAAGCTGTGAAGTCAAGTAGCCTGGTGACGCTATTCGCTGAGCATCATCGCTATTTTGACTTGGACCGTCTGTGGCCGCTGGCTTGTGAGACTACGCCACTCGCGATACCGGCCACTGGAAATGGGTCGTCGTGTCGTTGCTTCAGATATTCAGCGCCGGACGTCTCCTCGCGGCACATTCACGATGCCTGAATCTCCGCCGTCGGCAGTAGTTACTGCGGGGCACATAACGTCGGGTAGGCCCCGAACCTCGACCTGGAACGTACTCCAGCCAGGGCCTCCTCCCGCCACGTCATCGCCCGCGGAAGACTTCGCGTGGCCCATCCTACAGACAAGGTCATACTTGCCAATGTCTCGGCCGGTCACCCCTCCACCGCCAGGTATCGCCACCGACTGCTCGTCTCTTCTTCGCTTCACCGTGGACCTTCGGCAGCCTGATCACCGTGGCCGTTCAGGATACGCGGAGATGGCAGCAGCCCCACCGGCCGTGCCAATCCCTGCGTCCGCCGTTTGGTACAGATTCTACCGGCTATCAGGGCGCGCAGCATCAGCCACTGAACGACGCTTGGCTCGTGGACTACACGACGAGCTCCAGCCGTCCTCATGGTGTGTGGTCAAGCCAGCCGTCCTTGGTGCATGGCATCAGCTTTCCGTTCTGTGACTGGGCGAGGGAGAATGACGGAGTCTCGGTGCCCGCAAGCACGGGTGGTGAAAGCAATGCTACGGGGCCCCATGCAGCGTCTATGGCCACCATGGTCGGGACCATTAAGGCCATCCGAGCCTCACCCATGACGCGTAGTTCCGGCACCGACGACGTGGTCAACGCGACAGTGAACGCCACAACGCCAACACGCTCCTGCGGCACCCCGGTAAACAACACTGCCAGTGGCTGGTTCCATGCGGCACCGTATCGGAGAGGCTGGTTGAAGAATTATCAGGATACGGAGCCGCCATTTATACACCCTGAGGACCAGGTGAGCATCGCCTCTGAAACATCGAGTGGGCACCAAAACGTTGGCGGGTTCCTGTCCCGGTGGCAAGAGTCGGTTGAGGAAAGGCTTGGAGATCTCCCGTTGAAGGACTCCGTTGGTGGGCACCACCAGAGACACCACCGGGTACAGCTCCGCTCGTCGCCTGAAGCCTATACCGTCAGCCGTCACGCCTACCATTTCGACGCGGAAGCTTTCGTGTCCGATCGGGCATCGTGCGTGGTGTGCATGTCGGGGTTTGGTGCCGAGCAGCTGATGCACGCACTCCCGTGTAGCCAGTAGACTTCCTCGTCCGCTGCATCTACGAGTGGCTCAAGGAGAACCGGACGTGCTCCATTTGCCGATACGGCGCATTCGGGCCGGACGTAGATGTGAGCAGCTCGAAGGCCTCCTGATGCAAATGCGCAACAGGTTAGGTCATCCTGTGCTTCAAGGCCTGCTGATGCTGATGGCCAATGTGTCGTGCGATCCGGAACAAATTGACCCATTTAAAGTCGCAGCCCTACTGAAGGCTGCTTAAGTTGATGTTAATGCATTTCAGAGGTAACAATGGCAAATCATTCTCGAATAAACTATGTCTAATATCGATGTCCCTGGTAATTATAATACCTATTGCGAATTTTATGGTATACGAGTATGCTGATTGCGGGAGTGGTGGATATGTTTAAACGGGATAGAATTTAGTAAAGATACCCTTCCCCTTCTCTTGCTTTGAAGCATATTATGAGAGGTTGGCAATAATACGGTGAATATCACTTTCAATTTCGTGGCGCGCTCACATAAGGTTGTTTACATGGATGCCACCGTTTCGCAATCACGATTCCTAGCGCATCTGGCTAATAGGACGCACCGGCGTTTACTGTAGCGCATTGGTCACCTTTACATGAATGCGATGAACGAGAAAGCCAGTGCGCTACTATCGCATTTATATAAACGCGTCTTATACTATGTGCAATTATATTAGCACATGCTTGAAGAAGGATACATATACGAGAGGTAGAAAAGGCATGGGAAGTGTGGGCGTGTTGGTTGGGACTCGTGGAAAAAAAAGCTGAACAAGACTTTATACGAAGGGGAAATTAAGACACCAAAGTGCTCGTGCTACACTGCAGATTGTGCCTGCTTGTTTCCTTGGCTTGTAGCCCTTTTTTAACAGATAACCAATCATCAGTGGGCGATAGGAAAACAATGTTACGGCACCAAGACCTCAGACACGACAAACTTCGATGCAAGAATACGTCAAAGTCGACTTGTACACGCGCATAAACATGCATACACATGCACACAAACAAGTACAACTTGACACGCACACACACTTGTTTGATCCCCGTAAAAGGTAGGAGTGCCAGTAGGTGCCACTGCATTGTATAAGCGTAATTTTAATCCCGCTCGTAGTTCGGCACCCTCACCATACCGCTGAGCGGATGCTTGGAGTTGTGAGATGGTCATAATAGTAATGATGATGATTAAGACGCATGACGACGTAAGTGCGAAAGATTCACAGGGTCTCTTATGCCATCTCTAATACCTCAAAGGGGAAAACCTTGAGTGGCGATGCATTAAAGACAATCACATGACTTTGTTTCATGTTATTTTTTTCCACATTCACGTCCACCAGCGACATGTCTTTCTTCGTCTTCCAGCGTGACTATTTAACCGGCCACTTTTTTAATGACGTCCACACAAATGCGCTAGTTCTTGCACATTTTCCCACTTTAATTAACCGGCTTCATTACCGCAGCTGCTTTATTATCACGCGTTCGGCTGCGTTTTTACGCTTCCTTCACCTGACGTGTGCTGGCGTAAGGACGTATTTCCAAACGCTTCGCTGCACAGCGCCCCACGTGACTTGTGTCTTCGCGCGAGGCAGAATGTTAATTAAACGTGGTTATAGTCTGCGCGCTGAACTTAAAGCGAACTAAAACATACTAACTCAACATTATGAACCATAACAACACGCAGAATTACCTTAGAAAAAAATTTCAATAAGAATGAATGAATGAAACAAATCTTTATTAAAACAACAGGTGCAGTTGTTAGGGCACCCGCCCTGTGGAGGGGATCCCTAGTCCGGGATCCCCTGGCTGCGGCTGGCTGCGCGGGCCCTTTGCACCAGGTCAAGCTGGAACGTAGGGTCCTTGCTGGTCAACCGCGCCGTCCACTGTTGTATAGAGGGGTTGGGGATTGGGTGCAGGTCCGGTGTCTTTTGGCACTCCCACACCTGATGGTATAGGGTACCGGGCGTTGGGCAGTAGTGGCAGGTGGCTGGAAAATACCCCGCCTGGGCTCGAACCCAGGCAATCAGCGCCCAAATCCTCGACTCTACCCTCGAGCTCAAAGAGTTTCATAAGGAGGTCATGGCATATTTTTTTCTTTATTACATGGGAGAATACACTTAGACGTTGCAGTACGAGGAATACAAGCAAACAAAAGAATGCACTGAAGTTATGAGAAGCACATATACATCAAAACTCAGGCAAACACACACAAGCGTTCAAAAGAAGGAACCAGTCAGGTGGTTGGTCAAGCGAACTATACACACTATGTACAAATGACACAGTTTCTCGGAAATATCACTTTGTTGATCTTGGTGGCTCAGCATGCCTATCACTTAAGCGGCATCGCCACAGACTGTACAAACCAAGCAACACAAACATGTCATAAGGCGGCTCACCAGGATAGTCGAATGGCAAAAATCGAATAGAGAAAGGCGTAATATCCATGTCTTTTCTGAGCGTTCGCTGTAAAATGCGTCAGAAAAAGACAGCATCTCTGCAGTCTACAAAGCAGTGATCAATTGTCTCTGGTCGAGTACAGAGCCGACAGTCTGTCGACCAAGCTATAAACAGACCCCGGTCTTTCATCCAAGTTTTAACAGGGAGCGTGCCGGTGTGTAATTTAAAGAAAAATGTTTTAACACCTGGCGGAACACACATTTTACACACTCTATTGAGGACATCCTGGTACGAACACGGTAGGTACGAAACACGATATAAAGGTGTGGGCAAAAGCCCAGAAACCAGGGCATCAAAAATAGACTCGCGCAAAGCAGTAAATATGTACTCAAGGCTAAACCGAAGCGAACAAGGCTGTAAGAAGCGAAACGTGTCAACCACTTCGTTGAGGAAACCTCGCGGGCTTCGGGCTGCGTCCACAGACAGCGAAGACACCACTATATAAGGGAGAAAATGTGCAAGATGTATTTGCAGTACAGCTTTCAAAAAAGGATGTTAAACATCTCGAAAGTAGAATAACACTCCCACCTCCCCTCGCGGCAATCCCTGTGTAGATGCGACGCATAGGGGTTCACGTTGCAGCGTTGGACAGCGGAGGAACGGCGCTGGAACGATGGAGCGGAGCGGCGCAGGCACCGTGTTTTATAGCGCGCATAACGGTGAGGGGACGCGCTGGCGCCAGTGCGTCTGCCGCGGCTATGACGCAACACAATCCACTTTAATCCAATCCAATCCAATCCAAGCCAAGCCAAGTCAAGCAAATCCAATCGAATCCAATCCAATGCCCCTCGCGAGAGAGTGTTCGCTATCGGAGAGGAGAGGGGGTGAGCGGCGGAGAGCGCAGCTGGCGCGGCGAGTAGAATGGGGGAGGGGCGGACGCCGACGACAACGCCGGATGCAGGGACAAGGCGGGTGAATGAGATGCGTTGCATCTAAAACGAGAAAGAAGCTGCCAAAGAAACAGATGAACAAGCCCAAGTCCCCCTCGCACAACCGGAAGAAAAAGGTTATCGTGACGCAGAGGCAGTGTCGCATGCAATGACGTTTTGCGGAGCAGCGACTATTGCTAGGTCATGGAATACTGCGCACAGTGACATCACACATCACTTGGGGGCAGTGTGTAGCGAAGCGCTAAGCCAGCCTCTATAGCGCTGTGCAGCGAGGCCCGAGGAGCGGCGCTAGTATTAAACATAGAGTGTCAAACATAGGTACGTTTGCTTCTCCTTAGTTTTTCTGGTAAGATGACTCGTCATCACACCGCTACAAAGGGGTTACCACTGTCAACAATCATCATCATCATTTAATGACACGCTGCGTGGCAGAGGGCGTGGACAGCCACTTTTCGCTGCTGATTGATTCGGGGTGAAAAAACGCGAAAGTGATCATGCTGCATATGTGAAACTTTCGCAGTTATCAACGCAGTTAGATCCGCTCTTTGCATGACTGTTTTTTTGCGCCGAAACAAAGACAATTCACATCAGTTGCCGCTTCGATATTCATGAGTGCAGCAGATCGAATTCCCCGCCTTCGAACGTTTCGGACAACCTATTGATAAAATCGGATAACAAGAGTTGGAAAATAAAGGAAATATTATTAGTTGATGCGAAGACAAACTAGCAGCGGAGCTCTTCCCATGTTTGGGTGCGTGCATTATAGTCATCATCACCATCGTCATCATCATGATCATTTTCACCTTCGTCGTCGTCGCAGCTGAACCCGAGACCGCAAGCACATTAGCTGTCGGAACTTGATTGGACCATGCATGGCTAAGGCAAACATAGCAACAGACTTATTCCCATGATTTGGTGCATGCCATTTCTTTTATAATAATGCCATTATCATCATCACGAGACCACGAGCCCGGCGGCTGGCAGAATTTTATGGGTCGCTAGGGTGCGCCTGCTGTGTTTCTGCCTTGCTCCCCGCGGGGCCAGTAACCCTATTCCACCCCGTTGTGGTGTTCGGTGCTGCGTCCGACCCACCCCGCTTTCAGCTTGCCATTTGCCCACGGTGTAAGAATATTTTCTTACACCGTGCATTTGCCGCAGCATCGTAGGTCCGAAGCTGTGAACTCAAGTAGCCTGGGGACGGTATTCGCCGAGCATCATCGCCATTTTGCCTTGGACCATCTGTGGCCGCTGGCTTGTGAGACTACCCCACTCGCGATAACGGCCACTGGAAATGGGTCGTCATGTCCTAGCTTCAGATATTCATTGCCGGACGTCTCCGCGCGGCACATTCACGATGGCTGGATCTCCGCCGTGGGCAGTAGTTACTGCGGGGCGCATAACGTCGGTCAGGCCCCGAACCTCGACCTCGAACGTACTCCAGCCAGGGCCTCCTCCCGACCCGTCATCGCCCGCGGAAGACTTCCTCGCGTGGCCCGCCCTGCAGACAAACTCCACCTGTACTTCCTATTTGCCGATGTTTCGGCCGGTCACCCCTCCACCGCCAGGTATCGCCACCGACTGCTCGTCTCTGCTTCGCTTCACCTGGAACCTTCAGCAGCCTGACGACCATGGTCATCCCAGAGACGCGGAGATGGCAACAGCCTTAGCGACACTGCCAATCACTGCGCCCGGCGTTTGGGATCGAGGTTCGACACGCTATCATGGCGCGTCGCATCAGCAGCGGCCCACATATTACCAGCCAATGAACGACGCTTGGCGCGCGGAGAATGGAGCAAGCTGTAGCCATCCTTGTGCTGAGCTGCCCTCGGTGCATGGCTTCAACTTTCCTCGCCGCGATTTGGCGAGTGGTGATGATGCAATCAAGGCGACCTCAAGCACCGGTGGCGAGGACAACGCTACGAGGCCCCATGCAGCGTCTATGGCCACCATGGTCGGGACCATAAGGGTCATCACAGCCTCACACCTGATGCGTAGCTCCAGCCCCGACGTGGTCGACGTGACAGTGAACGCCACAGCGCCAACACGTTCCTCCGCCACCCCGGGAAACAACAAGGCCAGTAGAGATCCTCATGCGGCACCGCATCGGGGCGGCTGGTTGAAGAAGGATCAGGCTGCTAGACCGCTATTTCTACGCCCAGATGACCACATGACCACCGTCGCTGAAACATCCACCGCGCGCCAGGTGGTGACTGAGAATGACTGGATGTTGCCACGGTGGCAAGAGTCAGCTGAGGAAGAGGTTGCACAACTGCGACTCCGCCTGGACGGCTCCGCCTTCCTTGGCGTGTCCCATCAGCAACGCTATCGAGGACAGCCCCGCACGTCGACTGAAGCCCAGACACAGAGGCGGCCATCCTACCACTTCAACAGGGAAGCTTTCGCGTCGGATTGGGCACCGTGCGTGGTGTGCATGTCGGGGTAAGGCGTCGAGCATCTGATGCGTGCACTCCCCTGTGGCCAGTATACTTCTTGGTCCGCTGCATCGACGAGTGGCTCAAGGAGAACCCCCCCATTCCCCATTTGCCGATGAGAAGCATTTGGGCTGGACATAGATGTGAGCAGCTCGAAGGCCCCCTGACGCTGGTGCGCAACATGGTATGACATCCTCTGCTAGAAGCCCTCCGGACGCAGATGTAAAACATGTTGTGTGATCCGGAACATCCTGACCTATTTAAAGTACCAGCACTATCAAGGGCTTTTTTAGGTGATGTTTATGCATTTGAACGGCGACAATGCCAAATAAGTTTCGAATAAAGCATACCTAACATCGATGTCATTGGTAATTGTGACACCTATTGCGAATTGTAGTAAACGAGTATGCTCATTGCGGGAGTGCTATGGACGTGTTTAAACAAGGTTTCCGTGGACGTGCCGCGCCTTTCAGTGTTTGAAGCGTGAAGCCCGAAGTCGGTAGTAATTCTGTGTGTGTGTGAGCCCTCATCGTGTTTAAACACCCTTTGAACCTAAACTAGCCCACAGTGGCGTACCCGGGGCGTGCAGAAAAGAACTCCAGGTTTAAAATAAGCAGTGAAGGGGGCGAACCGAATGAGGGTTAATGTTTTCTCCGCCCGTTTGTCTGGACGCAGCAGTGTTTGCTTTCTAGGGCCATTACGGCCATGCAGCAGCCAGTTCCCGGCATATAGCCGCACGCAGATACATTTCCATTCGTCAAAAGGATACGTATACGCACTCAGACAGCACGCGAAAGGTCGTCGACACGCTGATATGACGAACGCGCGGCCCGAGTTCGTCGCCCCTTTAAATTACTCTATTATGCGTAGCGATAGTTTCAGAGCTTTCGCCACGTGGGGGTTGCGTTGAAATGTCCCATATTCCGATGCACCGACAGAGAGTGTCACGCATGAACTGTGATGCCTAAAACCGACACATTTAAAGCCTTTTCTGAAAAGTGCCGTGGCGTGAGGGGTTGGTAATGGATGCGTTTGAAACGAGGCCTGTTTTTTTTTTGTTGTCGTTTCGGTGACACTATTTCGGGAAGGATGAGGTTTGGCTTCATTGGTGCATTTTCAAGCGTGACTTCAGTTTTGAACGCTTATTTCATTTCCCCAGTGGCTATTTTTAACGGCATTTTGTTTACTTCGGAAGCTCGTCTCATGGTGGCATCCGAAGGCACGTCTCTGAAACGGCACGCGATATTCTCACTTCCGAACCCAAAAATAAGCCGCATCGTGCGGACGTACACGCATATTGCGATAAAGAGCGAAATTTGGCGCGCTGTCGGACGTGGAAGCAGCAGCGTAGCGTGACGGCGTACAAACACGCAGACGAAAAAAAAAAAAAAAAAAGCAGCCACTGCTCACTTCCAGCTCTCCCTCGCTACCGCTAAAAAAACGACAAAAAGTATTTATTGCGTTATTATTCACGCCCGGACACCTGCATGGACGCAGACGACCGTCCGGCGGGGCGTCCAGTATTACTCCATTGACGGAGTTTGTTACCCGTATTGGTTTGGCTCTAGGCTTCTGCAACACGACATAGTGTCCTTAGCGGGTTTGCGATTAGCAGCTGTCTCTCCAAGGACTGAGTACACCCTTGTACCCTCTCCAAATCTCGCAATCGGTACGTGTATTCTAAATGACTCGCCAATTGTCTCTTCGGTTTGTTATCTCTTCTATAGGGTCCTGTCGACTGCGCCACTTTCTGCGGCATTGTCTTGTATGGTTGCTCCGACTAAACCCATTTAATTTTTTTCGGCAGCAACCACCCGAGCTCGTTTGTTCATCTACTTCACTTTACAATTATGCTGTGAGCTATCGGGAATCCCACAGCCTGCGACGGTATTGGATCGCCCGGCTATGCAACTCTACAAAACCTAAAGTTGCTGTGCTGATGTGAATATGTCTCCTCGTGCCATAAAAGCAGCCTGGCCTCTAGATTCTTCTGTTTGTCTCCCGTTTTATGGTGCGATAAATCATGGTCGCGTTTATTTTCTTTTGTTTTATTACACCAGGAAACCTTTTGCGTAAACGTGACTCCCGTTTACGGTCGAACTCACCCAACCTATACAGCTGGACAATGGAACGCAGCTCAATAGACTGTTCCGAAAGAGTTTAGAGCCACTGAAGTTACTTAGAGCGTAACGGATGCTTTTGTACGCAGCCTCGTAAGAAATAAGTCGCCGCGGAAGAGACTGTATGCCGCGATATCGAGCGAATGTGCCTATCCCTACACCACGATGGTGTGCCTACAGCGACATTTGCTCCAAGACTATTTATAAGGATCGTCTTCTCTCCTCCTGGCTGTCCTGTAATTGGCGTTTAGCATTACGCCCATTCTAATCGCATCTCCGCACGGCGTCCGTCCGCTATACGTTACCCTTGCCGCCGCCGGCGGTTCTGTTGTCTCGGTGACATCACCTTATAATCCCCGTTCCCCGCCGAATCGGCCATTCATCTCCGCGTTCCTTTTTCCTCCGGTTTGACCCATTGTGCGCGCAGTGTGTATTACCATGCCCTTGTGAACGCGTGCCCATGTCTGCTTTTTCCAGTTGGAGCCTATAGGGGCGTCGCTGCAGAATTTCCTGGCCTCGTCGAGCGATGCCGTGTTTGAACAGCGACGACTACGGCTGGGCGTAGAGTTGGGACTGTGCGCGGCTGAATCCACCGGGAAGCCGAGGCTTTCGTCGTGCGTGGCCGCGGCCGCTGCTGCTGCTGCTGCCTTCTGTAACCTTGGCTGGAGCTTTGGACGGCTCTCGAAGCCGCGCTGTCGTCACCCGTCGGCGAGACGCCATCGAGATCGTCGCGAGGACCTGCTTTCTTCGTCGGTGTCGGGGGAGTGGGTATGTTTGCGCCTACCTTGCATACATACACGCTCATTCGTCAAGTAGTGCTCATCTCCGAGGCGGGCCCTGTTGACACGGGAACGTCTTGGCCTTGCCAGTTGGTCTTCTGATGTGGGTTCCGTGACTGTCGCTTTCGCGGATATGGCTACTCGATTTCGTCGTTGGTACGAGACGAAGGTCTGTGACTACTTTTGTTTTGTCCTGTTGGAAACGCGAGCTAATGTTGGTGTTGTCGGTGGGGACGAGAAATAGGAATAAGGATCAAACATGGATTTGAAGAATCCCTTTTCGTAGGCGCTGTACAGGAGCTGAAAACGTAACTTATTGAAATGAACGCGTATGTGAAAAAAAGACGTGCGTTGGTGACACTTGCGCTTGTTTCCTTTGCTTCTAAGATGGGGTCGGGTGTCAGTCTCTCAACATGTGAGGCACGAAAAAAGAGTGCACGCTGCCGCAAACCTAGCTAGCAGGTCTAAAGCATTATTTGGTCATGAGCCGTTCATTGGCAAGTTAGGCTGGCGTAATTTTCGCTGTACCTGAGTGTTTCATGTGAGCATATTTGTGAGTGGTTCCATTTTAACGACGGTCAGGCTTCAACTCATAGACATGCTTCAGTGTTCCGGCAAACAATATACACTGCTAAATGAAATGTCATGAAATGTAATGAAGTTTATATCTGTTTTATTCCTTTGCCCCAAAACGTCCCTTGCTTTATTTTTTTGCTTGTCCCTCACCGAGCGCATAGGAATGTAGATTACTATCCTTACCGGCTCATCTTTACTTATTAGTGGTAACTACCATAGGCCTACAATAAACTTTTATAATAGCTACGATAAATTGATACAACGATATACCTAAAACTTGGCACTGCCTGACCATGGCGAACGAACATCGCTACAAACCTCTATGCAGTTGGGCTATGTGAGGGCGAGTTAAGTTATTTACAGGCGTTTTGCTAGTAGGAGCAGGGGCAAAAAAAATTCATGTGAGCTGTTTCCGACAATAGCTCGAAATACACGGAGCATATGTCACGCAGTCGATTTTATCGCTGTGAGGGTCGTTATAGATTGCCTCGCTTCAATAAGTTACCCCCTATATGATGTGACAGCCACAGTTTGTTTCGGCAAACCTGCTGTGAACCACCGTCCTACTTGAGATAATCCAAAGAACGTCGGCGTTTACTACAAAGGCGTTTCTATATCGTTCTGGTTGATTGCAGGGTTTAACGCGCTGACGCAACGCAGGCGATGAGGCGCGCCGTAGTGGAGGGCTCCGGATTAATTTTGACCATCTGGGTACCTTTAACGTGCGCCAAAATCTCGTTTACACGGGCGTTTTTGCTTTTCGCCTCCATCGGAAAAGGCCACCGCGGCCGGGAATCGAACCCGCGTCCTCGTGCTCAGCAGCGCAACGCCTTAGCCACTACTATATCGTTCTGAAATCCTGCATGCTCGAGAAATGTTTTGGCGGGAAACCACAACGTAGATTTCTTTTAAGTACCTCCATAAGAATGAAAGTTAGAACTGCTTTTCGGGACCATAGATGATCCCGCTTTTTTGTGTATAGCTACATGCCGACCACGATTACGAATGTGTCTTTCTGAAACTGCTCCCCCATGTGCGCAAGCATACTGAATCTATAGCAGTCTCATCAGGGTATGAGCCACAATTATACGTCTTTTTCTTTTCATAATCCTCACTGGGGACAGGTATTCTGAAGTCTCAAACATTAAGGATCTCCGAAAAAGCAGTGCCTTTCTGTCAACCATTACACGGCGCAGTCATTCTCCGTAAATCACTGTCTAACGTATTTAAATGAACATACTTGTAATTAAAAAATGCACGCTTTTATTCTACAATTATATTTTTATCTCAAGCGCGCCATAAATTTCCTTTGTTTTGAAAAACGTTAACATGCGGGAAAGTCCTCAGCGATGTTCATTGTGGTCCCATTTCGTATACCTGTGCATACCAGTTGTTAGCAGGCATTGTTAGAGAATTTGTTGGAGCTGTATTTTTTGGAGGTGTATTTATAAATTTATAAATAATTTTTGTATGTATAAAGAAATTATTTATAAAGTATTTATAAAGTATTTATTTAAAGTATTTATTTAAAGTATTTAAATAAAGTATTTATAAATATAAATGTATTTATAAAGATTTTTTTGGAGGTGTATTTATAAAATAAACGGCGAGGAAATCTACCCCAGAAAATCAAAATTTTGCATATAAAAACTTGTGACGCTTTGATTTCTAGGACCTCGACTTGGTTACAAGCAAGGAGAGGCGGACGAAGAGTCGCGCTCAAGATGACCTAGAATGCTCATTAGTATTCAGACAGTAATATTGCCAAAATAATGACTGTTCTAAAAAACGTTAGTATCAGGTTGATGCATCAGAATTTTACGTACCCAATGTGTACTTGAGTTTTAGCCCCGGACACCTAACGATGATTTAATAAGTGTTACAGTTAAATTCATACTGAGCGCTACTGTACATGTGAAGACTTTTATACTCAACCTTAAATGCTGGAAAAGATGTTCATGCTGTGCATTTAAAACGTGTATTTAAGGAACAGTCGACGTCACAGTGGATTCTAACACTTGCCCACTATCCAAAATAGGACAAGAAACAAAAATAGGTCGGGAAATGGAGGTTTTTTTCCCCCGATCGTTTCGTAGATCGTTTCCGCTAGGGCACGAATGGCTGTTGCCGTCGAAAACATCCGGTTCGTTTGAGTTCCTGTGAGCATTTGATACCTGTAAACGTTTGCCATTCGTAGAAGTCTGCAAAGTGGGACTTCTCCGAATCAGACTTGGTTGCCTGGATCTCCATTGTACCACTAAGTGCAAAAAACCTTCGTTTACGTTTGCCAATTTGTGCTACAAAAAGCTCTCCGTACTGTGCCACGCTGCCGGGGGTATACAAAAATCGCCGCGGATAGCAGCTTCCGCTATGTCGTGTGTATACGGAAACTCACACTGAAAAAAAAAAATGAACTGCATAAAATCGTATACAGGAGTTTACTTGCCAAAAAGTATATACTTATCATTGCATGAAATCGTATATACCAGTTTACCCGCCACGACGCCTACTTGGCAGAACGTTTACAGCTACCTCCGCATAAAATCGTCTACAGAAGCTCACCTCTTGCCAATGTTCGCAGTTATCATGACACAAAATCGTACCTGAAGTTCACTTTCCAAGAAGTTTACAGCTACTTCTATTTTGCAAGAAGTTTACAGCTACTTCTACTTTCCAAGAAGTCTACAGCTACTTCAGAGTAAAATCGTATGCAGGAGCTTGCGTGCCGGCAGCTGTTGTGAGATAATAAATCCCACGAACTGTTTGCGGCATATTAAAGTAGCCCCAGAAGGTGTCTTGATGAAAGGAAAGCCTAGTGCAACACGCCTAGGCACAGGTTCTTAAATAAACTTTGATGAACGCAATATGGACTGTTGTTAGTTCTTGCAGCAACGTGTCAATGTTCTTCTCTTGGATAACGCGGATGCAGGCGGTCATGGCTCCGATGCTGAGCGCGGCCATGTTCTACGCCATGTGCAACGCCTTCTCGCGCTGCTGCCCTCCCGACAGCGTCACCATGCCGTGCCGCTGCACGGGACCCAACACCTTCACTGTGCTCACGTGTGACGGACTCATATCAACGCGACAAGTGGAACGGGTACGTTCATATTGCTTGTATTCACTGGCGAGGCGCGCATGCAGGCAACCGTGTCAGTGCGCCGTCACTCGTCACGTCGGGCTCCGCGGGATGGCGGTACTTGTCCGTGCAAAGCACATGTGTTGCACGTTAACAAACTCTACCTCACCGAACGCAAAGTATCGCCTCGAGTCCAATGTGAGTGTGATTAATAAGATCTCTGTTGACACCACCTTTGAGAATCGGGTTGAAAGGGAGCAGACGACGCACGCCGGTGTTTTTTTTTTTTGTCTTCGGCGTGCGGGCGCCGTGGCCCGAGCCGCGCCATGTCCGTGGCGCATCGGCCATGTCTGTGGCCGTTTCCAGTGTTGCCAAGCGAAGAAATTCACAGCTAAACTTTTCAAGGAATGCCACCTAAAAATTGCCGCGTCTATGCTGAAGACTAGCGCCGAAGGCGCTAGTCTTCTGCCGCCGATGACACGTAACACCTCCTCCTCCCTCCCTCTTTCCCCTCTCACACTCTTCCTTTCCACTCTCGATGCAATGGAGGCTTGCCCAATCCAGTTCAATTTTCCCGCGTTCACTTGCTCACGCGCCATCTCTCGGGACCTTTTGTTTCTCTTGTGGTTAGTGCAGCTCGATCTCGATCGCGAGCTGTTTTGTTTTGGTGTTCGCTTTTACCTCAACTTTCTCTATTCGACACCATCTTAACCCGTTGTTTGTTTCATTTGGTATTGTCAAAACTAATCCGACATGCATTAAAATGAAAATAACTCCGGTACTTTAGGTTATTACCCACATATATTGCCTGAAATATGCCTTAGGTTTCTTTCGCGCCAACTACTGTGGACATGTATGAACCCTGGCAGCAGTTTTAGTAGAATAATTTCCCTCGATACTGTACTGCTCAAGACTCTGGACTATAAAAAGTTCTGTGATTTCTAAACTGTGCGCTTGACCTACATCCAGACGCTTTTGCGTCGTCATGTACATATTTTTTGTCTTTTTTAGTTTGGCCTTCAGTGCTTCCTCGTCCCCATTTCCTCTACTTTTTGATCCATCTTTCTCTTTTTGAGTTTAGTTACTTGCTTTTTACTGCGTGTCTTTTTTTATATTTTAATTTTGTTTTCTTCAACATTGTTGTCTCCACAAACTCCACCATTCACCCCACTAAATTGTTATCACCCCCATCTCAAATCAAATCAGTTTTCATTTCCAGATAAAACTGGGTGGTTTCCTAGGTAAACGCTGCATAAGCAGCTTGACGGAACCCAAGAAACCATTACAAGGCTCAGCGACGAGCATAATCACAAAAATGCAAGTTTACACTTGAACATAGCAAAATGGCATTACAACAATAAAACAAAGACAAGGTTTACACACTAAAAAATTCACAATTCTTCACAAAAGCACACAAAAAACCGACAACAAGATGATAATACCATTCCCTGGAGGTCATTTAATACGCGATTGCCAAAACATGTATACAACAAACCTAACATTAAGGAAACAAGTAATGACACAGAAGTAATCAGAAGTAAAAGTAATCAAATCTAGTGTAAGCACACTGCCGCTAGCAGGGATTACCTGACCTTTCTAGTTAACATTAAAGATATCTCTCTCTCTCTCTCTCTCTCTCTCTCTCTCTTTCTCGGCACAGGCAGTTACCGGATGAATGTTTCCTTTTCCCTTTATACCAATCGCACACAGGTGGCTTCTAGGCTGACGAGCCACGCCCTGGACTACGGCAAGTTCAGCATGTCCAACGCCAAGGTGATGACCCTGGAGCGGGGCATGTTCGGCCCGCTGCGCTTCGAGTACGTCCAGGTGAAGAAGTCCACTGTGGTCGAGGTGGACGACGGCGCCCTGGAGCCCTCCAGGGACACCCTCCGGCGGCTCGAGATCGTCCACTGCGAGCTCAAGTCGTTCCCCTTCCAGAACGTCTCCACCTTCCCCAAGCTCGAGAGCCTCTCGCTGTCCTACAACAACCTCAAGGCGGTGCCGGACTACGCCTTCAGGTCTGTTTCAAAGCGAAGCCTTCTACGCCTCACTGATGGCGGCCATGTTCGAGCAGAACGCACTACAGGAAAGCCAACTTTAGGCAACGGGTTTCACAAAACGCTGAGGATCATAAGCGAAGGCACATCAAGCACCTCAAGAAAAAAAAAAAAGAAAAAAAATAGCAGTGGCTTAGCTCGACTATGCCAGGATATACGTAGCGTGAGCTAAGGCTCAGCTGGTTATTCTTAGGTTTCCTGGTTGTCTAGGATTAGCTGATTATCGTGCTTACTGCTGCTAAAAGGGTTTCCAATCCAATCCATTCCAATCCAATGCAATCCAATCCAATACGTGCTCCAATCCAATCGGACGTCTATCCGATGGCGCCATTCCGACTTTTTTTGTTTTTTTAACGCATAGAAAATTTAGGCACACTCACAATCACAAATAACGACTAAAAGACAATACAAAAGCTAGCAGGCATCGATGGAGAGGCACAAAACCCAACTGCGTTTTGCACCCTTCAAAAGTCAGGCAAGCGGACACACGCATCCAAAAGATTCAACCAGGCCCGTGGATCATTCTGCGCTGCATGAACACTCCTCACCAACGCAGCCAGCTCACGAAAAATGGACTTAGTTGGCCTGGGGGGGTTCCGCATGCCGGTCAGTCGTGCGGCACTGCAACAAGCTGTACGAACCTATCACTACAAATACGTCACAACGTACGCGATTAAAATCATGAAAAGGCACACACCGAATAATGTAAGGAGTAATTTCAATGTCTTTCTTGAGAGTACGCTGCAGAACGTCCCAGAAGAACACTGCGTCACGGCACAACACAAAACAATGATCAATTGTCTCTGGTTGATTGCATAGGTGACAATTGTCCGACAAAAGAATGGACATTCTATTTTCGCACAGCCATGCCTTAAGTGGGAGTGTGGAAGAATGAAGCTTGAAGAAAAACGGTTTTTCATTTGGCGGAACACACACACTTATTACACGTTTTAAAACATTGGTTTTCTGGTGGCCTAAGTAAGGCTGGCGATAAATAGGCACCGGGAATAGACTTTCAATTAGAGTGCTCGTCATAGTTTTCCTTGACATACTGAGCATATATTATAAGAAAAAACGCGCCATAAGAAAGTTAAAAGATTTCACAACCTCCTTGAGAAATCCCCATGGAGGTGATCGTGTTAACTTCACCCGTACATATAAGCAGTAAAGGCAAATGGAAACTTATGCGCTGCTGAAGTATAGTTAGTAAAAGTGCGTGATCAACCAATTTGTAGAAGAAAAAGCGAGACACAAGTTGGTCATAAACAAACGCATGAGCCCAACACCCCCAGCCTTTAAAAGAAGAAACAAGCTAACCCAGCGCATAGGAATTCCCATTGAGAACCCCACACAAATGTAGCAAAAACTCTATGTAGAGCCTGAATTTTGATCGCGCACAATGAAGCAGTTGAACACGTAAAAGAGATTAGTAGCAAGAAAGGCATTACACACTCTTGCACGTGCAAACGCACACAGGTCTCACCCATTCTATGCCCGCGATGCGCGCTTAACATGCGTGAGTTCTCACGACCATTGAGGCCTTGTGTTCCGCATTTGATGCAAAGGCACGACGAGGTACTGAAGTGGGGCGCTATCCCAAATAATACCTGCGAATCTGGATGGTTTCGTTACCCGTTGTCCGATCGATAACCTCTTAGTTCTTTCCAAGTTAACATCCGCTCCAGACACATCACAGAACTGCTTAGTCAGTGTAAGGGCTTCCTGGACACTCCTCTTATTAGCGCGAAAATACGCTATATCATCAGCATAAGCAAGCACCTTAACCTCGCACGATTGTAAGCAAGGTCGAAACAGTTTAGATTTCGGACTTTGACTCCGGTCGCAGGGGGCGAAAGCTTCTCGTTTTAACCGTCTTTCTATTGAGAAAGGGGCTTTGGTTTTTAGAAGCCCGAGCAAAACGGTACCCGCCCGGTACCTGCGGGTTCTATACCAGTTGCGGTGCCTGCTGAGGGGTTTATCCAGAATTTAGATTTCTTTTTTTTTTTTTTTTTGGTGGGGGGGTGCCGAAATTCTCCTGCGGAGGGGCATGTTCAGGGGTGTGTGTAAATCCCTGGGAGTGGTGCTCGTGGTTATAAACTATTTTTTTAGGGGGGGGGGGGGGTGTTGTGTGTGTGTGTGTGTGTGTGGGGGGGGGGGGTGTTGGGGGTGTGTATAAATCCCTGGGCCTGCTTTTCTGATGAAGGCGAATAGCAAAAAAAAAAAAAAGTTCGTGCGTCGAGCTTTCGGCGCACGTTAAAGATCCCCAGGCATTCGAAATTAATCCGTAGCCCTCCGCTACGGCCCGCTTTATAGACCAGGTGAAGAACTCGCGTTAAACACGAACAATCAAATCAAGTCAAACTGGGAGCAGGGTAAGACCGAAAAGCGTCCAAAATATGGTCTTGGTGTCATACGTCTTGTACCAGCAACTTGAAACCTTTAAATAACAACTTCCTGATACCTGTGCTACAAGGCCAGCTTTCATCAGACAGTTGAACGCTTACTTACAAGTGCGGCTAATAGGTAGTCAATTCGACACTAGATTGGTTCGAAGGCCTTCGGAAGGCCTCTGAACTTGCCGTGTGGTAGAGGTTAGCGACAACTGAGTATACCTTCCCCGCTTGGAGCATACCTTACGGTCTTACGACTACGTTACCAGCTAGTAAACTGTCGACACATTTTGACCACGAATTCTTGCTGGGTCTGTCACTTTGTCTAAATGTTTAAAGTTGGTTTAAGCGCTATAAAACGCTGCCTATTGCTGGCTATGATATGTGCGCAAGAGTCTATTTTTTGTGAGACTCCTCACCGTAGCGGTAGTGGGCCGTTCTTGTCAAGGTAAGACATCAGTTGACACATTTACATTACAGGTATACGGAAGCTACGTGCTTACGCCTGCATTGAGGGGTGAGAGTCCTGATGTCAAGCGGCAAATAGTGGATGTTCTACCCCCTTTTCCTTCTTTAATGGAACTTGATGATGATGATCTACTTAGGTCAAGTTGTGACCCCGATCCCGACCATGAGGCAGAGATAATTCGAAGGATAAGAATGGGGTGGAGTGCATTCGACAGGCATTCTCAGATAATGAATGGCAGCCTACCATTGTCTCTAAAGAAGAAGTTGTACGACAGCTGCATCTTACCGGTACTCACCTACGGGGCAGAAACTTTGAGGCTCACTAAGAGGGTTCAACTTAAATTGAGGACGACTCAGCGAGCAATGGAACGGAAGATGATAAGTGTAACATTAAGGGACAAGAGAGGGAACAAACGCGTGTTAAGGACATATTAGTAGAAATTAAGAAGAAGAAATTGACGTGGGCAGGGCATGTAATGCGAAGGCAAGATAACAGAGTAGATCCCTAGAGAAGGAAAGCGTGGCAGGGGGCGGCAGAAGGTTAGATGGGTAGATGAGATCAAGAAGTTTGCGGAGATCAGTTGGTCGCAGTTAGCACAGGACCGGGGTAGTTGGAGATTATTGGGAGAGGCCTTTTCCCTGCAGTGGGCGTAGATAGGCTGCTGCTGCTGATGATGATGATGTTGTAAACTGAACCTAATTGGAATTCGAACTAGGTATTTACATTGGCTGAGCCGTTGCGTCCTCGCCGATGCATTCCGAAGAGAGAGCAAAACTTTGCTGGCACCCGGCTTCGCCAACATTTCAGGTGACTTGTCATGCGAAGAACCCGCTTGGGTGGGAAGCCCACAAAGGGGTGCGAAAGGGTATTTCAGTGCTCGGTAGTCTGAATTCCACGCGAGCAGAGACCGGAACGCGACTGCTATGCTAAAACACTCTACCAGAGTGTTTTAGCATTTCAGATAGCTTACCTCCGTGGCGCGCTTCACGTCTCGTATCTCTCCACGAATATCAAAAGGCGCTGCTCCGGCAGTATTAACTCTATGGCTCCGGCAGCGCCTTGTTGTGGCGCCATTTTCAAACATCTCTTTTCCGTATTGGAAACCTAGCGGTTTTTTTTTCCGGTGCATTCCGCTACCTCAGAACGGCTGTTAGGCAGGGTGTCGAACCGGAATTTTTTCGGGTTCGGTTCGGGTTCGGGTTCAAGCCTTTCGGGTTCGGTTCGGGTTCAGTTCCAGAGCACCATTCCGTTCCGGTTCGAACCGGTTCGAACCGGTTCAAACGGGTTCAAACGGGTTCGAAGAAAAAAAGCAGGCGTGTTTTTTTCTGTAAATTTTTTGTGCTCGTTTTTCGTTTCCTTATCAAGTCAGCATAAAAACAAAGTCATAATGAAGGTTTCTTTGTCCAAACATTTTGTCTTCACCAAACTAAAGCGACCCTGCAACAATTTTTTTAGCTTTTTTCTAAATCTTGAGTGCTTGCAGGAAGTAGTCAACTAACACATTAGATTAGGGGGTCGCAATGTGCCTCAGCCAAAAATTACTCTCTCCTCGTCAGATAACATAGAAACTTGCTCAAAATATTTTTCTCTCCTTCCCGGTCTTCGCGTACTTCGACAGCTGAATGACGTCATTATAGCGGTGTAGCGGCTGTTTGCCGGCAGAATAGAACGCATTTGATAGCCACCTAAAAAAAAGCCACAAAAGCGAAGCATAAACGGAAGGTGTATCCGCAGCGACGAGCAAATCACGCACTGTTGCTCTGTGCTGGCAATAGCGATAGTTTTCGCAGTGCTTCCAGATGCGAAGAAGAGTAAAAGCGGTTATCGAAAGTGTTGATCTATTTATTTACTGGTTTTTTGTGTTTATTTATTTATTTATTTATTTATTTATTTGTTTATTTATTGTTGGGTTTAACGCGCGCCGACGCAACGCCGACGACGAGGCGCGCCATAGTGGAGGGCTCCGGATTAATTTTGACCAACTGGGGATCTTTACTTGCGCCGAAATTTCGGACACACGGACGTTTTCGCTTTTCGCTTCCATTAGAAAAGCGGCCGCCGCGGCTGGGTATCTAAACCGCGTCTGTGTGCTCAGCAGCTCAACGCATTAGCCACTGAGCCACCGCGGCGAGTTTATCTAAAGTGTTGAAGAGCTCCTTTAAATGTACCCGCAAATTGTTCTCTATGGTAGTGTGACGAGTAATGTGGCGCCGACTGCCAAGCGTGGCAGGTGGCATTTAGAGAAATTTCATCTGCTAACAGAGCTGTTAGAGGAGGAGGAGGAGGTAGCCTTTATTGTGGCAGGAAGACTCTACGTCAAGTGGGGGAAGGGGAAATAGAAGGGGGGGGGGTTGTAACTTGGGACATCTTAAATGCGTACAGTTCGACCCAAAACAGGTGGGCTCCTTAAGGATGCTGAAGAGGCCGCGTGGGGTGAGGAGAGCAGGCTCACGACTCTAGACTGCTCGCGCTAGACCGCTTTTTAGGGAAAAGTGTGCAATTAAAGCCAGCATGGAGGGTTCCAGTGTACGAGGGTCGATGTAAAGAGAGGCTGTATTTGGAGGAGGCTTGAAGGTTCTGTAGCGCACGAACTTCGGGCAGTGCCAAATTAGGTGCTGGAGATTGGCGGGAGTGGGGGAGGCGCAGAAGGGACATCGAGGCGGTAGAGACGGGGTGTACCATTTCCGGAAGGTCTCAGGGGTAAGGATAGCATTACTCACTCTCACTCTCACTCTTACTCTTACTCTTACTCTCACTCAGACTCAGACTCACACTCTCACTCTCACTCATACTCTCACTCACACTCACACTCACTCTCACACTCACACCGAGACTCACACTCTCACTCTCACCATCACTCCACTCTCACTCACACTCTCACTCTCACTCACACTCTCACTCACACTCACATTCACACTCACACTCAACTCACACTCAACTCACACTCACACTCACACTCTCACTCACTCTCACTCTCACTCTCACTCCCACTCTCACACTCACACTCACACTCTCACTCTTACTGTTACTCGTACTCTCACTCACACTGACACTCTCTCTCACTCTCACTCACAGGCACACTCATACTCTCACTCTCACTCTCATTCACACTCACACTCACACTCTCACTCACACTTTTACTCTCACTCTCCCTCACACTCACACTCACTCGCACTCACACTCACACTCTCACTCTCACTCTCACTCTCACTCACTCACACTCTCACTCTCACTCTCACTCTCACTCACACTCACACTCACCCTCTCACTCTCACTCACACTCTCACTTTCACTCACTCTCACACTCACACTCACACTCTCACACTCGCAGACTTAAGTCACATCCAGACTTAACCTTTGATCCAGACTTAACTTTGATCCAGACTTGTGAAACTGGTTAAGTCTGGATCAAAGAAGGAGGTTGCTGAAGATGTGGCCGAAACAAAAAGAAACATTCCTGTCATTCCGTATGTTCATGGCATTACGCACAGGCTGAAGAGAGTTGGTTCGAGATACGGTGTCCAGGTTGCTATAACCGCCCGCAACAAACTACGCTCTATTTGTGCCAGAGTTGCTAGTAGGGCAAGCGGCGGTTCTGGCAGAAAAAATGTAGGATGTAAGGTTAAACACGATAACCGCTATGTGTCATGCGCTATGGGTGTCGTTTACAGTATTCCCCTATTCCCGTGTCGGCGCACGTACGTGGGACAAACTGGACGGTGCCTGAATGTGCGTTTACGTGAGCATCAGTTATCATTGAAAGGGGCAGCCTCGTCGCATTTGTCTTCTCACTGCAAGAAATGTGGCTGCACTCCGAATTTTTCTGAGACTGTCATTTTGTTCAAGCATAAACGCCAGATAACACGGGAAATCGTTGAGGCGTACCACATTGATGATAGGAAAGATAAGTGCGTTAGCCAAGCAAGTGTCATGCTTCATGCAAAAGAGATTAAGTATCTCAGGGGCTCGTGAGTTGATTTTGGCGCATGTTTGTTTTTTCATTTTGGCATGCAATGTTTCATCTTGTTTGCGCAGTGTTCTGCGGTTTTTTGTTTGTTTTTTGGTGTTTGGGGGTGTGGTTTCTTCTGCCTATATATTTCCTTTCTGCCTAATAAATTTTTCAGTTGGTAGACCAGCGCTTGTCCTGTGTACTCCTTTCTGCGTCCTGTTACGTTTGCGCCTGGTTTCATTCAAGATGCATTTCCAACTCGCCCAGCTTGCAACTCTTCTGTTTGTATATAACTGCCCATTCAAACTAGAATAAGTGGAAGATATGGATTTATTGTTGATGGTGTCCCTGAAGGCCTTCGCAAGCGGACAGGGCTGCATGCGAATTAACAACACATTGAAAACTTTACACGATTTTAAACACCATGTAGATAGAAACCATGAAGAATATTCCATGATATGTTGCCTCGTAATATGCGTGATAACTTAAGTTATGCTAAATGTAAAAGATAATTCGGAGAGATGGGCAGTACCTAACGCTAACTAAGGACAATAATTAGAAGAGAACGTGAACAAATTAAGGACAATAATTAGAAGAGAACATGATGGGCCATGGGAACTGCAGACTACGCAAAATATTTCATGGTTGTGTCTGGCGAGTGGCAAAATATCTTCAGACGCAAGGTAGGGTACCGAAATGGAAAACTAGAAATCAAATTTTTTGAGGCCCCGGAACCGGTTCGGAACGGTTCCTTCGATTCGTTCCGGTTAGGGTTCAGTTCCAAAATGGCGGAAAAAATACGGTTCCGGTTCAGTTCCGGTTCCGGGCGAAAATTCGGGTTCGGCTCCGGTTTTCGGTTCGGTTCCGGTTCCGGTTCGACACCCTGCTGTTAGGTTCGACTGGTTGATGTGATGAGCATTTTCTGAGGCCGATTTACATCACCGTTTGTTTCCGTAGTTGCTCAGTGCGTCTGCAGACCTCTTCAATATTGCAACGCCGACAGCACCTTAGCATGTTCCGGACTGTACTGCGCATGGGCAGTTAGGCGATCCTGTCGACTGCGCATATTAACTCGGCGCCAGCACAGCCCAAGGATGAAACCGCTACCACAAGGATGCAGACGTTTGAAAGGCCTGTAGACTAGTTGCGACCAGCGTGAATAGCGTTACGTCCTCAACTTTGGCTAGGAGGAAAACACTTTATTGAAACCAAAGCCCAGTCGAAAAAGACGACACGAAAAATTTCTATAATTCGTCGTATTTTCGCGTGTGGTACTGTTGTCTCGTCGTATTTTTGTCGTGTCGTGATTCTGATGTTCTGTCATGTGTCGTATTGCTGTCCTACGTTCGGTGTTGCGTCGTGCCCAATTCCTGTCTTGTCATGATGCTGATGTTCTATCAAGTGTCGTATTGCTGTCCTAAGTTTGGTGTTCCGACGTGCCCAATTCCTGTCTTGTCGTGATCCTGATGTTCCGTCAGTCGCTGCACATAGTTTCAATGTTATTGCCCGTTGTGAAGAGTAGCGTAAACGGCAGTTATATTGTGGCTACAGGAATGTTTTTCGTTTCGTTTACAAAAAATTACTTTGTCGTTACGACAGAAATGTGTGTCGTAACAACAGATGGCTTTATCGTAACAACAGGACTTCTGGTGTCACAACAAAGTTTCTTTCGTACGACAGCAATTCTTGTTCGGTTTTTGCGGTATTCCTGTTGCGATTGTATACCGGGAGGGCTCAGGGCGGGGGATGGCGGAAGTCTACAGGGCCTTCGAGACTTCCAGGGTCTGGGTGGTCGCCACCTCCTGGTCGGCTAGATCCGAGGCCCCCAGGGCCTGCTCCCAGTGGGAAAGGGTAGGGAGGAGGGTAAAGGGGGCGTCTGGACGTTCACATAGGGAGTGATAGTGAGTGCTTGCGCCGCATGAGGGGCAGTTGGGGGAGGAGAAGAGGATAATTTAAATCCTATGATACAGCATTTCCCACACTTTAGGGTAAAAGTTAGAACGCTCTTTACCTTATTGGGGACGCCCCAAAAGCGGTGCGCCTTTTCTTTGTACGTTTTTAAGGAAGTAGTTGCAAGTAAAATTGTAATTAACAGTCAATGGCTTCTGATTTGAGTAAGAAAAAACCGCGTAAGGTGTGTAGCGTTTCGAATTCGCTTTTGAATATTCACCAAGGGGAGCCGGGACGCTCTTGAGGAATCCTCACTGAGCTAAGGAGCGTTCGAAAATATGACCAATTACGCTGGAGTTCTGAGGCAGACCTAGCAAAGATGAAAAGGGAAAAAGACACTTAAGTACCCGAAACAACGAAAGGGAAGACAGCACATTGGTGCGTCCGTAGAACAAAAGCCTAAAAAGAAAGGAAGAAAGGAACAGCGAATCAGAGCTTATTTCAAGCGACGAGAAGTTACACAAAGCAAAGTATCTGCCACGTGCCGATGTTGGAAGCAGAACAACAAAAAGCTCACGCCAATCATCCTCTGTCGTCCGCGCAGACGGTTTGCGCCCATATGAGATGTGATGTAATGGACTCGTGCTCTTTTGTGATATGTGCAAAGGCTAATGCCATTTCCTGTTCTTTGCAAGTGTCCACATGGTGTCAATTGTTTGTTTAGAGTGTAATAAGGCCTCATCGAGCCGCCCACTGAGACAGCGAAACGCGCAGCAAACGACACAGCCTTTTGAGCATCGCGTAGTATCCAGAGCAGGGTGCTTAGTGGATCCCTCGTACCTGAGGGCGGGACGTACGATCATTTCCTGTCTCCAAGGGCAATGTTGATTATATGCGCTTTTGAAATATTAAGCAGAAAAGAAGGCACACTAGGAAACCGTTCCATTATGGCCGGGAGGCGCCGCATAATTTTTAGACCTATTCCGCATTTGTGCGGTAACATTTGTTTTATTTCTGATCACAGGTTTCACGTATTTATGTGGACGAGGGAGGGGTAACCGAGGACACCAGTTTCTACGGGGAAACAAACTTTAAACGGGAAGTGACTAAACCAGAAAAAATCCCGGGCCATCTCTACTAACGTGAATCCTGGGAAGGGGCGAAGCATGTAGTGTATAATTGTATTCTTGGCGCCTTGGCGTTTTTCCCCATGGAGATGAAGCCGTTGGGGGCAGACGTATACAGCTTTGCTCTAAAATTCTCTTGTCTTTGAAGCACGAAGCATTCTAGTCTTGGCGCCTTTGCGTTTTTTCCCATGGAGATGAAGCCGTTGGGTGGTAGAGGTATCCAGCTTTCCAGTAAAAGTCTCTTGTCTTTGAAGCACGAAGGATTCTAGTGCGAGGTGTTGGAAAACGAGTGTCCCGGTGTGTTCTTTTATTACGCCTTACGTTCTAGCGCGAGGCGTCAGCGAGTGTACCGGTGTTTTAGTACCGTGACAACATCGACAATGACATAAGACGACGACATGATACGCCGACTGCCCGAGCACCTAAGGGGCTTCGCCCCTATAAAATGCACGCCCTTGCACGGGCCGAAATACGCTCTTTTCCTCCGGGACTTCGAAGGCTGAACACTTCCACTCTTACTCCTTTCCCTTTTAGCTCAATAAACGTTTATTACTACTACTATCTTTGCGCAAGTTCACAAACTTTGCTTTTGTGCTGATTAGCACAATTAAAAAGACAAACTTTTCAACGCCTTAATTGGCGTTTAATCAAACATCACATCCCGTCGCAGCGCAAACGCGATGCAACACATCGCATTGCATCACACCGCATCGGATCGCATCACTCACTCACTCACTCACTCACTCACTCACTCACTCACTCACTCACTCACTCACTCACTCACTCACTCACTCACTCACTCACTCACTCACTCACTCACTCACTCACTCACTCACTCACTCACTCACTCACTCACTCACTCACTCACTCACTCACTCACTCACTCACTCACTCACTCACTCACTCACTCAACAAGTAACAAAATGAAACTTGTTACTTGTTCACTTGCGATCCGTCCAACATTTCCTCTGTATCAGCCTATAGCATGAAAGACATCACTAATAAAACAGTATCGTAGCCAATGATTTTATGAAAAAAAAAATACAGGATTGAGGAGGAAGGCAGTACACCTGGATTTCTTTGCTCTTGTGCCGCAGTCTTGGTGCTGTCATGCCCTAAGGTGACATAGAGACCACTTTGCATACTAGTATGAGAGAGAGATTGTTCCGGGGCTGAGACATTCGACCTTCTGCTATAAAAGGCACCCTGCGTCGGTGTAAGCGAAGCACTCTATACCACGGTTTCTGGAAAGCCGCAGTTGTCGCAGCATGGACTTGAAGTGTGGCCTATACGATGTAAGTAGGAATTTGTGAACGCCGCGTTGTGTCGCAGTCCATGAAACAACATCGCCAGTCGGCCGGGTATGCCTCTGACACGAAAGCGCCCATACCCAGCAAGTCACCCGCTAGTACCGGGATTTCTAACTAAACAGGCAGAAATAATTTTAATTTCGCACTAAAAGTTTTGAAGTCTCAAAGGTGGCGACACTTAGTGTCCAAACGTGACACTACATTACGTGTACAAACAACTCCGTCGATTCCAACGCGTGATTCAAAAACCGCATGAAGTAGTATGAAAAGTTGCACATTAGTGTTGTTTTAGCCGGGGGCAAGTTTCTGAAAACTTTTTTTAATCTCAATTGCCGTTAAAATTATGTTGCAGCACGGCTCACTGCCATGGTTTCCAGCATTCCTTTGGCGGGACAAGTATCTAAAAATTCCGATTTCAAAAGCTCTAGGGCGCTACCATTAAAACCGTTTTGGGTTAAGGTGTTTTAAGTGATGCTCCTTCATTTGGTATAAAAAAATGTATTCGACAAAAATCGGTTGTCTGTCCCTTTAATGGGACCCTGCAACACTTTCGATAAGTGGTTTCACTCTTTCCTTCGCTTCTGGAACCACTGCGAAACCTATAGTTATCGCCAGCATGGAACGACAGTGCGTGATTTTCTCCTCGCACCAGATACGCCTTCCATTTCTGCTTTGTTTCTGTAGCTTTTTTTAAAAGTTGCTATCGAAAAGCGTTCATTGCTGCGACTGAAAGAAAACCGGTCAACAACCGCTACATGGCCTTAGTGACGTAATTCGAGCCGTCGAAGAACGTCAACACCGGGCAAGAGAGGACACCCTTTTGAGCGAATTTACAAGTTATCTGATGGGAATAGAGCAGTAATTTTTGGCTGAGGTACTTTGCGACCCCCTAACGTTGTGCAAGCACTTAAGATTTATAAAATAGTTAATTGATTGATTGTAGGATTTAACGCGCCGACGCAACGCAGGCGATGAGGCGCGCCGTAGTGGAGGGCTCCGGATTAATTTCGACCACCTGGGGATCTTTAACGTGCGCCGAAATGTCGTACACAGGGGCGTTTTTGCTTTTCGCCTCCATCAGAAAAGCGGCCGCCACGGCCGGGAATCGAACCCGCGACCTCGTGCTCAGCAGCGCAACGCCTTAGCCACTGAGCCACCGCGGCGGGTATAAAATAGTTAAAAGAAGTGTTGCAGGGTGCCTTTAAACTATGGCAAGCCCCGCCATTCATGGGGCTAACCTCTTAAGTAATCACTAATTTTTTTCCCTCTCTCCCTCACTCGCTCGCAGGTACAACCCCGGTCTGAAGAAGGTCGACCTGTCGTTCAACAAGATCGCCTACGTGGGCAACTACGCCTTCTACTACGTGCCCTTCCTGACGGAGCTGAGGCTGAACAACAACAAGCTCAAGGTGCTCAACAACCACGCGTTCGCGGTGCACGTCAAGCCCAACAACGACATGCTGCTCGACCTGTCGCACAACCAGATCGTGCTGCTGGCCGACAACGCGTTCCACAACGAGAACTTCCGCACGCTCAACGTGTCCCACAACCGGCTCCGCTCGTTCCCCGAGAAGCACTTCCGGCCCCTCCTCGTCCGCATGGCCGTCCAGCTAGAGGGCGCCATAGACGTCGAAGGTATTTGTCTTCTACTCTCACATACGGGAGCCGACCTACCGAGAACGGCCGTGTATTCATTCATGGAAAGATACTAACAGCGAAGCTGTTCGAGCTTTTTGGTCCGTCTGCTGTCGGTCGTGCGTCACGAAGGGGTTGGAGCAGCCTCCCGGACCCACCGATAGAGGGGGCAGTGGTTTCTCAGGGGCGGGTTCCTCTCCCTCCCACTAGGGGAGCTAGAGGGGAGACAGCCGCCAGGCAATGACATTTAGCTGGCGATTTGTTTTCGCAAACCATAGAACGTGCGCGGCGACGCGTGCGCTTCCGTTCCGTTCTCGGGCGAGCGCCCATTGACGTTCGTCTGACCCAAGAGAACCACGGCTTCGCCGTTGCAGCAGATTTCACAGTAGGTGGCACTGGGTTTAATTTTTTTTTCAGCTGTCTCCTTGTAGCTGTAGCTTATTCTCTTAATAACAGCCGCACATGGTCATGGAGTGCAGCAGACACTCCATTGCGCAGTCTTCTGGGCTTTTGTGTGGTCGCACTCTGGCCCTGCGAGGAGAGACCTGTTGTTGTGGTGTCGATCAAGTGTTCGTGTCGACAGTCCGGAAGGAGGTTGTAGTGCGCTCAGAAGTCGGACCCCATGATTGGTTCGGCTATACGTCGGCAATGCCGAAATTCCGTGGAAATTCGCGGTGTAGATTTTTGGAGTGGATATTAAGAGGGTGCGAGACAAAGGTTTATGACTACGTTCAGAACGCATTTAATGGCACTCGTCACTCGCTTTAGGCACGTTCGCGGAACACCGCGTGGCCTGGGGGGTTCTTCTGGCGTAAAAAGCGAAGGAGGGTTGAAGGTCTGCATTTGTTTTCTCTTCGACACATCAGGCCCAATTAAGGGAAGCGTTTGACATACCAGCACGAATTAGGAGGAATATCTCGCTTTGTAAGCAGATACGAGTGACGGCTACGACAGACAAGATTAAAAATAATCACGCAATGAAAATTAAAAAAAAAAAAAACACCGTGCTTGCTGCACGATGTGTCGATGTTCTCGTACACTCAATCACTCACGTGCTGGTCGAGGGTAGATTCGGGTAAAAAGAGTCGAATGCACACAAATGTTTACAGCTCGCTCTTCCAAAAAAAAAAAAAAAATTCAGCAGCTTTCTTTCTGTTGCGTGCGACGAGATACTATTGGACGCCGAGCTTTAGACAACAAGACTGCTGGATAGTGAGGTTGTGGACAGCGAGAGATTGCTGGAAACTAGACTAAGACAGTGAAGTACGTGCAGAGACAAGATAAACAGAATCGTGGTAGGCATGAATCCAGGATAGGGGTGAATTGTTGAAGAGCACAAGGAGAGGTCTACGCCCAGGAAAAAGTAAGCTATCATTGGTGACCCTGAAAGGGGTGATGATGCTAACCACGCGCGAACTGTCTAAAGCAAGGTGACCCTTATAAAATTTAACACTTTACGAGGGCGGCCAAACTCTGTCAGCACGTTTTAAGACTGCCGCTGGATTGTTCATTGCGTGTTCAGAGACCGCTGAGACGTCGTAAGAATGATCCAATGTCGACGAACGAAATTGTGGGGATATTTGTTTTTGTTTGTCTCACTAGATTGTAGTATTGACAGTATACACAGAAAATTTTGCAGTTGCTTTTGAGTCTCCGAGCGACTAAAGCCTGTAAATGGCCTTCCCTTGTCGAAAGCAAGCGCTGGGTCACCACCTTCCCTGCATGGGCGTGTCGAAGGTCTAGCGCACAAGTTCCGCAACATCACTGAGTTCCTTGGAAGTTCAAGCTCCACTGATTTAGGACACCGAGGAGGTGAGCGGATGAGTAACACGGTGACAAACTCGCGACCATCGAAGCAAAGCGAGGTTACCGATACACCTAAGCGCACATCGCGATTTGTTACTGAAAGCACCCAATCGCGATTGGCTGCGTGTTGTAAATGTAAACGGAATATCCCCCTTAGGTGACTACTTTGTTTTTTGGAACCTATCTCATGAGCACATTTGCATTAATCGGGTTCATGCAAGCCGGATGTGACATGTTATGTTGTGAAATGCCGGACGAACAACATGTTTTGCAATGCAGTCTGCTAATCCAAACTCAAGACGAAAGCTTTATCCCAAATGACTTACGCGAAAAAAAAAAGACCAATCCAACGTGCATTATTAATCAAAAGAACACTGGCATACGCTCGATTATGTACTTGAAATTAGCTTCGAATATACCATAGGTTTTCTTCGCGCTGAGTAATTCGGTAGTTTGGGACGATCTTTCCCGCATACACTTCATGTTCAAGCATTCTTTCAGCTGTTCTTGGGCCAGGTGGTTAAATGGCGCCACAGAGAGACCAAAAGTTTCGCGTTTATATAGTTCAACCAAGAAAGAACCGTCCTTAAAAATTAAAGTCGTTCCAATCAATGTGAAAGTGAAGTGCAGGGCAGTGATGTGAAGTGCAGGGCAGTGATTCGCCATAATGGGCTGTACCGCCGTTATACGCTTACAGCTACCACCCCATGCTATTCAGATTTCCCGCCATCGCAGTGTTCGCGCGCCCCCTACCTGAAACTACACCAGCGGGAGTTCTGTTCTCTTTGTGCTTTTCTCCCCGCACGTGCCGGCGTTGCACTGCCACGTTTTGCGTTTACTATCGTAAAAACCAACCCAATGGGCACCCGTAACTAAAGGAACGCGGGCGCTGCCGGTTAATTAAGTATATTTTCACTCAAATGTACATATAGTTTTCTTTGCACTAAACCGCTTGGCTTTCGAAGCCTCTGGGGTACGCCGCGAACAACAGCGTTACCCCGGGACGCCGCCTTGGTGCTCTATATACTTGGGTCGAGCGAGCGAGCTAGCACGATAAGGCGAGCGCCTAAAATGCTCTGCACTGAAAACAACTAGTCTGCTAATTTACAATACAGTCAAGGGCTATTCGTACCAGATCCCACACACGCGATCTCGGAGCGGCTCTGCCGTCAAGCCTTGCACACCAGCGTGTGCTCAGCCTTCCGTGACAGCAGCGGCGTCCGGAACGCGACGTCGGCCTTCGTTCAATGCCGCGGGAGCCCCTCTGTTCGACGGCTTTGTGGCCGTGACGTTGCATGTCGTACAATATACACGGCACGGTGAATCCGGGGCGCAGCAATGAATCACGTTGTTTGTGGCGGCACACTTTTTTCTTGCTGGCGAGAGGGGCTGGAGAACGATAGCTCGCGGCAGGTGGCGACACATTTAATCTCCTCTTCGGTTTGCCGGTGCGAAGAATGAACCGACTCGTATGATCTCGTGGTTATACGTCAGATGGACGGCCGGTGTGCGGGCTTTACACGGCAAAGCTTTGTATTGGCTAGTTTCTGAATTTTTTTTGCGTCTGCGGACAGTGTCACGCAGGGAAAGAATTTTGAACTTGGCGGCAAAGCCAACTTTGTGGTGAACGTACTGTATATCTCAGTCTTCTGTAGGCATCTTGAAAAAAATTATACTGAATTTGGACGCTAGGACGGCTCTGTCATTGCGCCGAGTTTCATCTACATATCATAATTAGCTTGTAACATAATTACCGTCTGCTATCAATACATCACCATCTAAGGAGGAGGTAAGGTTACAGAAAACGGCTGTAACTATTGTTTTGCCGAAGCTATCCCGAAACAAATTATATCGAAATTGGCCGCATGGACCACTCTAGCACTGCGCTGAGCTTCACCTAATTTTCCGTAATTACGTAGTTCACGGTCAAGTTGTAATTATTGCGGAATACCCGCCAGCTGCTTTCGATACATGGGCTTCTACGGACGAAAATGGACAGCCCCATGTTTGTACCCTAGAATAAAGTTTCCTCACAAGTTTTACTCAGCTAATTAACTACGAAGTATGCTCAATAGAAAATTGCAAATAAACGTGTTTTGTTTCGTGCACAGATGCGCCGATTGAGGTTATAATACACCTCAGCTTCGCTGGTCATCCTTAGTCGCGGAGTGGAAGGGCAGATGAATTTTGTGAATTTCCGAGGCATTAGTGGTCTCTGGATCACGAACGATTTGAGCGTGTCGGTGACGGAGCGATTCCCATGTTCCTCCATTTCAGTCTAGTAGAGGCAGAAGTGTTGTTCTGGCTACTGTAATATATCAGCTACGTCGTTACAGCAATCGTTATATAGGCGTCGCTTTATTCGAAGTTTTTAACGGTGACGCCTGCGTAAGAGAGCAAGAAAGTCATTCTCGCTTTTAACGAACTACTGCGTATAACAAAGTCAGCCTTCTGTCTCTCACCATTACTACGGCGAAGCGTCGACGGAACAGGAAAGAACGCCAAGAGCCCTTGGCGCGCCTACTATTGTCTCGTCTAGTTCAGTTTCAGGAAAAGCAATTCGAAAGTACGTAGAAGGGACAGATAAAAGGACGGATAACCGATTTTGTCGAGTATAGTTTCTTTGTCTCAAAAAAAAAAATTGTCCCAAATGAAAGGACATCACTTAAAACACCTCAACCCGAAACGGTTTTGCCGAAAGCGCGCTAGAACTTTCGAAATCGGAATCTTTAGATCTACCAGCCACACTTGTCCCGCCAAAACGAATGCTGGCAACCATGACAGTAAGCCATACGGCAACATTGTTTTAACTGCGCGTGAGATTAAAAGAGGTATTTAAAAACTTGTCCCCGGCTAAAACAACAATAACGTGCAACCTTTCCCATTCCTTCGTGCGGTTTTCGAATCACGCGTGGAAATCGACGGAGTTGTTTGGATGCGTAACGTAGTGTTACGTTTGGACACTAGGTGGTGCCACCTTTCAGGCTTCAAAAATTTTAGTGCCAAATTAAAATTATTTCCGCCTGTTTATTTAGAAATTCTTCGCGGTTACCCCAGTATATATAAAAAACTCTGGTTTTCGTAAGAGTAGACGACATGCACTGCACAAAAATCGGTTGTCTGTCTCTTTAAGAAGGCAACCATGCATCGCTAAGCACGGCAACATCCTTAATCATCTGAATCGTTTATTTAGTTTGGTAACGCGTTCAGTCAAGCCTCCGGGTACGCAAGGACGAATTTTGGCTAAGTAACAGCTTCCTGCTGTGAGTGTTGTTCGCAGCAGATTGTCGCTGATCCAACACTGAGTTACTTGAATAAGAACCTTTCACCAAATGCGGATCGCTCACGCCGCTGCGCTTTCCCTCCACAATCGCTCAGGCAACCGGATGAACTGCACGTGCGACACGGTGGGCTGGCTGCTGCGGATGCAGCCGTACTACCGACGCTTCGTCAAGGGCTTCATGTGCGCCGAGACGCACAAGACGCTCGAGCACATGACCACGTGGGACCTGCAGTGCCTCCGGGACGACAACGAATACGACCAGCCCAGTCTCCGCCTGGCCTGAAAGGAGCGTCAAGGGCCGTGCACACTGGCGGAAGGCGACGCGTTTACGCCCGCCGTTTCCTTCTCCGAAAACCGGTCCAGTAGAAACACGCATGAAGGCGACAGGACCGGTTTCGGAGAAGGAAAAAACGGTTGCGGAAACGCATCATTCTCCGCACATGTGTTCCCCCTTCAGGCGCTATCCTGTGTAGCAGCGCGGACTGAATCAACGTGTCTCAACGCAGAGTTGTTCAAGTTCGATTACGGGTTGACGCGTTGCGAGTTAGGCTTAGTGGCACTGAACTGATTGTTGGAAACGTGCTATCTAATGTCTCCCGAAACGAGAAAGGAGCTTCTAAGATGGCCGGGCAAGACTATTCCTGGGCGTTGAACCTTTGTCGTAGGTAATTCAGAGGCGGGGGGGGGGGGGGGCGAGGCGAGAAGGTTGCTTACCGAAGATGTCTGACGCAAGACTTATCCTATATGTCCGACACGAGCTATACGTAGCACAAGACACGCGTGCATGTACGCAGATATTATACGCTGGATCGTGGCGGGAAGATGGTGATGGAACTACCGGTCCCTAAAGTATAAGCCATTGGTTCTAGAGGGGCAAGTGACTAACTTTTTTCAATCCGTAAGCGTTTCTATGCGGAGTCAACGAGAAAACCTGCTGGCCCGTCTGCAGTTCCTGATGGGTCACATTTTCGACGCATACTAAAATGCCATTTATAAAGGACCCTAGGCCTTCATATATTCATATACGGCCGCTTCTATTAACCCTGAGAAATGCCGTCCCAGCAGTGTATTCGTTTATGTCTAAAGGTGCTTGGAGTACAGAGCTCTAAAGAGGCACGTGGGGTTTCATGGAGGTATTAATATCGTAACCAGAACAAAATGCAATGCAAAATGGGGGCCCCGTTATTATATAAGGGCCAACAGGTTTCATAGTTTTGTATAAGACCACCTCAGTTGCTCTTGGAAGATTATTCTTCAAGCAATGCTTTTGTGTACAGTGGTGAAGCTGGCTTTAAAAGGGCTCACTGTATAGCGGAGTGGCAGTGCCTTACGCATTTATCCCACATTTCCCGCTTCAGTGTTTCTGCAATTTGTTAAACCTTGCTAGAAACACTCAATGCCAACCCTTCATATTTTTGAGGTGTTCACTGGTGTAACTTAAGGAGCCAACTATAACCTAAGTATTCTGCTTCCTTGAAGCTCACGCCGAAATCCCTGCACTTACAGTACGGGCACATCATAAAGCGAGACAAGTAAACAAGAAACCGCGCGATCATGAGTAAGCATAAAAGCCTTAAAAAAAAAAGTTAAAGCCCCCGCTCGTGCTTTAACTAGCCCTGCCTAACGTGCAAATGCCGGCTTTTCCCTTACCTCTGTTTCGTGCGTCTCCTGTTACCCCGTTGCACCAGGGAGTCCCATTAAAAAGGCAGCAACGGCCCTTCCCGCACCAAGAAAAGAGGTAGTACCGGTGATTGTCAAGAAATGCCATGGTTGGCTCTATCTACCACAGTTTCCAGTGTCACCATTGTTTTATATCGCTAATGACGGGGCGTACACATGGTGATAGCGACATGAAACACCGCGATTCGTTTTTAACTTGATGCACGAAGGCCGCTCTTTGGGTGCGCTGTTGGCGATTCGAAGTGTTGCAGTAGATCTTAAAATCTCGCATTTTCGTAGTCAGTACTGTTGCATTTATAGGACCATCACGCACCGTAAAGTTGTGATACACTGCCATTGCAGGTGTCGGCATACTACAGGGTAAAAAACCGGCGGTATTAGCAAGCTGAAACTATCCTTTTTGTTTCTGAACAACCAGGAATAAATTCTCGTTCATTCTTAACGCATTCTTGCTTATAGCGTAATGTTGGGAGCTCAATGCTCACTTAGGGTAGCCCTCTAATCTCCTCAGACACTAAAAACCTACTCTTTGTCAAAAGCACACGAACGCTCTCTTTCATCCGGCCTGGCTACACCGCCTCTATATGTACCAAGCCAATACCCCGCAGAATGTACATTTTGTTGTCAACCAGGCACTCTAACCCACATCATCACCTGGTGCGCTCAAAACCCAGCCCCCCCTTTCCCCCCCTTATTCCATTTCCTGAGCTGTGGGTGAACCTGATGACCAGCGCAGACCTGGACGCCCATATTCTGCTCTCCAGGACAGAGATCGCCAAATAGTCACTTGGGCTCCTGGACTGAAGAAGCACACCCATTTCTCTTCGAGAAAAAAAGATCTCTATGACTAGTTAGGTGTGCGATAAAATGAAGTCGCAATGCGCTGAGTACCATGCAGCTTCAAGTGCTAAAGTATCATGCAGATTTAAAAACTAACAAAGTTCTTTTCGCGCTGTCATCTTTTGAATCCTAAGTTGTTTTGTTCGCACGTGCTGGCACTTCATTAGCGTACCCTATCCTCTCATTCATAAAATGCTGCACTGGTTTGTTGTTGTCGCTTTATTTCTCACCCCAATGTCGCGTCACTCCCGTTGAACGGGTGGTTGTTAAATATATTTGGTTTGTTGCTGAGTGATTTGTTTGCGCACCAGTGCAGTGCTTACGAATTGCTTTGGAAGGCATAGTGTCTTTTCTTGTTGTGCGTGTTGGATAAAAGAACGCACCTTTTGAGGAAACCCGAGCATATTGACACTGTGGTGATTAAGAGAAAAGAATAAACTTACAACTGGATCATCAGGCGTTAATTACTTCCTCCAGAGGACAGGCCTTGCTCCAATGGCAGCGCTTGAGTGTATGGCCAAGAGGCGACACCTCCGCAACGAGGCGCGCGGAAGCGCTACGAATTAAGACCACCTCGGGGTCTTTGACGTGCGCTGAGATCTCGACACACGAGCATTTTCTTCTTTCAGATATGGCGTGGACTGAACCCGCGTCCTTCGGCTGAACAGCACAACCGCCTCAGCCGCTGAGCCACCATGGGGAGTAGCCGTTAACTTCTTGCGTCCGGAAATTGACGGGTGCAGAAATGAGTTAACGAATCAATCAATCAATCAATCAATCAATCAATCAATCAATCAATCAATCAATCAATCAATCAATCAATCAATCAATCAATCAATCAATCAATCAATCAATCAATCAATCAATCAATCAATCAATCAATCAATCAATCGTATGTAACGATCGTGTGTACGATCGTATGTAAATATTTGGGCCGCGCGCCGTGTATGCGGCTGTGTTATGTTGTGTAAACATAGGAGTACACATCTAAGCAGGCAATGGACGTGCGATTTGGCGCTTGTTTCGCGTCATTTAATTGCTCCTAATTTGTTTATTGAATATGATGCTATTGTCTCACCTTCTACGCGCTAGTATGCATGCACCCTGCCGTTAGCAAATCGCGCGGCGTAAAATATGTTGCGCGAAAAATCATTTAGCTTGCGAAAATTTAACACGAACTTTCCGTTCGATTTCATGGCGGTGCTGGGCCGGTGGTGTCAGCTGAACCGGCTGCGCTTCTCGCGCCCGCTTGCGTGCTCCCGCTAAAGCAACCTTCTGCAGTTAACGTTTTGTGTTATATGCTAGTTGCGAACTGTTCCTTTGTCAACCATATGCAAGAAGAAAGAACTATAATTATTAGCAGGGAGTTAGACCACCCGACCGGGCGATATTGACGCATCGTGGCACCTCGCTCAAAAGGAAGCCGATAAATCGGCTAATTTGGGGGGTATTATTTTTTGAGCCTCTGCAAGTACTTTAAGGGCTATTTTATTCAGTGCTATCATTTAAACACACCAAAACACGATTGAATTAAGTACTACCAAGTTTTGTGATTGAATACACATGGAGGGCAGTGCGGGATCGGGCAGCTGAATGGGTGGTGCCACCACTCGGCGCTCCCCTCGCTAGTGGAATGAGCGGGTGCATAGGACTACGCAGCCTTCCGTTGTTTTTGCTGTGTTTGCTTGGGTGCGTTGAGTGTTTAGGGGGTATGTGCAGAGAAATGAAGTCTGGACAGATGTGTTGTGTTCTTTGATGCACTAACGGCTACGTAAACTTGACGGGCGCTTCTAAGGTTGGGTATGGGCTACATTGACATGGACGCTTTTTGCAGCGCTCTACGCTTGGCTCTACCCAATATGAGTAGGAATAAAACTGTTAGTGTTAGTATTCATTTCTTCCTAAAAGAACTAACGACTACGTAAACCTGTTGGACGCTTGTAAGGGTGGCTATTGGGTACAATGACATGAGCACTTTTTGCAGCACTCTGCGCTCGGCTTCACCCGATCTGATTAGGAGTATAACTATTAGTATTAGCATTCATTTCTACCAGTTTAAATTATTTACGCCGGTTTCAGTGACTATGGTTTGAAAACACGCTTTAACGTTGGGGTGCCTCGATACGTGTGCTTTGGAGAGAAAAGCGCTTACGTACTAGTTCGATTACCGTGTGGCCGTGGAAACGTCGTGCCAGCTTACACTTTCTTTCTGTAACATCAGCTTTGCGCCTTCGGTATTTGTGAGTGACAGCATGAGAGCCTGAGAGCCGAAGCGGAACTCCCACGTTTGTAGTGGTCATTTTATGAAGAGCCAAAGTCATTTAACCACCCAACAGCCCAATCTACAAACCATCCCCCTCCCCTCCCCATCTTACCACCTGCGTGGAATAAAGGCTGGCACCGTTAGTTAAAAATGTGACAGAATGTTAACGTCAGCCTGTGCTTTTTCATGCTCAAGCATTCTTTGTCGAGTACCGAAAAAAGTCGTGCTATGCCTTGTAAAGAAACCAAAAACGCGTGACTAGATTGCTTCAAATAGATGTGCATCAGCCCGAGTCCTCCAACACAGACGCATCTCCGACACTATGGAAGCAGTTAGGATTTGGAGAGGGGTGGACGGAGGTGCAAAATTAAAAAGAAAAATCATCCAGCCCTCCGTATAACGATGACGATGGTTGAACGCGAAGCTTTCTTCGTGCGAAATAGAATAGTCAAAGTCAAAGACGCTGCAATTAAAAGACCAAACCACGTGCTGGTCATAATCAAAGCTTAAATTCAGAAGGCAACCAAGAAAAGCCTCACGTGAAAGCTTTGCGATAAACTTTCGTCGTCGTTAGGCGGAGGAGTGCATGATTTTTCAAGCGTAGGTGGCAGCTTGTATAACGCAATCGCAGCGTACAGTTGTGAAACTGAGGGCAGTGTTTTGGCACTCTCCTGTCTCTCATCCTTCAGGCACGCAGTAATTGTTTTTTGAACAACCATTAACCAACCATGCAGCAACCACTGCAAGTCTTATTACAGACATAAAGCAATGCAACACAACAATAAAGCAACACGACAAGCAATAACGTTCTACTGTCATGCAGTATTTATTCTGTAAACGATTCCTGATGGCTGTAGTAAGCGTATTTCTGTGACATTAAACAAATTTATATTGTAATTGATAAAATTACGTAGGGTCGTTTATCATAATTTCTGTTTTGGGGTAGGTCTGAGAAGCACCCTCAAACTTTGTCTTTCACTCGTGCACGACGCCGTTTCGTCATCAACTGCTGAAGGCCAGCGCCGCAGCATTCTTGGATCAGCTGCACACAACGGCTTTGCAGGAGCGTTTAGCTGCAGTATATTCCCTGATACACCTAACTGCACGCAGGCATGAAAAATTTGCACGAAGGAACGGATTTGCCCTTCCAGCTTGACTTCCAGCTTGGAGCATTGAACGTCGTATGCTCTTTGTAATTACTGCGTATGAGCGTAAATCATACACATGGCACGCCTCGTAAAGATCGCCTTTACTTTCAAGATTTACTGATCTAAAAAAAAAAGTCCTTGTGGTTATTTACGCTCTGCAAGCCGCACCGCAGCAGAACGACAGAAAGCCATGCACAACTACGCTGCGCAGCCCGCCACCGGCATTCCACTGACGAGCGGTTCGCCACGGGCGGCGCTGTTCGCTGAAGCGACGGTGGTGCCATACAACGGCCGCCCGGTCCCTATACTACCCAGACGCGGTGGGCACGAGGGGGCGCTGCATGTCGCCAACACGCCAGCGCAGGAGCCCTATGAGCAGCTTTAACACGCTAGTAAGCTACAACTGTTTCTCGTCGCGGGCCGTGAGCGCGTGCACTATCTGTTCATGACTTTTCATGACACCTTTTCTGCGCTGGCGTTTACGGTGAGCACCAAAGGACGCTGCTTCATTGACTTCGCTGTCTTGGCAACAAGCATTTGCATAGCCATTAAAATACACCGTGACGCTCTTTGATGCCCACGTTACATAAAACATAGCGAAGGACAAGTGTGACACAGCTGATTAGCGAGTAATAGAACATCAGCCCGTTACCCAGCGGTGTTTCGTCCTGAGTACAATACTGCAGGAAAAGAATAACCAGGGAAGCAGCAGGAGAAGGCGGGTCATTTGGTGAACTTGAATTACTATGACAAAGCGCACCAAAAAGAAAGTGCGGACTTTTCTGTTGCTGCAGTGCATAATTTGAAATAAGCATGCCATTTCAGTATTAATACATAGCAGGTAATGCAGATATCGAGTTGTCGATTTAGTTCCTCGAGTTCAGTTTCGTTCTCGTTCCGAATCTCCCCCAGTCAACCGTTTCCTGCAACGACGCTTTTGTTTTTGCTTGAGGAAATTAAAAGCTGGAGTATTCCTGCTTAGCATGCTGCGTGCACCGTAAAATACGCCACAGTCGCGCAACACTATAAAGAAAACAAATAACGCGGAGTAAGTACCTATTTTACCCGAAACTCTAGTCATCTATACATTCCTATATAGCGCTTAAAATTACGCACGTACTATAGCAGTGCAATCGGATGGATGAGCGTTGAACAACAAAAAAAAATACTGTTACTGCGACGATTTGTGAACCAAATGCACAACATGTAACGGTCTCAACAACTATTACGGCATGAAGGTGTTCTCGAAAGCATCATGAATTCTTCAGAACTATCGCAGGTATGGCTTCACCCAAACGGGATAGTGGAAACGGTAGACGTTTACACCTTTTAGAATTCAAGTTCTGAGGGATTTTAGTTGTACTGCACGCCTCAATTTAGAAAGAGGCGGTGTTCACGAGCGCGATTTGACTGCCGCAGACAATACGAAAACGGGTTTCTGCAATTTCTTCTTTTCGCTAAGACATCCGTCTCTTGCGCTTTCTAATGCGTTGTACGGTGTTGTTTTAGTAGTGGGATTTTGTTATCTGTCAAAGGACATTCCTGACAACACGTTTTATCCGCCTTATAGCTGTGAACTGCCGCAAGACAGCTTTATAGATTTCGGCGAAGTTTATTAAATTTTATATCATGTGTGTGCGTGTGTGTGCAAGAAACAGTGTATACTTCACTGCAGTGCACGATTTATGTGGAACAAGACACACGCAAAAATATACAAACGTACTGCCCCTAAATGATAACCGGTACATAACTGGAACAGTAACTGGACCCGCCTACAGCACTTGCCCCTCTTTATTCAGTTCCAGATAAAAACCACAAACATAACTAAAACAAGTGGACGGTTCCAGATAAGATCCACTTGTATATCTCCTTCCAGTTATTCTTCGTTCGCATGCACATAAAATATGTGGATCACCTTATTTAACTGGAACTTACATGGAACAAGATTAAGAGTTTAGGTGTACGTGCTGCCACATGTATTTCAACTTTTGCTTGTAACTTGTAAAACAAAACAAAAAACGAAAAACGCGCATAAGTGAAAGGAAAACTTCCAGCAGGATAGGAATGCACTTGTCCAATCCGGCAAGCGACACTTAGCGAATGAAGATGCGAAACAAATTGAGTGCTTTATGTATCCGGCTAACGCATGTGTTGCTGCATGCTATTCGGTGCTCAGGTATTGAGTTCATCCAGCGAACTCGTACGCCGCCTTTCCCTTGGCGCCCAGCCCGGTCACTCTGAAGAGAAGGCCGTCTTCGGCTTTCTTAGATTCGGGCAGGAAGCTTGCGGAAGTGACGTACAGGTCTTCGTAGTTGGGGCCGCCAAAGCAGCACGATGTAGTGTACTTGGTCGGAAGGTCGATTTTGGTCAGAATCTTGGCTGCAGTGGTCGGCAGGGGGAGGAAAAAAGGAAGAAAAAGAACGAGGAGTAAGTGGTGACACGGAGTTAGAAAAATCACCTTGTAACGATGAGGAAGGAAAAACAGGAGGTCTTCTGCCTAGTTCGTCTGCTGGTGCGTTATATACACGGTTGTATTCGCTGTAAAAAGAAATTCCTCTGGGGCCACCCAATTTTATTGTATTTTATTATTATTATCGGCTACAAAAATGTTTCTTTCCTACTTATCTTCCTCCGTGGCACTGAAGTCCGCTTACATGCCATGCTGTGAATGCGAAAGCAGTACGACTCTCCCTGGCGACACTTATCAGAGGCTTGTTAAGTGCGACGCAGCAGGTGTATCGTGCTGGTTCCGTGAAGCAACCATAATGTAGATTTGTCGCTTGGTAAGTAAATTAGTCGCTTGGTAAATCTGAGGCTTGTTAAGTATAGTGAAGACGAAGAAAGATGATCATCACGATGCAGCATATAGAAGATTTTTATAAGTATTGCTGCAGGGAAAGCCATAATGATTTCGCGCTCTTAAACACCTCAGGATTTTTTCCCCCTGTGGGCAGTGTAAGCGCTGAGCAGCTCACATGCTCGTCACACGCCCGGGTTATTCTTGGCAGACAGATAATTGTGGCGTTCTTTTTCGAAATGAGCCAAATCCTCCTAAAGCGAATTTGAGAAAAAAAAAAGCGAAAGTTTTTACCGGACATAAATGCAACGCCGTTAAAAGTATCATATGACTTGTTTTACACTTCAGGTGGAAAATTTTATGGCTCCAAGAAATTATAAAATATGCGATGAATTTGAGCAATATTGCCATGATAAGTTCGTATTTGGCTCGTACTGAATTTAAACATTCAAGTTGATGCGGAATTCTTAGGAAAGCGTTATTGCAATTGACGTTGAAGAATGGTATAATGTTGTTTTAGCGGAAAGGGCATTAAACATATGCAATAGGGCTTCAGGAACAGTCGAACTACACATGGAGAGCAGGTGAGTCCTATTGGCAGAATAACAAGCGCTTTTCAAACTCACCCGTAGGATAATTTTGTTGGACACGTTCGAAGAAACCCACGAATTAAGCAAGCTGTTCATTGCCTCACCATCAATTTCTAATACGCTACACAAGAACGTTGCTCATGTATTCTCCTTCACCTTATCAAAGTGGCTCGTAACAACAGAGAGGGGGGAATTGGCCAGGGCTTGGAAGCGGCGGCTGAGTAGTTAGGTACTAAAATGGTAAATATCAGAGTAGTAGCAGTAATAATCAATCAATCAATCAATCAATCAATCAATCAATCAATCAATCAATCAATCAATCAATCAATCAATCAATCAATCAATCAATCAATCAATCAATCAATCAATCATGTTTATTTACGTGCCCAGGAACACCCAGAGGCCTGAGTGCTGGCGCACGGGTAGTTACATGAAAACAAAATACAAGAAACATATAGCAAGAAACAAACAAGCGACAAGACACACACAAATTGAAGTAGTGAAAATTACAGAAATAAAGCACAGGCGGAGCCTGGGTACAGGTAAAAAATAAAAAAAAGAAGATGCCTATGTTGCTCTGCCTGTCGTAAAGGCCACACGACAGGCAGAGCAACAAAGTTTGACAGTAATACAACAAAAACAACGGCAAGAGTGTAGAGACAAATGATAAGACGAACAAATGGCAGTAAACAGTTTCAAAAATAGGCAACTATCAGTTGGATAGACACAACCACAGAGAAACAAAATTCCAGAAAAAAAAGAACGACAGACATATCATAGGTGTTTAACATACTGTATTCAACAGCGCTGTACGGTAATTTGTAAAGGATTTCTGAAAGATGTCAAGGCGTTCAAAGAAGCGGTTGTAACAATTCTGTATTCTGCGCACAGGAGAATGATTGGAGTTGCGCGCAGCGGTCAAGAACGGGCGATGCGACCTGGTGGGCCTTTGTGGTACACTAAACTCTGAACAGTTAAGCAGGTCTGCGCAAGAAAGGTCACCATGAACAATTTTGTGAAGAAATGTAAGGTCTGCACGCATACGTCTGCAGTTCAAGGAAGGGATAGAAGGGACTATGGGTAAGTCAGAATCAGGATGAAAACTGTGATTGTGATGACGGTGCTTAAATATCGATAAAAACTTCTTCTGCACACGTTCTATTAATTCACTACTACATTTGGAGATGCCGTTCCAGGCAACAGAAGCATATTCTAACTGTGGTATACATATTGCATTGTATAGCATTAGAAATGGATCTGGAGAAGAGAATTCCTTTGTAATCCGACACACATTTCCAAGAATTCGGAGTGCTCGCCGGGTGATGAGCCTAATATGAGGAGAAAAAGAGAGGGTACTGTCGAAAAGCACCCCTAGGTCCCTAATCTCCTCAATCCTTTGCAGAGGAGCTCCCTCAATACTGTAGGAAAACAGCAGACGGTGGGTTTTCCGGCTGTAGGTGACAACCTTTGTTTTAGTGGGGTTTAAAATTAGGCAGTTTTTCCTGCACCAGACCGATACTTCCGACCCATCCCTTTGCAAGGCACAGCAGTCCTGAACACCGCTAATGTGCCTAAATAGTTTTCATCAGCATAGATGTGCCTAAATAGATCATCAGCATAGAGAAGAAAAGAAGAGTTTGTTAACACTGTTGAAACATCATTGATAAAGACAGAAAACAATAATGGACCCAGCACGAAACCCTGGGGTACACCACTTGTTGCAGGGTAAACACTAGACTTTTTGTAGTTAACATCTACATAAAAGGACCGGTCAAGGAGATAGTTGGACAACAAGGCAACAAGGCTTGCGTCTACACCGGACTTAGCAAGCTTGTTAACTAATAACTGATGGTTCACCACATCAAACGCCTTACTAAGGTCAAAATAAATAACGTCCAACTGGCCGTTTTCACAAACTGCAGCAGAAGCCTGTCTCATAAAGCTTGCAAGATTTGTGACCGTCGATCGACCCGAGAAAAAGCCGTGCTGATTTGGTATCACAACGTTCTTGACGCAGGCAGCAAGAACTTTGTGCAGAGCTGACTCAAAGAGTTTTGAGGCGACACAAAGGAGTGAGATCGGGCGATAGTTAGAAACGGCTGACTTATCACCAGACTTAAATATTGGAAAAATTCGAGCGATCTTCCATGCACGAGGAAATTTACCTAAAAGTAAGCAGTTATTATAAATGGAAGTTAAGACAGGCACAAAAATGTTGTCGTAAGCCTTCATGAGGGCTGCTGGAATTCCATCTGCACCACAGGAAAATGGTGGTTTTATCCGTTGAAGGCTATCATTGACAATTTTTTCATCGAACATAAGTGTGTTAAAATTAGAGTTATTAAACGATAGGCGTTCGTCGTTGCCATCTGGCAGTTGAAAGACAGAATGAAAGTACTGAGCAAAACTGGTGGCAACATCCTCAACCTCTTCACCATCAGAATTAAGCAGGCTAACGTGTTCTTTAGACGCCTTAGAACGGCCGCGTACATACTTCCAGAATTCAGCCGGTTTCTGAGACGCAGCAGCCTCTAATGATTCTATATAGAGCTGGTGGTCACCCCGGTAGAGGATTTTACAAAGTGAGCGATACCGACTAAACTCCGCTTTCCACTTGTGAAGCCCAGAACGCTTGGCCTTTTTGTGGGCGCTGTCCTTAAGTTTAAGCGAACTTCGAAGTTCTTTAGAAAACCAGTGGGGGAATTTGGAAGGAACAGGCTTATAACAAGGGATATACTTTTCCATGCCACTTCTGACGATTTCGGTAAAACGTCGAACCTGTTCGTCAACATCATTGACATCCAAAACACTAGACCATTCAGCAGATGAATAAAAGTGATACAGCCCAGCATAATCTCCACGCTTCAAAGCATATCGCGGGACTGCACAATTGTCAACACCGCCAGAGCGATGCTGGGTCGCGACCGAGACAGAGACAATAAGAGGGGGGTGAAACTTGTCGGGGTGCACAAGGGATATTTCGGAGGCACACACTTGAACGTTTTTTAAGTTTGAGAAGCACACATCTAGAACATTACCACAAGAGTTTTCTATGCGGCAAAACTGCTGCATGGAGGTGAACGATTGAAAATCTAATAGCATGCTGCATTTCTGCGCTGCATAATGGTTTTTGTGCTCAAAGGAAAGACTGTTCCAGCGAATACCTGGGGTGTTGAAGTCTCCAAGTATAATGAGCTTATGGTTGGAGTGTGCATTTGAGACATTTTCTATGGATGTGAGTGCTCGATTAAATTCAGAAGGTAATAGATCCGGGGATATATAGAATGCACCGATGAGTAGCTTCTCGCCCTTCGTGAGGCCTACCTCAAACAAGACTGATTCGTCTAGGGTCTCGAGGTCAGCACGCCGCATGCACTGCACTGAATGATAAACGGCAACGAGAACCCCGCCACCTTTTTGTTTAGGTCCAGTTAATTTTCTGTCGCTTCTAAAGATTTGATAGTTAGAAGGGAAATAGTCGGAAGACGAGATATCATCGGAAAGCCAGGTTTCAGTAATGACAACAGCAGAAAATTTAGAGCATACAATATTTCTAATAAATTCAGAGGACTTAGTTCGTAGACCTCGAGTGTTTTGATAGTATATGTCGAAACTCTCGTACTTACTGATCATTTTCAGTTATTTCAGAGCTGTGCAGCATACCAGGATGGACCTTGCCTTGAAACGGCTTGAAAAGGCAGCCTTTTGGCCACATAGACGGGTCGCTCAGGCGCCTAAAACACTCCTCGTTAACAGTTACGCAAAAAGAAGAATAGGAGTCGTACTTGGTCCTAAGGCGTTTGCACGACAATGGCGTAACTTGCACAGTTGACAAGCGACGGAGCGGCTAAAAGGAGGAAAGAAATCCTTGGGTCACGTGATAAAATCGTGACGTCACTTGAATTGTTTTTGAGCGGCTAGGGACAACGGGACAACGCTGAAGTAGGCGCAGCATTTCCTTGGGTCCCCCCGAGTGAACGATTTGCGCTGTCACTACACAGCGTGTGTTTGTGTTGATTGCTACCAAATGAAGCTGCAGATGCGTGAATATACCGTGAATGCTAGTATTGGTGCGATCTCCCTATCCGACATACCTACTGCGACATTTCAAGAGAGACTTCCAGCATGAGCTCAGCGTAGATCAGCCATGCCGGTCTTCGGCGTTTGCTGTCACAGACACGGAAGAGCGGAAAAGAGGGCATCTATGCGCTCATTTTCCCAGCAAGGTCAGTAACATCGTTATTTTATGTTTGTTGTAGTTTTTGTGTTTATACCATTGTACTATGTACCCTAAAGCTGCGTGAATTCTTGCTTACGTGGTCGCCTAGCTCGGCCTCCTAGCTGTCATTCTCATTCCCGATCGTATTGTGATGTTAACGATTTTTGTATAATCTTGAACCAAATTTAGCGTGCACTGCATACTTGGGCGAGGAACAGACACAGTGGAAAACGACAAACCAGACGTTGGCGCGCAAACCAACACTTGCTTCGTGTATCCAACGTACGTGTGGTTTCTTTTCCCACTCCCTGTTTCTCGCGCAAGTATGCAGCACACACTAAATTCAAATTACTTTCACCGTCCTTTCACACTCCGGCCGCAGTTTCAAGCGTTTCGTTGTTGTTCCTTTTGTGTAGGAGCCCATCACATTGCTCAAGTTTATTCGAACCGGTGGCGTGTACTCCCCGAGGCGCTGTCCTGGATGTTTGAAGTGCAGTGCCTCGATCGTAAGTATGCATGTGTTTGATAGCGTTAATCTCGCGAGTAGCACGCATCAGAGTTCTAGCTATTCGGGCAGTTAAGTTGCATTGCGGGAGAGGAATTGGAAACGTCGCTTCTGTACAGACAACGTAAGGATATCGCGGCCAAAGGAAAAAAAAGCGTGAAACCGTGAACCAAAAAAGACGGGAGAGGGAGAGAGAAAGGATAGACCAAATGACGGCGGCAGAATCAGATCAACCGAAGGGCTGTGAAGGTTACGCGGCATTTCGGGCCCTTTATGAGGAGTCACCAGGAGCAACTGTCAAAGTGTACATTGAAGGTGAATGGAAGAAGCTGCGTATGGGACAAATAGTATGTGGCAGGCCATAAAGCCATTGAAAATTTGAAAGCGCATTAATAACGTGTACAGACAGGAGGAACACACACAAGCACTTACTTGCTACTTCCGTTTTGTTGAAAAACACGAAATTTATTCACGAAAGAAACAATAGATTGAAGAAATATGGTGCCGATTAGCGCGTGCTCCTGCCCGTGCAGAGTTATAGACGATTTGCTGACACACTTGCTACTATGTTCATCGATAAAGAAGGCCTCAACCCGTTCCCTAACAATCTGATCATTATACCTGTGCAACATCACAGTCTCATCAAACAAAGGGCGACACCCACACTTTTTTATAATTCGCAGGAAGATTTGCACCCGTTGAATTTGTGATCGTAAACAAATGCTCTCTGAAATGGACACTTAGACAGCGTCCTGTCTGGCCCATATACATGGACTTACATGACAACGGAATACTGCAAATCATGCCAATCGCACAATGAACTAAAGGCTGCGCATGGTTAACACCACACTCATTTCTCCCTTTCCTTGGATGATCCTTGTTAACAATGCAGCAGCGATTTCTCACTTTTGCTTTTGCAGAAAAAAACACACAGTACCATGTGCCGAGTGTTCTTTTTCTTGTAGCGGGTTTTCCTGTGTGGTCTTTTTCCACGTCGCCATCTTTTACGCATTTTGTTTTTCAAAGTTGTATTATTAGCTTACCCAACTTTCAGTTGTTTTGACTCAGCATTTAATCCTGTTCCTGCAGCATCTGCATTAGAGGGCTTCCAGTGCAAAAAAAAGTGCTTGGACCTGGCCCCTACGATGTTGGTGCAGGGCCTGGAGGGCAAGCCTTGGTCTACATCCTTTCTGGGTACCCATGGAAAGCGGGTGAATGCCTCCAGAATTGGCTGTTTTTGTGGTACACTCGAAATTAGCAGCAGGCAGACTGCGTGTGCTCGCAGACCACCCTGGTAGTATGACAACCAAATATGTAGCTGTGGCCTAGTTACTGAGGGGAAGACTTAGTAATAAAAAATCAACTGCCCATCTGCTGAAACGACAAAAGGGGGGACGTGAAGCGTTGCAAAATCAAGTCCAACACCAAATTAACCAGCCCAGTACTGAGCACCTGTTCCTTATCAGGATGATCTGCTGCACTGCAGTTGTGCTGTCTAGAGCTTTACTAATGCAGGCAATCCATGACCTTCCGTAGTGTACAACCATTGTCGTTAGATGGAGGTGTGCATTTTCTGTGTAATTTTCCACGTCCATGCAAATCCAAATTGCTTCGACTGTGCTGGAATGGCGCAATGGGATAGACGTCAGCTTCATAACATGAGGGACCCAGGTTCAGTTGAGATCGCGGGAAGCGTTTTAATGTTTTTTCACTTCACCCATGATCGTCGTCATCAGAAAAAGTTGGCTTTCTTGCAGTGCATTTTGGGTGGACTACAGACACATCAGGGAGAGGCTGGAAGCTTCACTATAGTAAATGAAACTGTACCAAGTACAGTATGTGCATGAAGCTTTAAGCATTGTACATGAGCCAAGACAGTGAGGAGTGGTTATATGTTAAATCCTTGTCAAGAAAGATCACAAAAAGTTCAATGTGAATCACTGAGCTTGCAAACTTGTCGAATCTAAACTTGACACTTTATTCTACCAGTCTTTCATGCTCAGCTGAGGAATGGTGAACAGATGGGGGCAACAACTGGCAGAAAGGGCCATTAGCATGCAGTTCATGTGTCTATGTAAATATTATAAAAAGTACTGGTATGAAATTTTCGTGTTACATTTTTCCCATTGCTATGGGTACCTACCAGCCCAGGAATCATAGAATGGAACATTAGATAGTCGACCTCGGGGTAAATAATTAGTTTGAGCCTTGTTTATTCGGGCCAGTTTCGGCTTGGACAAAACGAACACAAAGGCGGCCGCCATGAGAGAATGGCACTCTTGATGTCGCTGTTCTCATTGCATCATGGTCACACTGGATGCGCGCCCTAGAGTGGCCCAAGCTAGCCATGGCCGCACGCGTCTGAGCCGCACGATATCAGTCCCAAAACTGTTACATGATTCACAAGGCAGTGCAGCGTGCACCATCAGCGGCCAGTGTGTTGGCTAAGTCACTGGAGCCCTAATGTCGGCAGTTTGGGGCGAACTGCATGGCGAGGCACTCGACGTATCTTGCTTATGCCAGTGTCGAAAGGGTATTCATTCGGAGCTTTCTTGTGCATGCAAATATTAAAATTCATTTAAAATATGTTCCCCTATACTGAATGGTTGCTACTAAAATCTCCAGCTACAAAGGAAACTTTTTGCATATTTATCTCAGCTTTGATATTTCAAGTACTCCTTTAAGTAGAGCCTAATCATGCTATGAACGTTTAATAGCGGTGCTACTCCTTTACTCTTTTACTTGTTTTAAGCTGAGTTGTTTTTAGTTTGGAGTGAAGAGAGACCGTAACATTCTGGCCGCCCAGCTGCCCATTTCTGGCCATCAGTATTTCTGAGTTCTTCAAAACAGTTTTTGCTCGGCACTTCTCTGAAATTTCGAGGACACCTAACTGAACTTAGTCGTGATTAATGCATTAAAGTGCAAAAGTGAGGCAATCTCCACCCTTGCACTCACCTGGCAGAGCATCATCTTTACATCAGAAAAAGGTTTTGTTTTGCCGAATCTTTGCCACTTCGGACCACTATAGAACTTGCTGCCCACATAGGGGTGCTCTCCAGGTGAATCAGCCTTAGGTGTCACAGGAGTGAGAGTAAGAACTTTAAAATAGTGTTAGAAATAAGCACAATACAATGGGGCTCTTCGATTTACACTCTCGGACTCACTGCGGGTAGTCCGAGGACTCCCCGAAGCCATAGGGATACATGGGAAAATCGAATGCCGGACTGCTTCTCGGGGAGCCCGCGGCGAGTCCGAGACTGTAAATCGAAGGGCCCCAATAGCTTTCTTTTTTGTAACATGTTAACAGGTCGACCAACCTCATGGCAACTGTATGATGTGACTTGTTTGCAGAAGGGCAAAATCAGAAAAATAGAGACGAGCAAGTCAGTCATCGTTGCACGACAGCTTCTGCGACACCTAAGTTAAGCTGCCTGCAATTTACGGGCAAATAAAACTGTTTTCAAGATGTTTACAGTTTTATTGCCTGGTTCAAAGAAACTGGTATACAAAATTTTGAGGAAAGCTGGAGTTGGCCAGTTTTTATTTGAATTAGGAAATGTGTGGAAATGTGCCATTTTATTATTTATTTTATAAAGTTTTTAATTGCTACAGGAACGTTTATTTGTAGATGTAGTGCCATGTATTTGGTGTCCTATGTTTATTCATTCAAGATATTCTTATGGCCCCACTGGCATTAATGGGGGACCTGAGCAGATTAAACGAAGAATAATAACATAAGAGAATTCTGCCACGTGCGTACAAGAAAAATAAAGGAAAAAAGATATAGCAGAAACACCAGTGTCCACACGCATGTACTGTGTTTAAGCTGTTTGTTCATTTGAATTTTGAATGGGAGGCTCCTAAGGAAATATATGCAGTGCTTGACCAGTTTTCAAAATGCTATTTTTCTTTTACTTTTCAGTGACAGAGGTCTCAACAAGCATCTGGATGCACCTACAACATTTGTGCTGGGCACCTCTGATATCTGTCGTCTTCTATGGCCTTGAAACCGGGAATAAATAAAACTAAAAACTGTCTCCTTCATTTGGTATATTCCTTTTACATAGTGCAGGAACGTCTAAATAATATGGAGGGCAATACACAAGCACTTCCACATCATCGTCCCCTGGTCACTTATCTGGTATTTATGCTGCAGTTTAAACGAACTGCCAGGTAGCCAACATTCACAACCATTTCAAGTTGTACCTCTGAAGCTGTAAATTTTTAAGTCATTTGTCCGAGGAACATGGTAAAGGTTTTCACAAGAAGACATTATTAAAGATTGAGATGCTGCACTGCAGGTTCATTTACAACAGCAGGTTCTAAATATTTTGCATGTTTTAATTCTGGCCTTCACATCTGTTCTTGAAGCCAGTAAGTTGGAAGCAATCTAATGCTTGCTTTAAATCGGGTACTAAAATGGCTAGTGTCATAGCAATCAAGCATCCTGCAATAACACAAATTTGTTTAGACTAGAGCCACTAAATAAGCTACGCTACCATCTATCGCCAATAAATGTGAATTTTGGAATGACCACATCTGGAAACTGACTTGAAGGGGCAATATCTCATCCTACGTTTCTTTTTAGTTTAAAAGTGGCACACTGCAAAAGTAAAACTGCTATTGCGATAACTGTTCTCCCGGGTACACGCGCGCTTGTAGGAAATCCCACAGCCGTGAACGGAATTTCTCTTTGATTTTCTCATCGTTCTTGAAAGAAGCAGAAACTTAAACGCAGAGGTAATTAAGTGTCGGAGAAATAATGAAGAAGACGTCCTCCAAGACTGATGATTGGTTGGTGCGGGACAGCAGTAATATTAGGGCCCCACAGAGGAGAAAGAAATGTTGATAGTTTATGAGAATAAAGGAACCAGCGCAGGACAAACTCGGGGCGACACCATGGACACGGTCAGGCAGGCACGCTCCGCATTAAAAAAAAATCGTTCAGCAAGACACCCGTAATACTTGAAGTAATTACAAAAGGAAGCGTCAGTTCCAGCCGTTCCTTGCGTCGTCTGCTGCTTGACAACGGCCATCGCCTCCTCTTTTTAGAGGAGGCGATGCGCTGGCACTCAGCTTCTTACAGGGAATTCCCTAGGAGGCTACGCGCGAGACCACATCAAGCCTGCCCTCTGCAACAACAAATTCCCTAAATGTCCCTAACTTTTGTCCCCAACTGACAGTGGTTTCAGGAGCCAATCAAAACGTGGAATAATTTCCTCCTTTTAGCCGCATGCGACAAGTGAGCCAACAGTTGAGCAGATGTGGTGTTAGCCGACAGTTTTGATACAAAGATGACCCTGGAGCTCGGTGGTCGGTGTACCACAACCGAGAAGCTTCCGACGCACCCACGCGGGGAGGGTTCTTTTTCTTCTGCAAGTTCGTCGGCGGGCCATTAAACGCAGTGTCGGACCTAGGAGGCGGGGGCAGAGGGTGGACAGAAGGGGAAACCAAAGTGCTCAAGGCCGTAGCAGGTTGACTGCTGGGGCGGTCAACGAACGGCGAAGCGGTGGTAGAGGACAGGAAGGGGGCACCTTCACCAGCAGCACCGGCGGCGGCATCGGCGAACGACGACCTCGTAGGCATACCAGACTGCGGTGACGTCACCGGCGGCATGAAAGGATTAGCAGGCTTCGGGGAAGCAGGCGGAGAAGGCGGGGGACGCGCGAGCTCCCCTCGCAGGCAGCGAACCTCCTCGCGCAGGGAAGCGACGATTGCAGCCTGCTGGGCAAGCCCAGCCACATTGTCCCGTCGAAGAAGCCGGTTCTCCTCGCGCAGCTCGGTGACAACATCCCCGAGAAAAGAGAGGCTGGCGCAGGCTTCGGACAGGAGAGTCTTCAACGCAGCTACCTCTGCGCGTAGGTCCGCCGAAGGGTTGAAGCTTGCTCCGACAGGGGACGCCACTCGTTTGGAAGGGATGTTCGCTGGCTCACCGTCTTCGCTGGCTTGGTCACCGGGGTCGCTAGGCCTAGCGGGTGACGCCGCAGCCACACACAGATTGCAGACGAACGGCTGCTCACCGGAGATCAAACGCTGCAGTTCCTCGTCCGGAAGAACAATGCACTTTCCGTGCGCACGGCGTTTACACGCAGAACATCGAAAAAACTCCTGCCTGCCGAAGAAAGCGAGGCAGCAGAGGAGGCACTTGTCCTTACTGGGCGCCATCATGCGGCGATAATAATAATAATAATAATCAATCAATCAATCAATCAACCTTTATTTTTGGTGCCCAGGAACAACCCTAGGGTCTTGGTACTGGTACACCATATACAAGCATTCATAAAAACAAACTAAAATCAAGACAACACAACACAGAAAACCGTATATATGAAAGAAACAATAAGATAAAAATAGTTACAGAGATCCCAGAAAGCAAAACAGCAAAACAGCAAAAAAAAAGGAAGCCTAGTGTTAGAAGCCATGACACCCGGCCAGCAAAACGTTGAAGGCATGTGAAAAATTGAAAATACACAAGCAAATACTCAATGCACATGACGGAGATTATACACATTATACACATAAAACAAAGGTTTTGTAACAAAATGTCAGGAAGTTTCAAAATGGAAAAACGAAGTTCAGCGTTACAAGCACTGACACTTAAACCGACAGAAATTCAAGCAACACAAAATCAGGAAAAGTGAAAAACAAACAAGCAAGATGATGATTTGCATAAAATAAATACGGAACAGAAATACGGCACATAAATGACATAAAGGCACTTAAGTTACAACAGTTTTCAATTCATTAGAGAACAAAGACAAAGAGCTCTGGAATATATCAAGACGATCGGAATATTCATTATATGCACATTGTATTCTGCAGATGGACGAGCATCGTTTACTTAAAGCATCTGTTCTGAAAGTTCGAAATCTTCGGAAAAGTTTGTTCGGCAAGTTGACATTGATAAGTGCAACCAAGTCATCACACAAAATATCACCATGAAGAAGTTTATAAAGAAAGATAATGTCAGCTCTCATTCGTCGACACCAAAGGGAAGGAATACTTTTGAGACAAGACGTGCTGCCGTTTGCGTCTTCTTGTACATGACGGAAACGGTGCCTAAAGATAGAAAGGAACTTATTTTGAACCCTTTCGATGCGGTCACTATTGGACTTGCAAGTTCCATTCCAAACAACAGAACCGTATTCGAGAAGAGGTAAGCACAGAGCCGAATACAACTTTAAAGGGGCACTGACACAAAAATTTTGCATGTCGTTTTTTTTTGTTGTGATAAGTAGGTAGTGACCTACTTATAACCTGTAGAAACCTCATTTGCTTCAGCGTGCGACGGTTGTTTAATTAGAGGCATTTTCAATGCGGCCAGTCGCAGTTTCGGTTTCAGCGAGTGCCGCGAAACGATGGATTTTGTGGATTTTGTGTGAACAAAGCTGACCACGTGACCGTCGGAGGGATATCACAGAGCAGAGCCGCCGTAGCACTGTCGAATCCGCATCGACGGCAGTTTCTGCGAATGCCCCCACGTACTGATATCGTGAGGTGCTTAATTAAAAAGCGACCGTGGATGTGACGCAGGCGCTGCGAGTGAAAATGCTACCGCGGCTAAAGAACGACGCGCGACGCTTGAGACGGTGGGTGGCAAGACGCGCGCTGGGAGCAGCCGGCCGGTCTGCCTAGCCTACAGGTCCGCCTACAGATGTGTTCGGCTTAGCACTGCGGCGGATATTCGAGTGCCGCTCTCGTAAGCGGTGCAGATGACAATTTTTAATGCAACCCGCCATCGCATCATTAACTCCTTTCTCATGTAAGCCACCATGGTCGGGACTTGGGGACAATTTCGTGCAGCGGTAACAAGCTATCACTCGAGCTACCTGCGCCGGCCTGGGCCACTTCGCGGCCGTGGCCGCCGCCTGCACAGCGACCGTGCGGCTAGCTAAGTGGGTTTTTCGTGCCTCCGGCGCGTTTTCGCATCCAATGGCAATAAACAGTAATAGAAACAGAGTGCCTGGAATCGCTGTAGAGCTTTGGTCGCGGCCAGCTGCCCGATGAGCTGACGAAATCACGGCGCCTGCGCCGCCAACGATCGGGTCGTTCGTTCTCGAGAGCAGAAGCTCCGCCCTCCGGCCCTCCGATTGGAGCGGCGAGCCGGGCGAGCCGGCGCAAAACGCCGGCAGTGCGGAAGTGGCAAACACAAACTCGTGACATGTTTAGATGTTGTTTATTTACACAATCTCCTCGGGATGTCGATTGCGCGTGGTCCTCTGCTGGCTGCTCGGCTGCGTTTCGCACACTTTAAAATTGATTTTGAATATATTCTAGGCTGTATTCGCCGCTGATATTTTGCAGATGATGTATATGTGTTCCCACCAATCTATCTCCGAAGTTATCTCGCCTTCAAAATTTTGTGTCGGTCCCCCTGTAAGAAAGGAAGAGGACTTTTAAACTCTCTAGAATACCTGCAGACAGCACCCAGACATCGAAGAGAGCGTCCGGTAATTTGCGTAACGTGGGAAGAGAAAGTCAGAGAAGAATCAAATAGTACTCCCAAGTCCCGAATTTTGGTCACCCTCGGCAGTGCAGTGCTTGCTATTTTATAGGAGTATTGCAGCTGTTGAGTTTTCCTACTATAGGAAACAACTTTCGTTTTTGAGGGGTTCAAAATTAAGTCGTTTTTGGTGCACCAACGATGGAATGACACGATATCAGCCTGAAGAGAATTACAGTCCTGAACATTACGCACTTCTCTGAAGATTTTCACATCATCAGCATACAACAAAAAAGAAGAATTTTTAATGGCAGAAGCAACATCGTTAATGAAAATGGAAAAAAGAAGGGGGCCCAGAACGGAGCCCTGGGGTACACCACTGGTTGCTTTGTACCTAAATGATGTTTGACCATTAACACTTACATAGCAATAGCGCTCTTGGAGATAGCAACGTATAAGACCCACTAAGGAAGCGTGAACATCTAACAGAATGAGCTTGGCAAGCAATAACGAGTGGTTGACTACATCAAAGGGCTTGCTCATGTCACAGTAGACCGCATCAAGCTGGCTTCTACCAATGACTGCTGGGACAGCCTGCTCCATGAAGCATGCGAGGTTTGTGGAAGTTGAGCGACCACGCATGAAGCCATGTTGATTAGGAATGAGGACGTGTTTAAGTGAGAAAGACAAGACCTTATGAAGAGATAACTCGAATATTTTAGAGGCAGAACAAAGAAGCGACACTGGCCTATAGTTCATGGGGTCGGTTTTTGGGCCTGACTTGAAAACAGGGAATACACGACAGATTTTCCATGATCGAGGGTACGTGCCAGACCGGAGGCAGTTATTAAATATTGAGGTGAACACAGGAACAAATATATTTGCATACGTTTTTAGAATTGCAGCAGGAATACCATCTGGCCCAGAAGAAAACGAGGGCTTTAGCCGCTTGATGCTGGCCCGCACGATGTTCTCATCCAATTGGAAACAAGCGGAGTAACCGTCCTGGTGACAAGAGACGCTGCCGTCATCACTACCACCGCTAAGCCCAAACAAAGAAGAAAACTGACGAGCAAAGCAGTCGGCCGCATCTGCAACCTCATCGCCGTTGGAATCCAGTAGACGAATAGATTCTTTCGTTGTACTAGATCTAGAATGAATGTACTTCCAGAAGGCTCCCGGCTGATGAGTTGCTTTAGCTTCAACTGACGCCAGGTACAAAGCATGATCACGTTTGTGCAATATTTTGCATAGGGCACGTAGGCGCCGGAACTCCTGAACGAACTGATTCGCACCAGAGCGCTTCATCTTTCTGTGCGCGCGTTCTTTGAGTTTCAGGGCATCCCGCAATTCAGAAGAAAACCAGTGTGGGAACTTGAACTTCTTTGGTAAATGTTGCGGGATGTATTTCTTCATACCCAAAAGCCCAATCTCAGTAAAACGGTCAACTTGTTCATTGACATCAGAGTCGTCAATGACTGTTGACCAAGGGGCAGCAGAAAAGTAGCCATACAGCCCAACGTAATCTCCCCGGGCGAAAGCGTAGCGAGGTTGCGCATTGCTTGAAATTACAGAACGGTGGAGCATTGTAGGAAGGCAACAGGAAATAGAAAGAGGAGGATGATATTTGTCGGGTATTACTAAAGCACAATCAGAGCGCGACACATTAACGCCATCGAAGTTTGAAAAGCACAGGTCCAGAATGTTTCCACTGCAGTTTTTTATGTGATTACGCTGTGCCATAGAAGTGAAAGACGAAAAATCTAGTAACCTATTACCCTTCTGTTGAAAGTGGTGGTTGTAGTGGGAACAGGTGAGGTGGCTCCACTGAACGCCAGGAGCGTTAAAATCTCCAAGGAGGAGGACCTTGAGGTCACAATGAGTAGTGAGCACCTGTTCAATGGAGGAGACTAACTTATTGAACGCGTCAGGAACTACATCAGGGGGAACGTAAAAAACACCAACTAGAAGTTTTTCAGTTTTAGAGATATGAATTTCGACCCATAAAGACTCACCTGCGTTTTCAATATCGCTACGTAGCACACACGGGAGAGATTTGTTAACTGCGAGAAGTACCCCGCCCCCCTTTTGTTTGCATCCAGTTAAGGCACGATCATTACGATATACATGGTAATTTTGAGGAAAATAGTCATTGGATAGAATATCAGGGCACAACCAAGTTTCAGATATAGCTATTAACGGAAAGCAAGAAGCCAGAACATTACCAAAAAATTCAGTCGCCTTAGTTCGAAGACCTCGCACGTTCTGATAAAAAACATCTAAACTAGTCATTATTCTTTTTCTGATGTGTTGCGCTCAGAGCTGTGAAGCATGCCTTCGCGAAACATGCCTCGAAACTCCTTAAAGAGGCAGTCTTTCGGCCAAACAGCGGGGTCATTCAAGCGGTCGAAAAACTCTTCACTGACGGAAATATAAAAGGATGCGTACGTTTCAAATTTAGTTTTCAGTCGTCGGCAGTTCAAGGGCGAGACACCTAAGGTTCTAACAGATGGGTTTTAAGGCTAGCAGAGGTGGTGGATGGGGAAAGCTTTGAAACGAACATTGCTTTGGGGCGCTTCGGCTGCGGAACGACTACCAGTCCACATGTGTCCGATGCACCTACACATAATAATAATAATAATAATAATAATAATAATAATCAATCAATCAATCAATCAATCAATCAACCTTTATTTTCGGTGCCCAGGAACAACCCTAGGGTCTTGGTACTGGTACACCATATACAAAACATACATAAAAACAAACTAACATCAAGACAACACAACACCCAAAACCGTATGCATGAAAGAAACAATAAATTAAAGATAGTTACAGTAATCTCAGAAAGCAAAACAGCAAAAAAAAACAGAAAAGAAAAGAAAAGAAACAGGAGACCTAGCGTTGCAAGCCATGACACTCGGACAGCGAAATGTTCAAGGCACGGGAAAAACAGGAAATACTCACTGAACATGACAGAGGTAAGTTATACGCATAAAACGAAGGTTTCAGAACAAAATGTTCGGAAGTTTCAACTTTGAAAGAAGCTCAGCATTACAAGCACTGGCACTCAAACCTACAGAAATTCAAGCAACGCAAAACCAGGAAATGTGAAAAACAAACAAACAAGAACATGATTTGCCTAAAATAAATACGGCACATAAATTTGCAATGACATAAAGGCACATAAGCTACAACAGTTTTCAAGTCGTTTGAGAACACAGAAAAAGAGCTCTGGAATATATCAAGACGATCAGAATATTCATTAATATTCATTAATATTAAATAATTAAAATTAAATAAAATAATTCATTAATAATAATAATAATAATCAATCAATCAATCAATCATGTTTATTTACGTGCCCAGGAACAGCCAGAGGCCTGAGTGCTGGCGCACGGGTAGTTACATGAAAACAAAATACAAGAAAATATAGCAAGAAACAAACAAGCGACATATAATAATAATAATAATAATAATAATAATAATAATAATAATAATAATAATAATAATAATAATAATAATAATAACCACATTTATTCCGTGAAACAAGGGAGACTCGATGAAGCGATTGTTTATCATCTCTCAGTTTGATTTCGTTCACTTCTTCTTCTGTTCACTTTGTCGTGGACATATGGGGACACATCTTTAGCCGATATCTTAATTGCTGTTTCAACTCATAATAAGACAGGCCGGAAAGTAAAAAGAAAAAAAACTTCTGAAAACACCCACAAAATAGTCTGATCAGTCACGCCAAGAGTGAACTCCTGTTGGGCAAATGGATTTGGCTCATTTTGATCCGTGGCACACCAACATCTGGCTTGTTTTCGATACGAACTACGATCTGTGGACACGTTTGCAAAGTGTTATCTCCCGTATTTTCTTGCCACGTGTTTTTAGAGGAAAATTGCCCAATTTTTTTTGTAGCTGCAGTTTTATCTGACTTAGTTTCGGTTTCTGGATTTGGCTCATTTCGAAAAAAAAAGACGTCTCAATTGTGTTCTTGTTTTAGTAGATATGTTTCAAGAAAGAACTACGTTAAGGACTACGTTCTAACAAACACAAACAGAGCAAACGCTGCGCACTTGGTTCGCCGACTCTTCACTGCACGTTATTTCGTTTGTCTGCTTTTGGACGTTTGATTTTTCCACAGCTTATTCATAAGTAGAGGACTCTGATAGATGTATCAATTAAGCGCAAACGTTTGCGTCATTTCGGACTTCGTGCCAATATTTTGAGTTTCTACTTTTTAAACTGCAGTATCTTATAATCGGCTCTCAATTTGCGCCGTGCATGTGATTTTCATTTCGCTCTCAGTAAATCTTAGAACAAAGCGGTGGCGCCTGACCTGTTTCTGGATCGATCTGGATCACGCCGGAGCCTTCGAAGCAGGCCAACCAGATCTTGTCGTTCACGTCTATCGTCATACCATCCGGAAGGCCCAAGCCCTGGTAGCCGGGAGTCGATCGGAAGTCAGCAAGAAGTCGTCGGTTGCCTGGGAGTGCGAACGTTCGAATTAATGAGGAAGCCCCCATTTTCGGAACTTGCTAGGTTAGCGGAGCCATTTTGGGAGCGAAGCACCTTAGGAGCTCGGGCTGTCGGCGTCTCCAGTCGTCGTTTCAGGTACTCGCTTTCAAACACCTCACGCTAGAACGCAACGCGTACAAAAAGAACACACCTGGACACTAGTTTTACAACGCCTCGCTCTAGAACGTTTTATCTCCGTGGAAAAAAACGCGTACTGAACGAACACACGGGGACAATCGTTCTCCAAAGCCTCGTACTAGAACATTTTGTGCTTCAAGGACACAAGACATTTGCAGCAAATATGTATACCTCTACCCCCCAACGGTTTCATTTCCGTGGGCGAAAACTCCAAGGCGCCAAAGCCTAAGACGCCGAGCACTCAGCATCGAAACCGCATTATGGATGATAAGGCAGATTATCTTTGAAGGCTACGTAGGATCTACTCACACTAGCCGAGCGCACGCGACAAATCTTTGAATACACTTACACACTGCATGCTTCGCCCCTCCCCATTTTTCAGGTTAGTGGAGATGGCCCGGGATTTTTTAATACCAGAAAGAGCGCTTTGCGTAGGCGTTTTAAGAGTTCGAACAAACACAATGTTACGTATACCTTACGTTGAAAACAAAAGACAAAAAAGACAATACGCGCACTGATCCACAGATTAGGGGAACAGTTGCACCACCCAGCTTGTGGTTGTGTTATAGAATTGGCCGTGCCTGAAGCATTTTCGTAACTACAATTCATAAATAGGCTAGAGAAACTACGACAATTTGTCAAATAGTTCAGTTTCAGAGGACATTAATGGGCTGATGAATCAGTTAGTTAACAAAAAAGCATTCGTTGTACGTGTGAAACTTATTTACAAAAGAAACACTTCGGGTTGTAAGCAACACCCCCAAACCATCAACAATTAAAAGAACGCAGCAGCTGCAAGGTGAAAAGTTGATTGATTGATTGTAGGGTTTAACGCGCCGACGCAACGCAGGCGATGAGGCGCGCCGTAGTGGAGGGCTCCGGATTAATTTTGACCACCTGGGGATCTTTAACGTGCGCCGAAATCTCGCACACACGGGCGTTTTTGCTTTTCGCCTCCATCAGAAAAGCGGCCGCCGTGGCCGGGAATCAAACCCGCGACCTCGTGCTCAGCAGCGCAACGCCTTAGCCACTGAGCCACCGCGGCGGGTTGTAAGGTGAAAAGTATTGAGGTCTGTTGATGGTGATGGTTTGTGTTTAATGCCGCGAGGTGAAATAGCGCAAAGAGTGCCAAATACAACGTTGTTTAATGACAGATCTAAATGTAATTATTAGATTATGTCAGTAAAAACAAAAAGTGAAGCGAAACAAAATCCATTGAAGATGGCTGGAGCATAGGGTAAGGATGATTATGAAGTATATGTAAGGAGCTGTAAAAATTTGTCGTCCTTTAGAAACTGAAAAACTCGCCTAATGGAAAACGTTGGGTTGTCGGCCAAGAAATATGATGGGTGTGGCAGGATGTTTTGTGAGTATATTTCAGGAAAATATTTGCGTCGTGTGGTGTCAAGAGCCTTGAATGTAATTAGGATGTGTACTACGGGTACGGCATCTGCGCATCTGCTACATAGTGGTCTTGAAAACCCTGTAAGCAGATATGAGTGTGTTGTACGAGTGTGCTCTGTCCATAGCCAAGGCGACTTGTGTGTATCTGATGCGTGAATCGGTGGTGTATTGTCCCAAGTGTGATATTATTACGTGTAGTTTGTTGTCTGTCTGTTCTCTCCACTGTGTTTGCCATGTATTACGCAGGTGTTGTCTAATGCGAGGCTTGAGGTGAGTGTAGGGTGCCGTGGTTACGTCAACTGCGTATCTTAGTGCAACATCAGCGGCTCTATCATTTACCTGCTCATTTACAGTGATCACAAGGTATCCTTGTAGCCATGACCGGACCCGTTCATGCTTTTGTGTATACACAGAATTAGTGGTGTTGAAAACAAGGTTGATTATGTGGTTTTTGCACGGCTTTTGGGATGACAGTGCCCGAACAACGCTCAAGGAATCGGTATAGACTATTGAATCCGGAATTTTATTCTCAAGAAGGTGTTGTAGAATAAGTGAAATATTATATGCTTCTGCTGGGAAAATGGTTGTGTACGTTCATGGTTCTGCAGGCATTAAAGCTAGGACCATGAGCAGCACAAGACACCATAGTGGAGGTTTTAGAAGCATCACTAAAAGTCTGCACATGGGTATTTATACTTCAGATTCGAAAGTGCTGCGATATTGAAGTTCTTGGTACCTTATGTGTATCAAATTTTATAAAAGAGAGATCACAAGACACACACCGCACTTGCCAAAGTGGTAAAATTTATGAAAAAGATAATGTGTACACATATACTACAAAAAATTCAGATCCGAAGCTTTCTCTCTCACAGGTCTGTTGAAACGTTGCGTGCGTATGTATACTATGAATCTCAGTTACGGTGATGGTATATATGTACTACTACAAGATAAAGGGTTTGATTGAAACATGACCTGTTGTCCCAAGGAAAGACTTATTCCGAGCGGGTCGTCCCACTAATGTCAGCTCTCACTTGCACCAAAACAGGAGCGATTGGTAGAACATATTCCCTCAGCCTCTCAGGCAATGCCACACATGCAGACGGAGAGTTTAACACTAGTTCACGCAGCCAGAAAACTTCCCACATTCACATTTTGTGAGATACTCCGTTATTAGCAAATGAAACGACATACACATTTCGCTGTACAGCATTTGTTCAAGAGTGTAGCCAGCCATATGTGTAATAGAATATAGAATAATAGCCAAAGGAGGAGATTTTCTCTGAAAGGCCGCTATGCCCTCTTCTAGGCGCACTGCAGAACAAAAACGGCAGTGCGGGACATACTTCTGTTCCAGAAGCAGTTTACGGCTTGTTCGCCATTACTTTTAAGTGCGGTATATCCTGCAGGAGTTCCCCTTTCGGACATAAAACTAGCGGCAGCTCTTTGGAAGTGATATTAAAATTTGCTATAAGCCATCGGGAACAAAGTTTTTTGGGTGCAGCTTCACATTTCAAAACAAGATTTCTCTTCTGCTTGCTAGCTTAAGGGAGCCATGAAGAGAAAATACAACTTCGTGTAATTTGAAAGAACTAGGATTCAGTATTTCACTGAGCTCCATTACAGCTCCAAAAGATGTTTTTAGAACGAAAAAAAGCAAGAAGTATTTAATAAAAACTTTCAAATTTTGCGCCACAGTGACGTGTTATGAGCAAGAATGACGTCATACGGGCCAACAATGAAACAATTTTCAGTGCGTTAACTGCACGTTAGCATTCAAGTGATCCGGTCAAATGGAACTAGAGGCCCCATTACAGACGTCCAGTCATGTATCGTCGCGACAGGTCAGTTAGGCGGCCGCCAATCGCACAAAAAAGGTTCCGTGACGTCATTGAAAAGTTGTGGGAAATTGGCTAGGGGGTCGCGACTGCTTCACACGTTTTCTTTAATATCTACATTATTTGTTCGAAGATTGCGATGATATGGTATCATTGTTATCGGGACTAAGCAGTTTTTCTGATAAACCCAACTTGTATTTTGTCTTCATGGCTCCTTTAAAGGGGCGGACGACCAATTTTTGTGGAGTGCATGCCTTCTAGCTTATATGAATTCAAGCGTTTTATATTGTGGGGCAACAAAAAAAGGGTACTAAATAAACAGGCGGAAATAATTTAATTTTGCACTTAAATGTCTGAAGTTTGAAAGGTAGCGCCTTGTAGTGTTCAAACGTGACACTACCTGATCTTCAAATAACTCCGTCAGTTTCAAAGCGCGATCCAAAAACCACTCGAAGGAAGAGAAAAGATTGCACATTGTCGTTTTAGCCCGGGACGACTTTTTAAGTACCTTTTTTGATCTGACGTTAAAGGTATGTTGCCGCATATGGCTCACTGCCATGGTTGCAAGCTTTTCTTTCGGTGGGACACGTGTGGGTGGTAGGTCTAAAAATTCCGATTTCAAAAGTTCCAGGGCACCACCAGCAAAGCCGTTTCTGCTGAAGGTGTTTAAGTGATGCCCTTTCATTTGGGATGAAGGAAATATACACAAAAAATCAGTTTTCCCTCCTTTTCACATTTGGCATGTGTTCCTAGTGGGCGCGTTACCTCTCTGTGCATCTACAAAAGCGTAGCAACAGTCCACATGGAATTTTTTCTACGAGAGTAGATGATCACCACTGATCGTGCCTTGCCGTCAAGTATACTCACTTATATTTCCAGCGTTGAGGTCAAAGTCGAAGGCGTATATCTGCGTCGGTATGGTGTCTACGAAGAACATGGTTCCATTTTCTGACGTCCAGGTGATTCCGTTGGACAGCGAGACTTTGCCAAGCTTGTGTTCAAGTCGGCCCTTGGAGAATGACCAGAGGTTGTTCTTTTCGGGTATTATGTTCTCCAACGCCACCGTTGGTATGGATCCTGGGAACAACGATGCGACACATATGCCAGTTCGGAGTGAGATGTTAGAAAGAAGTGTTTAACAGGGAAGTGTCAAAAACATTTTCTAGACACTTATTCTAGACACTTAAAACAAATCTAGACGCTTATTCGATGTGAAGTGCACATTGCAAGCTGTCATCTTTATTACTAGAAACTGCCGATAGCTGGCAGCTTGATAACTAAAGTGCAGACGCCGTAGTTGTTCTGTGAGAGTTTCTAGCTGAGAAGATAAATACGGATATATACATGAGACGGTACGCTGTTTGAATAAAAAAACAATAAGTAAAAGAAAAAAAATCCAAAGGAAACATAAAGCGAGTAAATGAAAATAAACACAGGTACAGCGCCAATCTTTGCACAAACGCAGTGGAACAGAACAGACGTAGCAGCAAGACAAATCGCAGAAACATCAGCTATTCCTTATGTCCCCTTCAGGTGTTCCCTATGTAAAATTGGAGACAGTGCTGTCGCGGGTTTACATTTTCGTAGCACTGAATTCATTTTATGCACCGGCGTATGAGAGCTCGGTGAAGTTCTCGGCATATTTCAATGCTCAAACACATGCGCAACTACGCCGTCCATTGCCATTATGGAGAAAGAATGTTTTAAAAGCCCTCCGGAGTTGGAGCCATTTTGTTCTAATGGCTTCTTTCGGTGCGTTCTGCACGTTAAAAACCAATGCTCCCGTTGGTAGCGCCACGCCTGTTCCAAATTCCTTCCGTTTGGCTGTGCATTTTTAACAGCCGAGCTTTGCCCATACAGAAAAAATACCATGAAAATGCTGTGCGTCTGTGAGCGGGCGTCTCATGAGGGGCGCCCGGCGTAGTCCAGGCTAGCGCGTGGCAATGGGCACGTTGGGGGTTCGTAAAAAGAAAAAGAAATTACCGAGTGCGAGTGCCAATCAGCGTTTCAGCAAACCGTGTCGCCGACAAGACGACTGTCGTCAGCTCCTGACGTCACTCACTCCGTGGTGCTAGGGGCAACAGTCTGCGCTCATAAAACTCGAAGCGCCGAGTGGCGGCGGCAGAACTCTCTCCGACTCCGTGCCACGCACATGGGTGATGGGGTGACCAAAAATCCCGATGCCCGAAGAAGAGGCTTCTCACCAGGAAGCGCGCCGCGCTGCCAGGCGAGAATGCCAGGCGAGAATATATTGTAACGTGGCGGCAGATGAAACAGACCGTGTGGTAATGAAGCGATATATTTACAAGAATTATTTACACGCAGCCCTAACCGAGCCCGGGCTGGGCTGAGCCCCACACCGAGCTTCTTCCTTGTCGTCTTGAGACTTGCCTTCGTCAGGGCCTGATGAAGGCAAGTCGCTTGGCTGAAACGTTGGCAACAATCGTGGTTTCTACCTTGTTCAAAGTTTTCTTCTTTTCTTGTGTTCTTTACCACCTTCCAAGTTTTATTTCTCCCTATATATATATATATATATATATATATATATATATATATATATATATATATATATATGACAGAAATAAGTGTTGACAGTAAAGAAAACCTCGGAAAGCAAAGGGGGGAATTTGGTAGGTCACTGCAAAAAACGAAGAATTTGGGAAGACAGAAAGGAAGTGCAGAAAAATATTCCCGCCGGGTGGGATCCGAACCCATGACCTCCGGAATACGCGACTGGTGCGATTACCACTATGCTACCGGCTGGGCTGTTTCCCCTCCACTTTGTCGGGTATTTATGTAAAGGTAGTTTGTTTCCGGTGCTTGGGGGTGGTAGCCAGCGCCATTCGGACTACTCCTGATGAATATATATATATATATATATATATATATATATATACATCAAAATGGAAACACTTAAAGGAGCCATGAAGAGAACATACAACTTCGTCTAATTTGAAAGAACTAGGATTCAGTATCTCACTCAGCTCTATTACAACCGCAAAAGATGTTTTTCAACGAAAAAAAGCAAGAAGTATTTAAAAACTTTCAAATTTTGCGCCACAGTGACGTGTTATGAGCAAGAATGACGTCATACGGGCCAACAATAAAACATACCTTTCAGTGCGTTAACTGCACGTTAGCATTCAAGTAATGCGGTCCAATGGAACTAGAGGCCCCATTACAGACGTCCAGTCATCTGTCGTCACGACAGGTCAGTTAGGCGGCTGCCAATCACACAAAAAGGGTTCTGTGACGTCATAGAAAAGTTGCGGGAAATTGGCTAGGGGGTCGCGACTGCTTCACACGTTTTCTTTAATATCTCCGTTATTTGTTCGAAAATTGCGATGATGCTGGTATCATTGTTATCGGGACTAAGCAGTCTTTGTAATAAACCCAGCTTGTATTTTGTCTTCATGGCTCCTTTAATACATCGCATTGTATTGTTACATTATATTATATATTTACATATATAATGCACATTTGCGCGTGTATGTACAGACAGTGGGACCGTACCGCCAATCTGCATAACATTATTTTCATCGAACAAACCAGTGATTTGTAGATGTCACGGCTTGTGTGCATCAATGGAGTGTTTCACAAATTCTGATCATACCGATGATCAGCAACCACCCTCCATTATATTGCCAGGTCCGAGATGCTGCCTAATCTGGCCAAACACCACCGGATACCATGGTAGGCTGCACTAGATAGGTGCAACCATACTAGGGAGTCTCCTTGGGACACAAACAGCATTGCCTCATCACACAAGGATTTGGCAGCCCTGGTTGAGTACATTTGCCAGAAAACTCCTAATGGTTACACAACCACACCATCAGACTCGATAGGCGTGGTTGGAGAGTCTTTGGAGAGGCTTTCGTCCTGCAGTGGACACAACCAGGCTTATGAAGAAGATGATGATATAAATAATAGGGTAAATAGTTCTGAGTGACATATATCCGGCTCGTCTAGTTTAGCTTGGTGTGACGAACACAGCTCCGCTGTGCCAGCAGGCTTGCATTTTTGTGCAAGCTGGTATTGATTTTCTCGCCGATCTCCCTCCCGCCCGTCATTTGCTAATTGATTGAGCGTATTATGAACAATTGGCTCACGCATTATTTACAATATGTCCAACCATATTTTAACCCAGCCCAAACAGGCTTCCGGCCCAATGTTGGCACGCACAGGGTAATTAACCGCCCCCACTACCATCGTGGCACTCCTGACCTCATCATGGCGGTTGATCTGTGAAAGGCGTTTGACAACGTTAGCCACCCGGTCATTCTAGAGGAACTGGCTTGTGCCTACCCCAGTGCCCGCCCGAAAAATTGGATTAGAGCATTTCTCCAAAGCCAGCCTGTACGCCTTCACGGTTCGCACTTTGTATGGGAACCCATTACTTATTACCTCGACCGCGGTGTTCCTCAAGGGTTAATTTTAGGCCCTCTACTTTCCAACCTGGCCATGACCAGAGAGCTCGACAACTTGAAATTGACTCAGGTGCCCGCTTTACCATATACGCCGATGATATCACGGTCTGGACGGAAGCGGCCGACTTTGATTCTTTAGAGGACCAGATTGTTGAGCTACAGGACGCTGCTAACAGCCTTGAGCTCACTCTGGCTCAGCTAGGTCTACAACTCGCACCTGAAAAAAAAAAAAACGAATTTCTGGCAGTACACGGTTGTAAGGCACCTGACCCGCCACAAGAAATTGCAGTTAGCATAGTCAACTGCTATGTATCTGCTTCAACTGAGCCCACTTCACTCGTTGGCCTTCCATTTGGAACAAAAACAGTCCTGGCATTTGGCTCAAAAGATTAAAACAGAAATGGTATGCCATACTGCACTCTATCCGTCGATTGTCTAAGAAATATGGTGGAGCATCGCAGAAAGCCATCTTGAATATGGCCATGGCTATCACTGTGAGCCGATTTACGTACGGTGCAACGGCTTTCGACCTCAACAAGACCAACATCAAAACCACATAGGTGCTACATCGGGCGACCCTCAGGACAGTCACTGGCTTATCAAAGCATACACTCATTGGTAAACTGGAGCAAGCTGTACCTCTTCCTCCTATTGAAGCCATCATTCAGGAGGCGAGAGCCCAGGCGGACTTCAAAAGACCCCTTACACACCAGGGACACGCCTTAGCAGCGTGGGACGCCAGAAAACCACCAGTACTTCCCGATTACCAAGTCCCCATAGCACCCTGGCGTCGACCAGCACTTGATACTTATACGCACAGCAAACCTATAGAGCGTAGTAATACGCTATTGCGGCAGCATCGAATCCGACGCCTCCAAAGGGATCGCCTTCAGAACGAACTGGACATTTTCACGGACGAAATCGTAAACCACCACGGCGCGGGCCTTGCTTGGACATGCCCTGAGGCCCTGGTTCTCTCAGGGTACACCACCATACTTGGCAGAGAACATTCCAGCCTTGATGCGAAGCTGTATGCTATTAATTACGCAGTGTCAACTATTGCCTTTGATTGTGACCCACCTCTACCGCCCTCCATACGCATACTAACACATTCTTACGAGGCCCTCAAAGCTTTGCGATCGTGTAATTCCACCAGCCCTGTCGTCCACGAAATTCTGTTTCAATTTCAACTCCTCCAACGGAACAACACCAACATCCGCGTCGACTGGGTACCTGCATGGCCACGAACCATTTTCTTCAGGCAACCAGGCGGCTCATGAAGCCGCTCAGGAGAGTTCCCCCTCTTATCCTCCACTGGTGCCTGGGGTAAGGCCGTCGCGGTCCCCCTAGCCCTCCCCAGCGATGCGATGCGACACCTGCCCCCTCGATGTCTTTACTGCCGTACCACCACTACATCAGACCTCACACACCTAGTTTGGTCGTGCCCAGCTTTCGCCAGGCACCGTACATTCAAATCGCCCCAACCCCATCCCGATCCACAACAAACTGATGCACAACTATTATATGAAATAGCAGTTTTTTCAATTAAAATCGGTCTAGCACGGGTTGTTTGAGTGGGTCCTCCTCCGAACGAACAGGCGAACCTGCAGAAACCCTACTGCGATCACCACGAACTGGCCCATGAATGGCAGTTTCCAAGAATTGGCCCAGTTATCAAGTCTACTGAGAACGACCAGCATTTTTTTATTTTCTCTTACCCTCCCTTCACATTCCTTTCGCCTATCGTGACCAGTGATCATCCTTTTCTAATAAAGGTTCTCTGTCTCTTTTTTTCTCTCTCTCCCTCTCTCCTCTTTAAGTTCAGCTTCATGCTTATTAGATGGCAGTGCATGAGTGCTTAACGTCCCACGCTTATGAGGACAGATTGCGGCATCCCTTCCAACTTGTAAATTACCCAGTAGGAAATGTTTTACCTGAATTACTGCACAGAAGTGAACGGGCCAGGAAGTTTAGACGCAGGGCATGTCATATCCTAGTTACCTGTCCAAAGGCGTCCCAGGGCGTCGCATTTGCCGTCGTTGAGCCGAGTCTTCACCGTCGACTCGGGGTCCGACACCTCAGTCAGCAGCGTCTTCTTCTTGGTGTCAAGCTCTAATCGGTAGATGCCCTTTTCCATGCAGACGACGAGCTTGCGATTGTCCTCGACATACGGGATGGCGTTTCCGATTTCCCCTTCTGCGGTAACAACGGTAGGGTTGGGTACAAACCAAGCGTAAAAATAAGTACTCTCGATACCCGACTATAATTTCACTTTTCTAAAGCAGCTCAAACGGGCTCCGTTGTATCCTTACATTAAACATTCTCGGCGTCATAATAAAATTTCAGCGGTACTTGAGTGCTGACAGCTTGTTGAGGGGGATTAGTTTCAGTTGCCTTTTCAGCCATTCAGCTAAAGTCGGGTTTTAGAATGGCACTGGATTGAAGCAAGTGGATTAGCAGAGGTTCTACTCAACCTCATTCATCACTAACAGATAGCGTGGTTCTACAGTTCCATATAAGAAGCCTTCAAGGTCTTTAGGTGCGGAGTACCTTAGAACCGCTCAATGTCCGTCCGTGTCCGCGCGCATAGCATTTAAAATCGCGAAAAATCACACAGGCACCGGTAGGACTCGAGCCTGTGTCTGGTAGACCAGACAGAGTAAGTGTCAGTCGTCTTACCCATTGGGCTAGCACCGCGAGTTAGTACCGGAGAGTCAAACGGCTTACTCCCTCGCCTGTAACGGTGCGGAGAACCTTAGGACCTCCCAGTATCCGTCCGCGTCCGTCCGTGCGCACACCACCATCAAGCGAAAATCAAGCGAAATTCGATTTGAGCCGTGAGTTGCAGTTTCATTTAGGGAATAATCAAGGTGCAACTCAGGGCTCAGATCGAATGACGGTCGGGGCCCAAATCGGATGTCCCTCGGGGCGCAACTTGGATGTCACTTCGAGTCCCCGTACTCCGCACCCTCGCCATCATTCACGGAGTGGAGATGCTGCGATTTATTTCCTAGAATCTATTTCGGTTTTCTAAAAGGCGGCGATGTTTCGGAATGGGGACAAGAGAAAACAAACGACCTTTAGAGTTTCAAACCCATTCGTTTCTTAGTCACCACAACTTCCCTCAAGATGTAACTTCGAATTGACGAACCCCCACCGGGCAAATAAAGCTAACTATGCAAACGGTGCTAGGAGGTCCCAAATTTTACTTGCCCATTTTGTGAGATCATTAAAATCTTTTTAAATTTCCATGAAGACAAATACACGTTTGGTTTATTTAAAGCACTGCTTTGCCCGATAACCTTGATACCGATTTTACTTCAAACAAATAGTGAAGATAGTAGAGAAAACATATGAAGCATGGCGACTCCCCATTCACTTTCTGGCGAACTCTCACTGACTTCGCAGTGCTTTTTTGTGCGACTGAGGACCGACGACCTAAGCCAGTGGCAAGAACATGACTGAACGCTTGTAGTGGGGCCTCAAGTTTTGTTGTATCGTATCACTTAAATGCTAACTGGCAGGTAACACACTCATAATTATGTTTTAAGGGCTGGCCTCTAATACGTCACTTCCCAAGGAACTACAGACGTCCCTGGAACGCCCTAAAAAACCGCCTAACATCCAATGCCAAGTTTGGACGGCCACTGTACGTCCATATTTGGTTGTACATTTTTTGACGTACAGTGCACGTACAGGAACGAATAATGAATAGAAAAAGGATGTACATTTCCTATGTTCGAAGGACATCCGCCCGTATATGTACAAAGTTACCATGAAGCATTAAAGAATAGCGTATATTGAATACAAAAGCAAAAACAGAAATGCTACTCTGCTTTTCAATTGAATAGATTTTGTACATCAACACCGCGACTTGTAAATTGCAAGTTTCATCTGTATATTACTATACCTAAGGCTAATTTTAATCTTTTTTGAAGCATTTCACTCACTCAAACGACGATCTCTTTAGGGAAGGGCATTTAAGAATCGGGAACCTCCAACAAGGAGTGAAGAAAGTTTATTGTGTTCATGGTGTACTTGTCTGCCCGGTAGCGCCTTGGTGTTGTGTGGTGTAGTATTCGTTGCGGAAACATATACGTCTCTTTAATGAAATAGTTGTGATTCTGTAATTTTTACTGAACATCCCAAATACGTCCAATTTTGAGTGTGCTAATGGACGTACGGAAGTGGGAAACCCGGATGTACAACGGACGTACATGGGATGTCTATGGGGTCTCAAACGGACGTCCATTACGGAATGGACATGCGTAGGGCGGCCGACGGACGTCCGGTGTTGGCTTCGGTTATGCCCATATTACGTCACTCTACCGCGAAATTTGAAAGTTTTTCAATTTTTCTTTCGTTCTTCCGGTTGAAACACATCTTTCACGAGTGGAATGGAGCTGAGTGAATTACCAGTGGCAAATTCTTTCAAGTTGATCAAAGTTGGATTTTGTCTTCATCGGCACTTTACCCCCATCCTCGTCAGCATCATCCTCATGTATGCGTCCAGCGCAGGACGAACGCTTTTCCCAGCGATTTTCGGGCGCTGCTATCACGACTTCTTAAAGACCATTCTTCGCGCCGAATTTTATGGTATAGTGTGGTTAAATTTCTTCCAGACGAGGAGGGATGTCTAGTTTAGCTTCACCGCGGGCGGGACACATAGAGACTGACCCAAGTGGAACACCTCCGTCTCGGTGCGAGTGCTGGGGTCGTAGCGGACGATGTCCCGTCCCATGCCGTCCACGTAGACCAGCGTCGACGAGCGGCCGTCCCAGTGCGGTCCCTCGCCCAGGAGGTTCTTCCGTCTGCTGGCGATTTCCACCTTCATACTGGACTTCCGCGCACGCTCTGAGGGTCATCGGGACAAGCAACATAAAAGTAAAGTGGTAAATCACAAAGTTAAAAGGGGGGGGGGGACACGAGTATTCGCACAAGCCGGACATGCATTCCTTACTTCACATTGTCTTAATTCCCGAAATTCTGGATTTATTGCGCAGTATCCACAAGGCAACCTGCCGAATGAAAAAAATACACTTGCTCAAAAATTCAGGTTAGTTTGCACTCACGCGCAAGACTTGAATGGCGAAGTGGTGGTTTGTGAGCATTGCCGGACACATGGTTAAGTTTCATTATCATTGTTTATTTGCGCAGTTGCGGTGCTAGTAATGGTCATCATATGCATCGAAAAGGTCGTCTACTTCGTGGCATGTGTTGGATGCAAAGTCATCATCAGCATTGTAGACTTCACCAGCTCAACTGGCGAATCTTGCAGTAAGTCGCGCATGGCTCGAAGCGGAAGGATTTATTTATACGGGGGGAGCACTGAAGGACACATCACCACGTATTTATACAAGTTTGAGATGGTTTATTTACATGTTCTGTCGTTTCTTTTCACTGTGCTAGTAGTAGTCACCGTCATATGAAATGATGTCATCGTGTTCCTCATAGCAAGCATTACATTTGCGGTAGCGAGTGGTGGCAGCGCTGGAGCGTTTAAACTAAAGCAACTCCACGATCCAGGTACTCGGAGGTCGCCGCGAGGCACGCACTCACGAGCGCTCGGAATTTTCTCGCTCCTTGTTGTTTTTGCCAGTTTTCTTTTTGCTAAAGCCACTGCGCGTGCCGGGAACGCTCGGTGGTCGCCGCTAAGCACGCGTTCACGAGCGCTCCGCATTTCCTTGGCATTTTTTTCTGCAACACCGAACTTACGTCTTGTACGACAGCTGCGTTGTTAATAGGAATATTAGACCTGCTTTTTTACTTCTATTCCTAGATGTAAGTTTTATCGTTCCACCTAACATCCTACATTGAGTGCTCTGTAAAAGGGCCGTTCGTGTACTTCTTGAAGTACGCGAAACAGAAATCAACTTCGGACTTCACAATCTAGCCTCACGTCAGAAGGTATCGCCAGTGTCCCTCAATGAACCTTCGCAAAACTGTTATCCTGTTTGCGTACAAAAATATCTGAGAAGACATGCAGCTTGCCATATAACTACTATCACGAATGGGCGAGAACGCTCCTTCAACCAACTCGAGGAGTTCGGCTCTTGTAGACGTCTACAGTGACTTCAGTAGAATCGAAAGTTAGGCTGGTTGTTTCTCGTGCACAGATAAATAGCACTTGAAGACGAGGACGAAACAATCGGAGACGTGCGGCGGCGCCGTCTTGCCTCTGATTCTTTAGTCCTCATCTTCAAGCTCTATTTAACTCCGCAGTGACTTTAGCCGCATATGCAACTATGTAAGGATTCACCCACTTTGACATAGTGTTTTCATGAAGGCCAGTCGGGCGTAATTTCACTTTAAACCTGTGCACTCCTACTTTCTGCTTTTCAGAAGCATTGTGGTCTACATTCTGTAAAACCCGTCGGATGAAAAACGGATGCTCTCAACTCCGTTGCCATGGTAATGCCTCCCACGTGCACGCCGCCATTTTAGACATGATTATATCGACCTGTATACTACACGCGCAAGACTCGTCAGGCAAGCCAAAGTCCACATTTTCGAAACGAGTTGGTGATGCGGGTAAATATCCCGGTGGCGAAAAGAGTGGTAATTAAGCGTACCCTGCAGTGGCAGACGTCCCTTACTTGGCCATGTTGATAATAACTCTGACGATTCTGTTGCTTTGAGATCACCTCCAGAGGTCATCTCCGAGGGGTGTAAACTACCCTAATATAAACTAAACTACCGTAATAACGTAAACTACCCTAATATAAACTGACGAACAGAAAAAAAATCCCTTAAAACGCAAAAACTTACAGAAGACGTAAAATTTTAATTAAAACTTTAGGTGTGAAACAATTAAGAATGCATGAGTAGGATTCGAACCACCACCCTTAGTAACAGCAAGCTAGGGCGAAACCTCTACACAACAACGACGCTCAGGCCTGTGTTAGCTATGTCTTGGAACTCTAGCATCTTCTTTAGCGCTCAACTGGAGTGCCGTAGGGCGGCACTCTAGGCACTGCACTTTTGAAAAGCAAGCCGCCATTGACACCCCATTACGGTCGTACCATGATCATCTTCCTGATGTGTTTCGTGCCCACTGCAGGACGAAAACACCTGCAATGTTCCTCCAGCTATTCCTGTCTTGCGATGACGCAGCCAGAATTTTCTGATTTTGTCTTTCTCTCAATGGTGCACTGGTGTACGACTCGGCCGCACTCCCCCTCATCCCACCAGGTCCTTCTTGCTGCCCTGAAATATTACTACCACTACCGACGCAGCCACCTCCACTGTCAGCCATAGAACTCGCCCATCTCTGAACGCCCACGACGCCAACCTTTGGTGCACACTCCAGACCAAAACATGCTTTAACACCCCCGTTTTATACCCCATCTCTCCCACATAATACCCCCCCCCCCCCCACCATCCAGCTGCCCTTCTTGCTAAGTTCTTGCTAACGGTTAAGTTCCACCAGGATCTCTGCCTTCGCAGAAGACCTTACTCAACAGTTCTTAGTGCTGAAGTTACCCCAGATTGTCTCCGGAAACACCGATGCCTACTCACCAGCCCGAGCCCGGGGAAAACTTAGCGGCTAAAGTTGTGCCGCACCGAGCGTCGCCCTCCAAAACGGGTGGCGATGGTGCGACAATATGCTTCAGAGTCCAGACGGGCAGTGGCGCAGCGCGCTCCGCACCTTCTTTTCTGCGGAAACCCAAAGGGAACGACAACGCCGCTCAACGGGCAACTGCAGCCCCTCAAAATACCCGGTCAACCGTAGCCGGCCCTTCAAGCGCCCTGTCGACCGTAGCCGAAGGAACGGCGACCATAAGTAGCGGTCAGCATCCCAAATGAAGTCAGCGGCCAAAACGTCGCTGTCTGATTTATTACCAGCTATTGTGAACATACAGGCTGGATAGCATTAGAAACAAGAGAAGATTTTCAGGGGTAAGCGGTGCGGATCCTCTTCGTGTGCGGAGGGCGTCTTCGTGTGCGGAGGGCATATCTGCACTGGCGAATTGTCTGGACATTATTCAGCACATTATAACAACATTATTCGAATATGGGTAGCATGTATCTAGAAGTCACAATTGAGCGGAGGGTGGCGACAAAGGGAGTTTCAGCTTCCATACAAAGGCTATGACAGTGGCGCGGTTGTCGTTAGCGCAGTAGCGGAGCGTAAGTTCTTAGCGCAAATCGTCGTGCCAAGGTAGTTCAGTATGCTTGAAGATTTAGTGGATTTCAGATTTTATTGCGGGAACTCGCTCTTCGGCACACCCTCCTTGGCTTTGAGGTTGACCCTCATTGTGGCCTCCGTACACTAAGATGACTCAACAGGCCCGGTATACTCCATGCGGTTCGTCTCAAGCCATACTGCTGCCGTTGATCGGCTTTGTTCAGCTGGACAACATAACTTTCTGCACGACAGAACAAAGTGTAAACTTAATAGTGGGTTGAGATCTTCATGTGCCACATAACGGTGGAACAAAGGGTGAGTTAAGTTTCCATCTGGTCTTTGAATGTAGTCATGGTTCAATGCGCACGAAGCAGAGGTTCATACTCAAAGTTGGAGCATCAACAACGTTCGGCCCTGCCTTGTAGGTTGTATACCACGAAGCTATAATAGGTGTTTTATGTAAAATAGATAAATAATTGTCTCGGGTTTTTAATGCTTTCAGAGATAAGAGAGTCAGAACTGAGCTTTTAATGTACAGCAACCTCGAGAAGATAACGCTTTTGAATTCTTGAGCTAGTTTAAGGGCCTAATTGAAGATTCCTTTTCAGCATAAGTAAAGCGCATATAAGATTGCTAATGTTTCCTTTAAACCACAAACTAACAGCAAGGTTATGACATGGTTAAGGCATGTTTTGCCATTTTCGGCCTCGTCACACGCACCAGAGCTGGTATCGCATTTCCAGAGCTGGCAGGAAATGCAGCGTCGGTATAGACGCAGAACGTATGTTGCGTTTCAACTCAATTGAACGTGTGCCAATACTATGCGCGCAAGTATGGGCCCGTTCTAAACGTCCAAAAATGCGAACCAGCTTTAGAAGAAGAAGAAAGTAACTTTATTAAAGACGATTGTCTTTCTTGGGCTACTTAAACCCAGAAATTTTTGTTTATCTGTATGTCTGTCTGTCTGTCTGTCTGTCTGTCTGTCTGTCGGTCTGTGTGTGACTCGATTCCGCCACCCGGCCAAAGTAAAACAAGGCCTGCGCAATAGTCTTATAAAGTCCCATCTCAATCTTCCCGTCTAAGTCCGGTGTAATGTTCATACTTGTCAACATTGTGGAAGAAGAACAAGACATTACGCAAATATAAGACAACAAATGAATACAGAGGTGATATTTGCAGCGTTCCGTTATAAAAAATCATACATGCTTGATTTTTGCGAAATTATATACTTCATCAACTGCAGAAAAAAAATTCCCTCAGCCGTCGCCTGCTGTCGCCCGTGCCACTATAGCTTCTGGCGCCATTTTTAAGAAATCAAGCGGCAACAGTTACGAAAGGTTCCTCTAGATAGGTACCACGTTCTGCTTGGAACGCACGTGGAGTAGGGCAACGTGGTTCTATCAAAACGTTGAAGTAGGGCGCGTCGACTCACGCGCGTCTCCGCCGTACGGCAGCGTTGGCATCGAGACACCCCGCCTGGAGCAGTGGAACGCGGTAAATTTAAAATGATTTATGCAACCCTTTGGCATCTTTACCTTGGGAGGAGCGCGACGCAAGAGGAGCAACATGAGAGGTGAGCGGGAAAGCGGAGGGAGGCATTTACTTGGCAAAAGCCAATAAAGACAATCGTCTTTTGTGGACATTTGCAACGAAAGGAGCAGATACGCGGCCAATTTTTTCCCCCAAGAAACCCCTTGTCCTAGGTACTTCGGTCCTAGGAGGTGGCCGTGGAGATGTTGTGCTCGCCTTTCATACCTGTGTTGCGGCGAAAGATCTGCTGCCCTGCTATATAAACAGCTGATTCTTCATCCACCATTCTTCCTGACTCCTCTGTTACATTGCAAGATTTCTATTTTTGTCTTTCTTTCTTTCTTTCTGCCTTTCTTTTTCTCTTTCTTTATTGTGTTCTCTAAAATAAACTGGAGCGCAGCCTAATCGTTACAGGTAGCTTCAAGACCAATACCCCGCGTGGGTAAGCGCCATGATACGAGTATACCAAATAGACATAAGTCTAGATTAGCACTCATGTTTCCGGATAAGTATAACGAAGAATGCCAGAAATGCCATCAGAAGGCAGACCTCTTCCACACTATATGGAACTGCCCGACCATATGGCAACAGAACAACTACAATATATCAATAGAGTCCTGGGAAGCGGCACTGTCTAGCTCGGACCTCTCCAGTCAGCGAGAACTGCTGGAAAGAGCCAAGCTAGGGGCTTTCGCCACTGGAGTCCTGGAAATAGGATACCCTTGACTCCACCCCCTCCTCTTCTACCTTTGTGAATAAAGTTTACCACCACCACCAAATAGACAATCCTAGTATGGAGTTCCCGGGATAGTAGACAGGGCCATCTCTGCGCATTCAACGAGCGACCTTTGCACTTTCGGATGGAGTCGGAAGTGCGAAGGGCACTCTTCCCACCTTTAGCGTGTAGTGGCAGTGGGGATAGGTATGGGGGAAGTTTCGGGTTCTGTATGATAGATAGATAAGCATGATAGATGGTAGGGTAGTCCCCGCCGTTCGGACACTTGCGTGTAACCGCTGGAGTCGGTATGTGAGGTACCAGCTCTAGAGACAAAGCGGACATCGAGTAGCTGGCCACCCAGAAGAGCAGAAAAGAGCAGCTTGCCCTGATGTAGTTGATTTAAAATGCCATCAGTGGGAGCCCGGACGAAGGCACCGACTTCATGAAGCTCTCCGACCGCGTCATCCCCACACACCTCGTTTTACTCAAAATCTCTCTCTCCCTTGGTTGTAGCTGCTGCAAAATGCAAATTCTCTCCCAAGAACATCCGCCGTGGAGCGCGGACGAATGGTCGAACGATTTTAGGAAAACGAAAATCATGTACTTCCGACATGATCGACATGAGGCCGCGGGGAATGCCAGTTCTAAGAATCGGCGGATTCGTGTAGGGAAAGAAAACACGCAACGTCTAGTCAATCAGGGATATTATGAAAATTCTGCAGTCAGGAGGCGTCCCATGAGGTCTGCAGCCAACGCAACAAACGTACAGCTACAACAGCCCTGAGAGTTGGGGCGGAGGGGGAGGGAAGACCTATTCCAGCCGATGAACATAACTCGGTGTCTACAAAAGCAGCGGCGTCCAATACAGTGAAAACCGAGTAGCGACAAGAATAGTTGACAAAGCAGCTGGAGAAGAGCCTGCTGAGATAACGGCGATCTGAAAGTCACCATCGATTCCCTATTCGTGCAAGGCAAGACGCCACCACTATATACCATCACACATTAGCGAGTTTTAGCTGAACGTTTTTCACGCTCCGCTCCACTCCGATATCAAGCGGGAGCGCCATTGCGCATGCGTGGCGCGCTTGGCCGCGAACGGCATTGGCTCCGGTTGCGCTGAGCGTGTCGCCGTTACTGGAGCGGCCCGTCGAAAACGGTTAGCTAAAACTCTCTAGTGACCGCAAGGTATACTTACCTAGGGAGTTCGGATGCAGCTGTCGAGACCTCCGGAGCGCAGTGACATAGATAAGGCCAATGCCGCTCGCCACTAGTTCTTTACAAACAGACGCGCACGACGTTATCAGCCAAGGAAGGCGCGTACGAGTGGTTCACATGAGCAAGGAAAAGTAGCGAAACTGTGCGATAAGATATGCTGCAACTGCCGCTTACACAAGGTTTCATCCTTTGCGCTGAGATGCTAGCAATTATTAGGCTAATTTTTCGATTTTTCCGTGGCTGCCGGCCGTCCACTATGGGCCGTGCTCAACAAGCGTCCGCGGAAGTGTATACCTCATCATTATAACTGACACAGGCGGATACAAAGGCTCGCTGGAATCGGAAATGCCGACCACCGGCAATTAGACTGTGGAAACGAGCACAATGATACTGCGGTCGAGCAAAATGAGGGATGCGCGATTTGAGTAGGAGCTGCGCCTGCGCACTGAAGGTGCTTCTACACGCTGAGCAGACACGGTCGCCAGCCATGCCGCCGTTTTGGTTCGAGTAGACTCATCTGCTTGGAGAGCGTTTCTTGGCGTAAATACCAATTCCGGGTTGGGGGGTGGATCCTGTCGCCTGGGATTTGTGCCTTGCACTTGCTGTACGGCCCGAGCGAGGGTGGTAGCTTTTTTTCTTTGGACATGAACCGTACGATGCCGGGTGCGAGCCATCACACTTGGTGCATCGTGGGTGGGACCGTGATGTGCAGTCCTTGTGGGAATGTGGCCCAGCACAGACTTTGCACCGCATAGGACCATTACAGTGCTTGGCGATGTTCCCGTGTCGTTGGCATTTAAAGCACTGAGTAGCCGCACCTATAAATTCCTGTATGGGGTAGCTGCAAAACCCAAGGTATGCCCGCTTAGGCAAGGGGGCGTCATTCGCAAACTCCAGAATCACTGATCCACGTCGTGACTCTGTGACTGTCCTGTTTTCATCGGGAACGTAAGAGACCTTGCATCTCACAGATATTACGCCTTGGTCCCGTAGATACTCGAGCAGTTCACTGTCGGTGTACTCTAAAGGCACGCCGAGAATCTTGCCAAAATTCGCTGAGTAGGCGCGCAGAACAGAAGCTCGGATGGCCATACCAGCGATTTCTGTGACTTAAAGGAGGCGATTGGCTGCAGCAAGTGTTGACACCGAAACGATGAGGGTTCCATCCTTGTGTATGCAATGTGTCAGCCCTTTTTTCGTGAGCGGACGTCATGACTGCTGCGGCTAGGAGGTTCGGATTCAGTATCCACAGGGAGCATCCTGGTTGCGTTGGCTGAAACTTCACTGGTATTCCAGCCGGTTGCTTTTTCTTGTATTTGACTACAGTAAACGTAGCCTCGTCCATCGCTTCGAGTTCATCGGGCACCGCTGCGGCGTCCTCGTGCTCCTCGGCGACAGCGCGCACCTTCGGGGGTGGCTCTTGCGAAATTTCGGAATCCCCCTCACCTGGCAGGGCTGGCGGGACGTGTAGTTGACCATTTGCGTTTGCGGACGTCATCTTCAAGGTTAGGGCGTCCTTAAAGGCACCAGGAAGCAATTACGACGACAGGCACCCACCAGACACTGCAATCTGATGGCTGAGCGTTGAACAACAACAACAACAAAAAACAAACCGCCGTTACTGTGATGACGACTTGTGAAACGAATGCATAACATGTAATAGCCTCAAAAACTATTTCGGTATGAAGGTGTTCTCAAACCATAATGGATTCTTCAGAACTATAGCAGTTATGGCTTCCCCCAAATGACATAGGGGAAACGGTAGACGTTTACACCTTTTCGAATTCAAGTCTTTAGTGATTTTAGTTGTACTGCACGCCTCAATTTAGCAAAAGGCGGTGTTCACGAACGCGATTTCACTTCCGCAGACAACACGAAAACGGGTTTCTGCAATTTGTTCTTTTTGCTAAGAGATCCGTCTCTTGCGCTTTCTAATGCTTTGTACGGTGTTGTTATAGAAGTGGGATTCTGCTTTCTGCCAAAGGAAATCCCTGGCAATACGGTTTAGCCGCATTATAGCTGCCATAAGACAGCTTCATAGATTTCGGCTAAGTTTATTAAATTTTATATTATGTGTGTGCGTCTATTTTAGGCCAAAGAGCCCCAAATATATGTGCGGTTCATCGCTCCAGTTGATGCACGAAACAGTGTGTACTTCACTGCAGTGCACGAATTATGTGGAACAAGACACACGCCCACAAGGCAGCTTCATAGATTTCGGCGAAGTTTATTAAATATTATATAAAGTGTGTGCGTCTATTTTAGGCCAAAGAGCCCCAAATATATGTGCGGTTCATCGTTCCAGTTGATGCACGAAACATTGTGTACTTCACTGCAGTGCACGAGTTATGTGGAACAAGACACACGCCCACAAGACAGCTTCATAGATATCGGCGAAGTTTATTAAATTTTATATCATCTGTGTGCATCTATTTTAGGCCAAAGAGCCCCAAATATATGTGCGGTTCATCGTTCCAGTTGATGCACGAAACAGTGTGCACTTCACTGCAGTGCATGAGTTATGTGGAACAAGACACACGCAAAAAATACACTAACGCACTCCCCCTAAATGATAACCGGAACATAACTGGAACAGTAACTGGATCCGCCTAGAGCACTTCCCCTCTTTATTCAGTTCCAGATAAAAACCACAAACATAAAGAAAACAGGTGCACGGTTCAAAATAAGATCTACTTGTATATCTCGTTCCAGTTATTCTTCGTTAGAATCCACATAAAACATGTGGATCACCTTTTTAAACTCGAACTTACATGGAACAAGGCTAAGAGTTTAGGTGTACGTGCTGCCACTGTATTTCAACTTTTGCTTGTAGCTTGTAAAACAAAATAACGAAAAACGCGCATAAGTGAAGGGAAAACTTCAGCAGGATAGATAGGCACTTGTTCAATCCTGCAAGTGCCACTTAGCGAATGAAGATGCGAAACTACGCATAAAACTACGCAAGATCCGACTAACGCAAGATCCGACTACGCAAGATCCGACTAACTACGCAAGATCCGACTAACGCAAGATCCGACTACGCAAGATCCGACTAACTACGCAAGATCCGACTAACTACGCAAGATCCGACTACGCAAGATCCGACTAACGCAAGATCCGACTACGCAAGATCCGACTAACTACGCAAGATCCGAATAGCGCATGTGTTGCTGCATGCTATTCGGTGCTCAGGTATAGAGTTCATCCCGCGAACTCGTACGCCGCCTTTCCCTTGACGCCCAGCCCGGTCACTCTGAAGAGAAGGCCGTCTTCGGCTTTCTTAGATTCGGGCAGGAAGCTTGCGGAAGTGACGTACAGGTCTTCGTAGTTGGGGCCGCCAAAGCAGCATGATGTAGTGTACTTGGTCGGAAGGTCGATTTTGGTCAGAATCTTGGCTGCAGTGATTGGCAGGGGGAGGGAAAAAGGCAGAAAAGAACGAAGAGTAAGTGGTGACACGGAGTTAGAAAAATCACCTTGTAACGATGAGGAAGGAAAAACAGGAGGTCTTCTGCCTAGTTCGTCTGCTGGTGCGTTATATACACGGTTGTATTCGCTGCAAAAAAATTTCCTCTGGGGCCACCAAGTTGTTATCGTGTTTTCTTATTATTATCGGGTCCAAAAATGTTTCTTTCCTCCTTATCTTCCTCGGTGGCACTGAAGTCCGCTTACATGCCATGCTGTGAATGCGAAAGCAATACGACTCCCCCTGGCGATACTTATCAGAGGCTTGTTAAGTGCTACACAGCAGGTGTATCGTGCGGGTTCCGTGAAACAACCATGATGTAGATTTGTCGCTTGGTAAGTAAATTCGTCGCTTGGTAAATCTGAGGCCTGGTAAGTATCGTGAAGACGAAGAAAGATGATCATCACGATGCAGCATATAGAAGCTTTTTATAAGTATTGCTACAGGGAAAGCCATAATGATTTCGGGTTCCTTAACGCCTCAGGATTTTTTTTCTCTGCGGGCAGTTAAGCGCCGAGGAGCTCACATTGTCGTCACACGCCCGGGTTATTTTTGGCAGATAGAGGAGGAGGAGTAACAACATTTATTTTTCTAAGGGAAAGGCGAGGGAGAAAGGAGAGTGGGTGGTGGCTTCAGTTCAGGCCGCCTTCAGGCCCCCCAGCAGCCCTCGCCCAGGAGATCAGGTACTCCTGATCCTCGAGCTAAAAGCTGGTCAGCATGTGCTCCCACTGCTCCAATGTAGGTGATGGAATTGGGTTGGGATGTTTGACGCACTTGTGGCGTTTTTTTTTTGAAACGAGCCGAATCTACCTAAAGCGAATTTGAGAAAAAAAAAACGAAGTTTTTAGCGGACCTAAATGCAACGCCGTTAAAAGTATCATATGACTTGTTTTACACCTAAGCTACGAAAATTTTATGGCCACAAGAAATGATGAAATATGCGATGAATTTCAGCAATATTACGATGATAAGCTCGTATTTGACTCGCACTGAATTGAAACATTGTAGTTGATGCGGCATTCGTAGGAAAACGTTATTGCAATTGACGTTGAAGAATGGTACAATGTTCTTTTAGCCGGAAAGGCATTATGCAACAGGGCTTAAGGAACAGTCGAACTATACATCAAGAGTAGGTGAGTCCTCTTGGCAGAATTAGCAGCGCTTTTCAAATTCTCCGGTAGGATAATTTTGTTGGACACGTCCGAAGACACTCACAAAGTAGGTAAGCAAGCTGTTCATTGCCTCTCCATAAATTTCTAATACGCTTCACAAGAAGGCTGCGCATATAATTTCCTTCACCTTATTAAAGTGGCTCGTAACAACAGATAGGGGGGAATCGGCTAGGGCTTGTAAGCGGTGGCAGAGTAGTTGGGTACTAAATGTTAAATATGGGAGTAATAATCAATCAATCAATCAATCAATCAATCAATCAATCAATCAACCAATCAACCCTTATTTTCGGTGCCAAGGAACAACCCTAAGGTCTTCGTACTGTTACACCATATACAAAACATTCATAGAGACAAACTAAAATCAAGACGACACAACACACAAAACCATATGTATGACAGAAACAATAAAGTAAAAATATTTACAGAAAGCAAAACAGAAAAAATCAGGAAGCCTAGTGTTGCAAGAGATGACACCCGGCCTAATAATAATAATAATAATAATAATAATAATAATAATAATAATAATAATAATAATAATAATAATAATAATAATAATAATAATAATAATAATAATAATAATTATATTTACTCCATAGGGACAGGGGAGACGCGCTGAAGCGATTGTTTCACATCTCTCGGTTTCATTTCGTTCACTTGTTCTGCTCAATTTGTCGTCGACGTCTGGGGACACATCTTTCGCCGATGTCTTAATTGCTGTCTCAACTCATGTTAAGCCAGGTCGGAAAATAAAAAGAAGAAACTTCTGAAAACACCCACAATATAGTCCGATCAGTCACGCCAAGAGCGCACTCCTGTTGGGCAAATGGATTTGGCTTATTTTGATCCGTGCCACAGCAGGATTTGGCGCATTTTAGCTACGAACTACAACATGGGCACACGTTTGCAAGGCGTTATACCCCCTATTTTCTTGCCAGGTGTTTTTTTAGAGGAAAATTGTCCAATGTTTCCTGTCGCTGCAGTTTTATCTGACTTAGTTTCGGTTTCTGGGATTTGGCTCATTTCGAAAAAAAAAAAAAAACGCCTCAATCGTGTTCTTGTTTTAGTAGATATGTTTCGAGAAATGACTACGTTCTAAGAAATACAAACAGAGCAGACACTGCGCAATTGATTCGCCGACATCGAACTGGTTGGAGAGAGCAAATGTTGAAGTGGCAGCACCCTCGCAGCGGATATCCACCTCTGCATGGAATTGACCCTTTCTGTAAATTCCGTGTTCCACCCGACCTAAGCAAAGCGTCTGAAGGTGTACTGCATCGTTTGCGTCTCAACGTGGCTTACACCCGAAGCTTCAAGTTCAGAATAGGGTGGGAGGATTCACCACTGTGCCCCACGTGCGCTGTGCGCGAGACTACCGAGCACTTGTTGTGTATATGCCCGCGATTTTCCGCTGCGCGAGTTACAGCGGCGAGCTGCCTGTCTCGTGTTCGACGCGGAGCAAGCCTTCAGTTGTGTCACTTTCTTGGACCCTGGGACAACAACAATGACTCATATTTAGGGACGAAGATTTTTCTGCGTTTTCTGCGAGATTCAGGACTTGACAAAACTTTGTAATAATTTTTCCATTGTGCGCATGGCTACGTCTGTACGCGTTTGCGTCGTTGTGTACGCTTTGATTCCTTTTCCTTGTTAGGCGCTCTACGTTCCTGGGCTCCATTTGCTCAATTTTTCTTGTCTTTTGCTTAACTTTATTTCGAGTTTTTTCCTTGCACTACATTGCGTGCCATTTTTATTCAACTTTTGTTTTCTCTCTATTGCTGCTTTCCCGATTTCTCACATTCACTTCACTGCATTGTAATCATCCCCATCTGGCGTAGCAAGCACTGCCGCTAGCAGAGCTGACCTCTCCAGCCCACATTAAAGAGTTCTCTCTCTCTACACAGCACGTTATTTTGTTTGATTGCTTTTCGACGTTTGATTTTTCCTCGGCTTATTTATGAGTAGAAGTATCAATTAAGTGGAAACATTTGCGTCATTTCGGACTGCGTGCCAATATTTTGAGTTTCTACTTTTTAATCTACAGTATCTTATCATCGGCTCTCAATTTGCGCCGTGCATGCGATTTTTATTTCGGTTTCAGTAAATCTTGGAAGAAAGCGGTGGCTCCTGACCTGTTTCTGGATCGATCTGGATCACGCCGGAGCCTTCGAAGCAGGTCAGCCAGATCTTGTCGTTCACGTCTATCGTCATCCCATCCGGAAGGCCCAAGCCCTGGTAGCCGGGAGTCGATCGGAAGTCAGCCAGAAGTCGACGGTTGCCTGGCAAAGCGAACGTTTAAATTAACGAGGAAGCCCCCATTGACAGAGCTTGCTAGGTTAGCGGAGCCATTTTGGGAGCGAAGCACCTTAGGGGCTCGGGCTGTCGGCGTCTCTAGTCGTCGTTTCAGGTACTCGTTTTCCAACACCTCACGCTAGAACGCAACGCGTACAGAAAGAACACACCGGGACACAAGTTTTCCAACGCCTCGCTCTAGAAGGTTTCATCTCCGTGGGAAAAAACACGTACTAAACGAACACACGGGGACAATCGTTTTCCAAAGCCTAGCGCTAGAACGTTTTGTGCCTCAAAGACACAAGACTTTTGCAGCAAAGATGTATACCTCTACCCCCCAATGGTTTCATTTCCGTGGACGAAAACTCCAAGGGCCCAAAGCCTGACGCCGAGCACTCAGTATCGAACCCGCATTATGGATGATACGCACCTGGGAACAATGGGACCCCAACCCCCACCCACCACCATATGTTGCTGGGAACGATTATGTTTACAGATTATATGTGAAGGCTAGACAGGATCTACTCACACTAGCCGAGCGCCAGCGAGAAACCTTTGAATACACTTTACACTGCATGCTTCGCCCCTCCCCATTTTTCACGTTAGTGGAAATCGCCAGGTATTTTTTTTAAACCAGAAAGAGCGCTTTGCGTAGGCGTTTTAAGAGTTCGAACAAACACAATGTTCCGTATACCTTGCGTTGAAAACAAAAATAAAACGCTGATAGCTTACAACACGCGTACTAATCCGCAGATTTGGGGAACAGCTAGTTGCACCGCCAAGCTGGTGGTTGTGTTACAGAATTGCGCGCGCCTGAAGCATTTTCGTAATTACAATTCATAAATAGGCTAGAGAAACTACGAGAATTTGTCAAAGTATTTCAGTTTCAGAGGTCATAATAGGCTGATGAATCAGTTCATTACCAAAAAAGCATTCGTTGTACGTGTGAAACTTATTTACAAAAGACACACTTCAGGTTGTAAGCAACCACATCATAGCCCCCTGCTCCGATTCCTTCGGGAATCCAGGGCGTATCTGTACATTTAATTTCCCCTAATGGTGAATAGCAAAGTTCCGCAATAAAAAATACCACCCCGAACCATCAACAATTAAAAGAACGCAGCAGCAGTACGGTGAAAAGTATTGAGGTCTGTTGATGATGGTGGTTTGTGTTTAATGGCGCGAGGTGAACTAGCGCAAAGAGTGCCAAAGACAACGTTATTTAATGACATATGTAAATTTAAATACTAAATTCTGTCAGTAAAAACAAAAAGTGCAGCGAAACAAAATCCATTGAAGATGGCTGGAGCATAGGGTAAGGATGATTATAAAGTATAGGTAAGGAGCTGTAAAAAATTGTCGTCGGTTAGAAACTGAACCCGCTTAATGGAAAACATTGGGTTGCTGCCAAGAAGTATGATGGGTGTGGTGGGATGTTTTGTGAGTGTAATTCAGGAAAATATTTGCGTCGTGTGGTGACAAGTGCATTGCATGTAATTAGGATGTGTACTACGGGTACGGCATCTGCGCATCTGCTACATAGTGGTCTTGAAAACGCTGTAAGCAGATATGAGTGTGTTGTACGAGTGTGCCCTGTCCGTAGCCTAGCCAAGGCGGCTTGTGTGTATCTGATGCGTGAATCGGTGGTGTATTGTCCCAAGTGTGATATTATTACGTGTAGTTTGTTGTCTGCCTGTTCTCTCCGCTGTGTTCGCCATGTGTTACGCAGGTGTTGTCTAATGCGAGGGTTGAGGTGAGTGTAGGGTGCCGTGGTTATGTCTACTGCGTATCTTAGTGCAACATCAGCGGCCCTTTCATTCACCTGCTCATTTATAGTGATCACAAGGTATCCTTGGACCCATGACAGGACCAGTTCATGCTTTTGTGCATACACAGACATAGTGGTGTTGAAAACTAGATTGATTATGTGGTTTTTGCAGGGCTTTTGGGATGACAGTGCCCGAACAACGCTCAAGGGATCGGTGAGACTATTGAATTCGGAATTTGATTTTCAAGAATGTGTTGTAGAATAAGTAAAATTCCATATCCTTCTGCTTGGAAAATGGTTGCGTGTGCGCTCACGGTTCTGCAGGCATTAAAGATCGGACCATGAGCAGCACAAGACACTATAGTGGAGGTTTTAGAAGCGTCACTAAATATCTGCTTATGGGTTTCAGATTGAAACGGCTGTAGTATTGAAGTTCTTAGTACCCCATTTTTATCAAATTTTATAAAAGATAGATCACAAGACACGCACAGAACTTGCCAAAGTGGTAAAATATGTGAAAAGGATGATGTGTACACATATAACAAGGAAACATTGAGATCCGAAGCTTCCTCTCTCACAGGTCTGTTGAAAAGTTGCGCACGTACGTACCTATAACAAATATACCTTCTAGACAAGGCGCAGAAGTCAAGAACGGGAAGTACTAAAGACTATTAAAAAGTGATGCTGCTGCTCTAGGTCTTTATGGATCTCAGTTACGCAGATGGTATATAGGTAGTACGACAGGATGAAGGGTTTGACTTGAAACATGACTTGTTGTCACAAGGAAAAACTTATTCTGAGCGGGTTGTCTCACTAATCCCAGCTCTCGTTTGCACGAAAACCGGAGCGGTTGGTAGAACATATCCCCCCAACCACTCAGGCAAGACCACTCATGCAGACGGAGAGCTAACACTTGTTCACAGAGCCAGAAAACTTCCCACATTCACATTTTGTGAGACACTACGTTATTAGCAAATGAAACGACATACACATTTCATTGTGCAGCATTTGTTCAAGAGTACAGCCACCCATTTGTGTAATAGAGTATAGAATAATATTCAAACGAGGAGAATTCCTCTAAAGGGCCGCCATGCGCTCTACTAGGTGCACTGCAGAACAAAAGCAGCAGAGCGGGACATACCTCTGTTCCAGAAGCAGCTTACGGCTTGTTCGCCATTACTTTTAAGTGCAGTATATTCTGCAGGAGTTCCCCTTTCGGACATAAAACTAGCGGCAGCTTTTCGGAAGTGATATTAAAATTTGCTACAAGTCATCGGGAAGAATGTTTTTTTGGTGCAGCTTCACATTTGAAACAGGATTTCTCTTCTGCTTGCTGGCTTAAAGGGGCAGATAACCAATTTTTGTGGAGTGCATGCCTTCTAGCTCATATGAATTCAAGCGTTTTATATTTGGGGTTAACAACAAAGGGTTCTAAGTAAACAGGCGGAAATAATTTTAATTTTGCACTTTAATGTCTGAAGCCTGAAAGGTAGCGCCCTCTAGTGTCCAAACATGGCACTACCTGATGTCCAAATAACTCCGCCAGTTTCAACGCGTGATCGAAAAACCACTCGAAGGAAGAGAAAAGATTGCACATTGTTGTTTTAGCCCGGGAAGACTTTTTAAGTACTTTTTTTGATCTCACGTTAAAGGTATGTTGCTGCACATGGCTCACTGCCATTGTTGGCAGCATTTCTTTCGGTGGGACACGTATGGGTGGTAGGTCTAAAAATTCCGATTTCAAAAGTTCCAGGGCACCATCAGCAAATCCGTTTCTGCTGAAGGTATTTTAAGTGATGCCCTTTCATTTGGGATAAAGAAAATATACACAAAAAAATCAGTTTTCTGTTCTTTTAACACTTGGCTTGTGTTTGTAGTTGACGCGTTACCTCTCGGTGCGTCTACAAAAGTGTAGCAACGGTACACATGGAATTTTTTCTGCGAGAGTAGATGATCGCCACTGATCGTGCCTTGACGTCAAGTATACTCACTTATATTTCCAGCATTGAGGTCAAAGTCGAAGGCGTATATCTGCTTCGGTATGGAGTCTACGTAGAACATGGTTCTATTGTCTGACGTCCAGGTGATTCCGTTGGACAGTGAGATTTTGTCAAGTTTGTGTTCAAGTCGGCCCTTGGAGAAGGACCAGAAGTTGTTCTTTTCGGGTATTATGTTCACCCACAAAGCCGTTGGTAGGGATCCTGCAAACAAAAATGCGACACATATGCCATTTCGGAGTGGGATGTTAGAACGAAGTGTTTAACAGGGAAGTGTCAAAAACATTTTCAGAAATCTAGACGCTTATTCGGTCTGAAGTGCACATTGGAAGCTTTCATCTCTATTACTAAAAACTGCCGATAGCTGGCAGCTTGATAACTAAAGTGCAGACGCCGTAGTTGTTCTGTGAGAGTTTTTAGCTGAGAAGATAAATACGGATATACACATCACACGGCACGCTGTTTGAGTAAAAAGCAATAAGAAACAGAAGAAAAATTCTAAAGGAAACATAGAGCAAGTAATTGAAATAAGTCACAGGTACAGCGTCAATTTTTGCACAAACACAGTGGAAGAGAACAGCCGTAGCAGGAAGACAGCGCGCACGAACGACAGCTTTTCTTTATGTCCCCTCGAGGTCTTCCCTATGAAAAAGTGCAGACAGTGCTGTCGCTGTTTCCACATTTTCGTAGAATTGAATTCATTTTATGCACCGGCGTATGAGAGATCGGTAAAGTTCTCGGCATATTTCAATGCTCAAACACATGCGCACTTACGCCGTCCATTGTCATTATAGAGAAGGAATGTTTTCAAAGCCCTCCGGAGTTGGAGCCATGCCTTCTTTCGCTGTGTTCTGCGCTTTCGAAACCAATGCTCCTGTTGCTAGCGCCACGCCTGTTCCAAATTCCTTCCGTTTTGGTGTGCATTTTTAACAGCAGAACTGTGTAAGCTCTTTGTTGCGCCCTCCATACAGGAAAAAATACCATGAAAATAGCGTGGGCCTGTGACCGTACTTCTCGTTAGGGGCGCCCGGCGTTGTCCAGGCTAGAGCGTGGCGTTCGCGACGTTAGGGGTTCGTAAAAAGAAATAAAAATCCGAGTACGAGTACCCTCACTGTAAACGCAAACTAGCCGGAAATGGAGTTTTAATCAAGTAATGTGCCCTGAAAAGTACTTATAGCAAAAAATGTACTCCCTAGGCATGGTCTAAAAATGTGGACGAACCTCCATGGTAGTACCGTTGCCCATCCGTGTAGCAAAAGGGAGGATTTAGAACCACTTAACACCATTTGTGAGATGGCGTTCGGTTCCTTGTATAGTACCACGTCCAAAATAAACTCCCCATCTGAGGTAATCATCTCAAGCGGGCGGTCGCCATGTTAGTCTTCTGTTGTTTCCGTGTATCAGCACTTCAACCGTGGCCTAATGCTAATTAGAACGAGTAAGCAGGACGCGATGGTTGCATGCAGCTACAAACCCCATACCGTACGTATACCCGTATAGATGCTTCAGCCAGCGCGATCACAGGCAGACAGCGCACCGTGTTGTTTCAATCTGTTTATTTTGGCGATAGGTGTTGTCAAACTCTGCTGATAACAAAGAGACAGTTCTCGCCGTTGCAAACAATTGCAATGCTCATCTGCTTCGCTTGCTTGCACATATATAGACGATTGAAATTCTCGTGCCAGCGCGCCAACGCACCCGACTGCAGCGACACAACTTTCCCCAACGGCACGACTTGCTGCCCGGATGTAAACAACCTCCGTGCTATCAACGCAGCGCGGCCGGTGGCTCGGTGCGGCCGGAGCTTCAAGCCTCGCCTTGGGCCATCGTTTTTTCTTATTTGAGAAGGACTAGTAGTGCCATTTGGTGGAAAGATTTTTATGTGCCCCTGTCACACGAGGAACGGCCGCTAACAGCATTTGGATACGGCGACAGCTGTGGACCGCTCGCTGGTAAGTGGTCTGTTATCAGTCGATGCGTTTGTCAAACGTTTGGATAGGGTTAACTTCAAAGTACCCGTGCCGCACACAGCACGTACACGCACCGGCAAAGAAAAAAAGCCCACACTCGTTTTATTGTACTTGTTTGTGGCTTTTGGGGTATGCATTCGCATTCTTTTGTAGGCCGGTTTGTAACAGGGCATTCGAGATGAAATCGTCTGTCGCGCGCGGCGTCGTTTCAAAGCAACGTGACGGTTACTCAGGTAGCCGAATCGCCTCCGACAGCGGTCCATCGTCGGGCCCGGTCGGTGAATATTGTGGGACTCTGTCTCTCATATGCATAGAACTGCTCGTGTTCTTTTTAGTTAACTGCTATACTTTGTAATATCTATTTGTTAACGCTCCTGATGGCTTGCCTGTCCAAATATAAGCCTTTGTGTTGTTTTCGTTCAAGGCTGTGACTCATTCTTACCGCTCTGGTCGGCGAAAGCCGCAGATCAGGCGGCCACCCCCTTCGAAAACTGTGCCCTGTAGATTCGGTGGGGTTGTTTGCTCGCTTGAGTCGACTCTTCACATCTAACAGCGCACCCTATTAAGGAAACGGTGACATGCGTAAAAGATGCTATGAGCCTATCGAACGATTAAATGCATATAGTGTGGACCACGACGGTGACGTGGTTGGAAACCGAAATGTTTTTATTCCCTTTCGGATGATAATGAGGGGTCTGTATACAATCGGGGCCCGTCAGTCACCAGCTAAGGCCACGTAATTAAAAACACAAATCCATGCCCTTATGGAAGAGAACCGAGTTTGCCGTAGCATGACACAAGTCTGCCGGGCATAAAAATGGATATCATTTTTAAGAAGAACAATGCACACACTCTTCTTTTGTTGGTAATAACTTTGTCATAATCAATAGTAAGACCATACTCAAAAATTACTCGATTCATCTGACACTCGATTTTTACACGGAGCTTGCAGCTCCAAAAAGTGCACTGTGGTTTTGCGTGACGGAAACTTCTACAATCACGCTAAATTAACTAAGGCAGGTGTGTGTGGCATGCAGCGTTGGTAAGTTTGCGAGAATAGCGTTTCCATTCCAGCTGTTTTTTTTGGTTGCCATGCAATCACAAGTAATTTGGTGTCATGAACGAGGTTTACGTTAGCTAACAAGGCTGTAGTAACGGTTGCGGCTACAAATGACCTTATGCACCAATCACGCTTGTCAGCTCGGTGACACAGAATATTAAGTTGTCAGAATACGGATGACTGTGTCGCCTAGTTTATCACTACTGTAAAAAAAGAAAGTGTTTTCTGACCCAGTGAAGGACTTTCCTGTATGACTAGCTGTGTTATGACAGATGACCATACTTGATGAGACAAGCCGTAACAAATTAGCTTTGGATGTAACACCAGGAGGGAAATAGGCAGAGGTATCTGCAAGTATAACTGAAACAGTTGGTGCCTGTCCGGCATGAATTCATTATTTGCTGACACGATTTTCTTCTGCAGATCCTGATACATGATCGAGTTGAATGACTTCATAGATCTTAAGGCAGGATAGGCTGTGCTGTACAAGGCAAGGCTGCATTCGGAAACTAAGTTGGCCCCTCCAGCAGAAGTGAGTATTGCCACGGCTTGCAACAGCCGTCCATCTCGAAAAAGCTGCACTTTTCTATGAAAGTGAGCCACCATGGTAGGGGACAGGCAGTGTAAGGGTTTGCATCTTTAACTGTGTGCCCATTCACTTGAATAGATGCAAGCTGGCATCTTAAAGCAAGAGACAGCAGTTAACAAAATCATGCAATACCATACTGTTTTTCAGTCAAAAACAAAAACTAATCTATCAACCTACAGAGACTTGCATTTTATCTTCACTGTCATTTAAAGTTGTGCTCGAGTATATTGTGCGGAAGTAATATCTTTTTTATTGCTGCCAAAGCCACGACGGTTAATGTACTGGCACTTGGTTTTATGAAGCCTTTGCATTCCTAATTTAGGTACTGGAATTCGCAGGGAACCTGCCCTTACAATTTTATTACTGTACCGAATTATTAAGTTCATTTAACCATAGTGTCTGTTTTGAATTTTACGTGTGGGGCATTTTTTTTTCTTTTTTGCTTTTTCAGGCAGATGTTCCTCTGACTCCCTGCCTGCATTCCGTGAACGGGGAAGTTAGCCTCCACATCGATGGCCAGCGTGTCTTGACTGCATAATCTTTACTGGGAGCACTGTGTAGTCTGTTTGCATCGTTCTGGGTTTTCAACATACATTCAATATCCCAAGAAGGCGCACAGAGCTCTAACGTTTGTGGAACATGCCTTTTTGGACCTTGCCAGCACCAAACCACGTGTGAAGGATTTAGAACTAATTAACTTTTATCGCATCAATATCGCTCACTAATATTTGTTTTCAATCTGTAATCATTGGATAGTAGTCAAAAAGAATTCCGTATTATATTTCTGACTTTTTCTTTTTTCTTTTTTTACTGAGAAGGGGATATTTGATGGGCCGTTCTGTATGCTGATAATACAGCTATCTTTCAGTGAAGCAATAATATTAACAATCTAATTTAACTTGAAACAATTATCTAAATAATATTGGCAACTGGTGCGAAATGAATCAACTAAAACTTATCCGAAAACCACGAATTTCATGGCTTTTTGTTCTCACTCTAAAGAAGCTGTCGCGATACCACCCATTCTGTTCTATATCATTGCAATTAACCCGTCAGACTCGGTCACTTTTCTTGGCGCATTTGTGTCTTTATCAAAACGCACTGGTATTTTCCGCAGCATATTTTTCGTTCTTTATATTACTCATTTATCCATAGCCATCTCACTGCAGTCTGTCTCCTACATCATTTATCTCTTGTGCCTTTACCACCTATAACTTGTGCCTTTACCACCTATAAAATGCTTGTTACCTTTCAATATCAAATCGTTGCACAGCTCTCGCTCATTTCACCACAAATTGAAAAATTATTTTGTTGTTGTAAACCACTGCAACCATTTTTTCTTCACTTTGTGTACTTAGTACTAATGCGTACTGATAAGTTCTGATAAATACTGGCGCGTTCTCGATCCTCTAGTATTATATAATGATTTCACTTACCATGCGGTTGTGTTTGTGCCTATCTGTTTTTCAAGTAGTTCCAGTTCTTGTATTATTGTTTCTACAATTTGTTCAACTAGCACACAGCTCGCTCATTTCACCGCCTACCGAATTTTTTTGTTGTTGTTGTAAACCACTGCAACCATTTTTTTCACTGTGTACTGAGCGCTGATGCGTACTGATAAGTTCTGATAAGTACTGACGTGTTCGCGATCCGCTAGTATTCTATAATGATTTCACTTACCATGCGGTTGTGTTTGTGCCTATCTTTGTTTTTCGCGTATTTCCAGTTCTTGTAGTAATATTGTTTCTACGGTTTGTTCAACTAGCATCGTATTGCTGTCTTCAATTCCTAACTGGCGTGTTATTTAGCAATGTACCATTTGTAATTTCCAATATGAGGTCGCCATAAGTATTTATTTCGGAACCTCCTTGTGTACACCATGTACCATGTAAACTTGTCTGTGAAAGTTCATTTGAAATAAACCTGAAATCGAGAAAAACCATGTGAAATCAGTACTCCCGCAGGGAACTAGAAATTCTCCCTTTTGGCCTTGAAAACCTCCTTTCGGAAGGCCTACAAAACTCCCCAAGCTTTCGTCAAACTCCATTCAAAAGAAGTAAATGCTTCCCTTAAACCTCCTAAAAACGCCCCTAAACTAACATAAGTACTTCCAAAGGGAGGCGTAATAGGCTCCTATTCAACCGCCTAAAAATTCCATAAACATCACTTAAAAACGCCCTTCAGGAAGTAAAGAATACTCCATTTTGACCTCCTTAAATTCTCCCGAACATTTCTTAACACTCCCTAAATACCTCCTTTCTATAACCTAAAAACGCCCCGTTTTGAGGAGGTAAACAAAACCTCTCTGTTCCATGTAGTAAAAAAACTCCTACAAGGAGGACCACTAGAGGACAGGCGCAAAAGAACCTCTAGGGAGTATATGGGAGGGAAAAAAGTTTAGAGTGCTCCTCCTTGTAGAAACCTCCTTCTTACTCTTGACGTTGCCGCATTGTATACAAAAATCCCTTTCGTTGAAGGTATCGAAGCTATTTCAAAAGCTTTATCAGAGAACCCGCACGAACATGCGCCAGAAGTGTACATAACTCTGTTAAAACTAGTTTTAACTCTCAATTATTTCGAATTTGACTCGTCTTACTTTTTGCAAGCTTTTGGAACCAGCATGAGTACTAAATTCGCGCCGACCTATGCCAATACTTTCATGGGGCAACTTTAAGCCACCCTATTAAGTTCTTTTCCATATAAACCTCAGGTTTACCTCCGCTACATACAAGAGATCTTCATGATTTGGGAGCACGGTCGCGCGACTCTAGAAACCTTTATATCTCATCTCAATTCTTCGCATCCGACTATTAAATTCTCCTGCGAGTATTCTGAAAAGGATGTGAACTTCCTGGATACTGCCGTCATTCTAGACAACGGTAAATTTAAAACCACGCTTTTTAGAAAACCAATGGACAGGCAGCAGTACCTGGATTATAAAAGCCATCACCCGAGACACTGAAGCAAGGGATCTTTGTAGGACAAGCCACCAGGCTTAGAAGAGTATGCAGTGATGACAGGGACTACGTAAAGCATCTAGACGAACTCAAGTCCGCCCTTATGAACAGGAACCACCCCAAAAGCTCGCTTGATCAGGCGTACCAACGTGCATCTCATCTCAGAAGGTATGACGTGCTCAACAAACAGCGACAAAACGAAAGGTGCCCTAATAACTAAATGGTTCGAAACCCACGCCTTTCGATGGGTTCGGTCCCCACTCTGGGCGCGTGTTTTTCTTTCTTTCTTTCTTCTGTATAATTAAAAAGTGTTTAGCTAATTAACTGTAGTGAAAAAGAAAAGAGCCTAACCACACCCCTATGTCTCCTTTGGCGTTGTAGACTGCTGACCTATCTTTCTGTATATATATATATATATATATATATATATATATATATATATATATATATATATATATATATATATATATATATATATATATATATATATATATATATATATATATATATATATATATATATATATATATATATATATATATATATATATATATATATATATATATGTATATATATATATATATATATATATATATATATATATATATATATATATCGCTTTTTTGCAGCGGTGGCGTAGATGTAGAGCATCCGCCTCGAGTGTAGAAGGCCCGTGGTTCGAATCCCGGTGCTGGACAATTCCAACAGAATTTTAAAAAATACGCGTGTTGATGGAATCGCAGAATGAGGCTTGGGCTGCGGCTTGACCCCGGCGACCATTGCCGGTAAAGCACTCCCTCACCAGAGCAGGAACCATATTAGGGAGACTCCTTGGGAAACAAACAGCATTGCCTCACCACACAAGGATTTGGTAGCCCTGGTTGGGTACATTTGCCAGAAATATCCTAATGGTTACACAACCACACTATCAGACTCGTTAGGCGTGGTTGGAGGTCCTTGGGAGAGAGGCTTTCGTCCTTTAGTGAACACAACCAGGCTTATGATGATGATGATGATATAAATAGAGGGTAAATAGTTCTGAGTGACTTATATCGGGCTCGTCTAGTTTAGCTTGCTGTGACGAACACAGCTCCGCTGTACCAGCAGCCTCGCATTTTTATGCTAGCTGGTATTGTTTTTTCTTTAAGTTAAGCTTCATGCTTATTAGATAGCAGTGCATGAGTGCTTAAACCCCCCCCCCCCTCGCCTATGAGGACAGATGGCGGCATCCCTTACATCTGGCAAATTACCCAGTAGCAAACGCTTTAACTGAATTGCTGCACAGAAGTGAACAGGTCAGCGTAGTTTCGACGCAGGGCATGTCATATCCTGGTTACCTGTCCATAGGCGTCCCAAAGCGTCGCATTTGCCGTCGTTGATCCGAGTCTTCACAGTCGACAGGGGGTCCGATACCTCTGTCAGCAACGTCTTCTTCTGGGTGTCAAGGTCAAATCGGTAGATGCCCCTTTCCATGCAGACAACGAGTTTGCGGTTGTCCTCAGCATACGGGATGGTGTTTCCAATTTCCCCTTCTTCTGTAACGGTAGGGTTGGGTACAAACCAAGGATAAAAATACCTACTCTCTATACCCTACTGTAATTTCTATTTTCTAAAGCAGGCCCAAAGTGCTCCGCTGTATGCTCACATTAAACATTCTCGGTGTAATAATAACTTTTCAGTGGTACTTGACCGCTGACAGCTTATTGAGGGGGGTTAGTTTCAGTTGCTTTTTCATCCATACCGCTCAAGTCGGGTTTTAGAATGGCGCTGGATTGAAACAAGGGGATTAGCCTAAGTTTCTACTCAACCTCGTTCATTACAAACAGATAGAGTGGTTTTACAGTTCCATAAGAAGCCCTCAAGTTCTTTTTCCTAGTATCTGTTTCAGTTTTCTAAAGGCAGAGATGTTTCGGCCTGAAAATTGGGACAAGAGAAAACAAACGACCTTTAGAGTTTCAAACCCATTCGTTTCTTAGTCACCACAACTTCCCTCAAGATGTGACTTCGAAGTGACAAACCACCATCGGGTAAATAAAGCTAATAATACAAACGGTGCTAGAAGGTTTCAAATTTACTTGCCCGTTTCGTGAGACCATAACAATCTTTTTAAATGACCACGAAGACAAATACAGGTTTGGTTCATTTAAAGCACTGCTTTGCCCGATAACCTTGATACCGATTTTACTTCAAACAAATAGTGGAGATAGTAAAGAAAACGTATAAAGCATGGCGACTACCCATTCACTTTCCGGCGAACTCTCCATGACGTCACAGTGCTTTTTTTGTGTGATTGAGGACCGCCGATCTAAGCCAGTGCCAAGAAGCATGACTGGAGAATTGTAGTGGGGCCTCAAGCTTCGTTGTACCGTATCACTTAAATGCTAACGGGCACGTAACACACTCTTAATTATGTGTTTAGGGCTGACCTCTATTACGTCACTTCCCAAGGAACCACGGACGTCCGTGGAACGTCCGAAAAAACCGCTTTACATCCCATGCCAAGTTTTGATGGCCACTGTACGTCCATATTTGGATGTACATTTTCGGACGTACAGTGGACATCCAGCAACGGATGAAAAAGAAAGAATGTACATTTCCCTATGTTCGAAGGACATCCGCCCGTATATGTACAAAGTTACCACGAAGCATTAAATACAAACGCAAAAAAAAAACAGAAATAGTACTGTGCTTTTCAATTCAATAGATTTTGTACATTAACACCTCGACTTCTAAATTGCAAGTTTCATCTGCGTATTACTAAAACTAAGCCCCATTTTATTCTTTTTTGAAGCATCTCACCGACTCTAACGACGATCTCTTTGGGGAAGGGTATTTAAGAATCGAGAACCTCCGACAAGGTGTGAAGCAAGTTTATTGTGTTCCTGTGTATTTGTCTGCCCGGTAGTCCTTTGTGTTGTGCGGTGTGGAAACATATGCCTCTCGTAATGTAATAGTTGTTATTCTGTAATTTTTAACCGAACATCCAAAACACATTCAATTTTGAGTGTCCTAAAGGACGTACGGAAGTGTGAAACCGGGATGTCCCATGGACGTACATAAGATGCGTATGGGGTCTCAAACGGACGTTCATTACAGAATAGATGTACGTTTGGCGGCCGACACACGTCCGGGCTTGGGCTGTGCCCACATTACGTCACTCTATCACAAAATGTGAAAGTTTTTCAATATGTCTTGCGCTCTTACATTTGTAAGAACGTCTTTCATGGGTGGAATGGAGCTGATGGAGTTACCAAAGGCAAATTCTTCAAAGTTTATCAAAGTTGCAATTTGTCTTCATGGCCCCTTTAGCTCCCATCCTCATTATCATTATGCTCATGTTTGTATCCACCTCAGGGCGAAGGCTTTTGCCAGAGATTTCCAGGCGCTTCTATCACGATATCCGCAAAGACCATACTTCGCCCTGAATATTATGGTTTAGCCTATCGCATTTTTTTTCCAACAAGGAGGGATGTTTAGTTTAGCTTCACCACGGGCGCACGACATACAGACTGACCCAAGTGGAACAGTTCCGTCTCGGTGCGAGTGCTGGGGTCGTAGCGGACGATGTCTTGTCTCTTGGCGTCCACGTAGAGGAGCGTCGACGAGCGGGCATCCCAGTGCGGTCCCTCGCCCAGGAGGTTCTTCCGCCTGCTTGCAATTTCCACCTTCATACTGGACTTCCGGGAACGCTTTGGGGGTCATCGGGATAAACAACATAGAAGCAAAGTTGTAAAACATAATGTCAAAAGTGGGGAAACCAGTCTTCGCACAAGCCGGACGTACATTTCCTTGACTCACCGTGTCATATTTTCCCAAATTTTTGGATTTATTGCGCAGTATTCACAAGATATGCTGTCGAATGAAAAAAATGCACTGTTCGTGAAAAATTCGGGTAACCTTGCACTCACGCGCAAGGCTCGAATGGCGAAAGTGGTTGTTTGTGAGCATTGCCGGACACATGGTTAAGTTTCGTTATCATTGTTTATTTGCACAGTTGCGGTGCTAGTAATGGTCATCATATGCATCGAAGTGGTCATCATCTTTTTCGCGGCTAGTGTTGGATGCAGTCATCATCAGCATTGTAGACTTCACCAGCTCAAATGGCGAAGCTTGCACTAAGTCGCGCAAGGTTGAACCACAGCGAAGCGGCAGGATTTATTTATAAGTGTGCAGTGAAGGACACATCACCACGCATTTCTACAAGTTTGAGATTGTTTGTTTCCATGTTCTCTCTTTGCTTTCCGCTGTGCTAGTAGTAGTCATCGTCATATACAATGATGACATGTGTTCCTCATAGCAAGCATTACATGCGCGGTAGCGGATGGCGGCAGCGCTGGAGTTTTTTTTTACTAAAGCCACTGCGCGATCCGGGTAGCCCGTGGTCGCTGTTAAGCACGCGGTCAGGAGCGCTCGGCATTTTCTCGCTCCTCGTTGTTTTTGCCGGTTGTCTTTTTGCTGGTTCGCCGAAAAGTGTAATGAGGACTGTAAGCAGTGTCACCAGAAGGCCGATTTATTCCATACAGTCTGGAATTGCCAAATTACTTGGACAAAAATAGCCACGAAACCTCATTAGAGTCTTGGGAGGAAGCCCTGTCCAGCTCGGACCCTGCACAGCAGCTTGCGCTGCTTAGTAGGGCCAGGGATGGCCAAATAGCTTCTGGGGTCCTGGAATTTGGATCCCACCCTTGATCTCTCCCCTTTTCCCTCACCCCTTTTCTCCAAATAAAGTTTACTACTACTACTACTACTACTACTACTACGGGTACTCGGAGGTCGCCACGAGGCACGCGCTCACGAGCGCTCGGCATTTTCTCGCTCCTCGTTGTTTTTGCCGGTTTTCTTTCTTTTTGCTAAAGCCACTGTGCGTGCCGGGGACGCTCGGCGGTCGCCGCGAGGCACACAATCACGAGTGCTCGGTATTTTCTCGTTCCTCGTTGTTTTTGCCGGTTTTCGTTTTTTGCTAAAGCCACTGCGCGTGCTGGGAACGCTCAGCGGTCCCCGCTAAGCACGCACTCACGAGCGCTCCGCATTTTCTTGGCATTTTTTTCTGCAACACCGAACTTACGTCTTGCCCGACAGCTCCGTTGTAAATAAGAATATTCCACATACCTGCTTTCTTACTCCTATTCTTATATGTACGTTTTATCGTACCGCTTAACATCCTACATTGGGTGCTCTGTATAAGGGCCGTTCGTGTACTTCTTGAAGCACGCGAAACAGAAATCAACATTGGACTTCACAATCTAGCTTGACATCAGAAGGAACCGCCAGTGTCCCTCAATAAACCTTCGCAAAACCGTAATCGTGCTTGCGCACAAAAATATCTGAGAAGACATGCAGCTTGTCCCGCATATACAGGGTGTCCCAGCTATCATGCACCAAGATTTTAAAAAAGAGCAATGGCGTTACTCGAAGAAAACCTAGTGTGTAATGTTTGCAGTACTGTGGAGAAGCGTACAGTAATTTTTTCGTTAATGATATGTGACTAATTAACTGTAATTAATTATCTAACTCGAGAATTACTGTCCTAATCACTGAAGTGTCAATGAGGCACTTGGAGGTACCCACGAGGGGCATCTAACTGCGGTATTTTCAGCGTCGAACTAATTGCGTACTCATTTATTCTGGCTAATAAAGAAAACCCGCGAAATATGAAAGATACCACGTGAAGGCGCTTCCGCGCGCATTGTACAGCAGCGTCCCCACATAGGCTGATTGAAAGCAACTGCTTCGCCTGTCACCCGCCTGATGAGACAGCGCATCACCTTGATAATGGCATGCATTGAAGGAGCAGCAACAGCAAGATTCGGGGGGCGCGTGTCCAGATAAGGCACAAACTCGGTCGCGATTTCTTCTTTCTTTCTTTTGTTTATTTCATTCTGGCTAACTCAGAGGCAGCCTGTTTGAGGGCATTGCTTTACGATGCGCGTTTACGCACGCGGAGGCGCCGTCACGTGGTATTTTTCGTATTTCGCGGGTTTTCTTTATCAGCCAGAATAAACGAGTACGCAATTAGTTCGTCGCTAAAAATACCGCAGTTAGATGTCCCTCTTGGTTACCTACAAGTGCCTCATTGACACTTTAGTGATTAGGACAGTACTTCGCAAGTTAGATAATTAATTACCATTAATTAGTTAAGTCTCATTAACGAAAAAAATACTCCCCGCTTCTCCACAGTACTGCAAACATTATGCAGTAGGTTTTCTTCGAGTTACGCCATCACTCTTTTTTTAAATCCTGGTGCATGATAGCTGGGACACCCTGTATAACTACTAAGACGAATCGACGAGAACGCTCCTTCAACCAACTCCAGTCTTTTGGCTCTTGTAGACGTCTGCAGTGACTTCAGTAGAATCGAAAGTTGGGCTAGTTGTTTCCTATACACAGATTAACAGCGCATGAAGACGAGGACGAAAGAATCGGAGACGCACGGCGGCGCCGTCGTGTCTCCGATTCTTTCTACGATTCATACGATCCGATTCTTTCTACGATCCGATCCGATATACGATCCGATTCTTCCTACGATTCTCCGTGTCTACGATTCACCGACCCGAGCAGTGGCGGCAGCTCTCTGCTTTCTGGACTGAGAAAAGGGCCCCACCTTTCTGCTTTTTCTCTTTCTTTTTTAGCCGGCTTCAGTAAGAGTTTAACTCACTTCCTTATCCCTCCACAGAGTGAGTGGCCTTCCTTCACTTCCTTCACGTCCCTCGCCTCACAACGGCTAAGTTGCACCGGTCGTCAGTTCTTCGACTTGCTTGTCCATCCCAAGGTCATTGCCGAAGTTCACCGAAATAGCCAGGTTCTCTGCCTTCGCAGAAGACCTTACACACTAAACTTTTTTACACCCTTTTTGGCCGAAAAGGGTGTAAAAATCTTGTCCCATGGCTAACACCCTTAAAAGGTGTTTTGGCAAAAAAAGGGTGTACGGATAAAAAAAAGGGTATAGGACGCCCCCCACAAGAGAGGAATGGCTCAACTAACTCCGTTCCAGCTCAATAAAACGTTTTCACCACCACCACCAGCTCAACACCCTAAAAAAGGGTGTTGAGCATCCGGCATGCGCAGTGGCAATGTGAATCGGCGGAGCGCGCAGTATTCAACACAGTCAATACGCACAAGTTCCGGTTGGAACACAAATGAATCGAGCAAGAAAACCAACGGGATACAAGCGGTACAGGGAGTGCATACTTACTTAGTAATACATGTGCTGTTCTTGCTTTTATATCCAGCAGAGGAAAGCCCCCCGATCGAGTCGGTGGGCTTGTCGCAAAAAAACAGATATTTTAGCGCTAATTTTGGAAGTATGGATTTTACTATGGGAAAACACAAACCAACGCGCGGATTCGCAAAAATGTTTTAATCACGAGGTCGTTTTTGTGTTCCATAACTTACAGAATTTTATTAAATACCAAACAAATCTTCACCACCACCTCAACACCCTTGAAAATGGGTGTTAAGTATTTCAACAGCCTTTTTCCCAGAAGGGTGTAAAGCTACAAATTAGGGTGTTCGAAACTAAGAAACAGGGCGCAAAGAAAAAGGGTGTAAGCTAAAGGGTATAAGAAAAGGGCGCCAACTAAGAAAAAAGGTGAAGAGACCTCCATATTTGGAGGCATTTTGTACCTGTTTACACGAGTGGACTGAACATTTTCTACAAGCGGAGAGTGTTTTGTTCCTCACGATGTTTAAAGCAATATGAATTGGCACAATTTATTACCAGTGAAGCTCTTTAGGCTTGAGCTAGTTTCGGTGGCGTTAGCAAAAAATACAAAGAAAAAGAACTGTAGCTTCTGTAAAGGGCGCACCACCGCAAACAGGGTATTATAACAGTGAAGTCGGCTTTCGAGCTTGTTAGAGTGTGAGCACAAGGGGCGTATGCGCATGCGCACCTCCTACTATACCATTTCAAAGGTACTAGTATTTTTTGGATTCTAAAAGGCAAAAAAGTTGGCGCAGCTTTCAATAGTGGTGCAAGGCTGGAGAAACAGCATAGCTGGGGGCCGACCTAGCTTGTTTCCCCCTTGGGTCCCTTGGCAGTGGGGGGGGGGGGGGACACTCCAACAGCCTTCTAAAATCCGGTTAAACTTGGCCTCACCCCTCAGCGGTCATCCTAGCTTAGCAAGAACATTGCAAAGCTTAGCAAACATAACAAAACTTAGCAACACCGGAAGAAAGTAGCTCGACCCCCAGCTCCGCTGTTCTTTTTTTGCAACTGAACTCCTATTTCACACCCTTCCAACAACCTATACAGAAAGCCAAGCGTGTTGCATTCGCCCTTTTCGCCCCACCAGTCTTTTTTTTTTAATTTTGAAGGTTCAAGTTTGTGTTTCACGTGCCAAAGCCAAACTTGGGGCATGAGGTGCACCCGCATATGGAAACGAGCGATCATTGCATACGAGCATTATTCTTTTCTTGCGTAGGCAAATTTCTTGCGAGTAGAGGAGTATATGAGGGGATGTCTTCTTCTTTACAGTGCTATTTGCGTCCAAGCACAGCCTTATTCAATGAACAGCTGAACACCTTTTTCACACCCTTTCAGCTCCATAAAAAAACCAAGGGTGTTTTTCACACAAAAATGGTCTAGAGCTAAAAAAAAGGGTGTAGCATAAGTAGACAAAGGGTGTCCTCCCAACACCCTTTTTCCACTTATGCTACACCCTTTTTGGCTAAAAGGGTGTAAAAACGTTTCGTGTGTACTCAACAGTTCTTAGTGCTGAAGTTACCCCAGATGGTCTCCGAAAACACCGATATTTACTCACCACCGTGAGCTGGGGGAAACTTGGCCGCTAAAGTTGTGCCGCACCGAGCGTTGCCGTCCAAAACAGGTGGCGACAATATGCTGCAGAGTCCAGACGTGCAGTGGCACAGCGCGCTCCGCACCTTCTTTTATACGGAAACCGAAGGGGAACGACAACGCCACTCAACGGGCAGCAGCCCCTCAAAATACCCGGTCAACCGTAGCCAGCCCCTAAAAGCACCCTGTCAACCGCAGCCGCATCTCTAATGGAGAGAAGGAACGGCAACAATAACTAGTGGTCAGCATCCGAAATCAGGTCAGCGGCCAAGACGTCGCCGTCTGATTTATTACCAGCTATTGAGAACATACAGGCTGGAGGCATCAGAAACAAGAGACGCTTTTCAGGGGTAAACGGCGTGAACGGAGTAGATATGCCCTCTTCGTGTGCGGAGGGCATATCTGGTACATTGCTGGCGCTAGGCGGGGCAAGGACGAGGATTTACACAGACCAGTGAATGTTCTGTGTAAATCCTCCGATGTTCTGAGTAAAAAACCAACTAGCCCCATTTCTAGCTCGGACGTATCTGCACTACCGAATTGTCTGGACATTATTCAGCACATTATAACAACACTATTCGAATATGGGTAGCAGGAATCTAGAAGTCACAATTGACGGGAGGTGGCGACAAAGGGAAATTCCGCTTCCACTCAAAGGCTATGACAATGACGCGGTTGTCGTTAGCGCAGTAGCGCATGCGTTAGTTCTTAGCGCAAATCGTCGTGCCAAGATAGCGTTTGTTATAAGGTTCTATAGAAAACCTTCAGTATGCTTAAAGATTTACTGGATTTCAGATTTTATTGCGGGAACTCGCTCTTCGGCAAACCCTCCTTTGGCTTTGAGGTTGACCCTGATTGCGGCCTCTACACTAAGACGACGCATCCGGCCCGGTTTCCCCCATGCGGTTCGTCTCAAGCCATACTACTGCCGTTGATCGGCTTCTTTCAGCTGAACAACATAACTTTCTGCACGACGGAACAAAACGTAAACTTAATTAGTTAGTTGCATGAGAACTTCATGTGCCACATAACGGTGGAACAAAGGGTGAGTCAAGTTTCCATCTGATCTTTTAATGTAGTGATGATTCAATGCGCACAAAGCAGAGGTTCATGCTCAAAGTCGGAGCATCAACAATGTTCGACCCTGCCTTGTAGGCTGTATACCACGAAGCTATAATAGGTCTTTTATGTAAAATAGATAAATAATTGTCTCGGCTTTCTAACGCTTTCAGATATAAGAAAAGTCAGAACTGACCTTTTAATGTACAGCAATCTCGAGCAGATAACACTTTTGAATTATTGAGCCAGGTTAGCAGCCAAATTGACGATTCCTTTTCAGCATAAGGAAAGCGCATACAAGATTGCTAATGTTCCCGTTAAACCACAAACAGCAAGGCTATTACGTGGTTAAGGCGCGTGTAGCCATTTTCTCTCCACCCCCCATCAGGCGCACCAGAGGTGGTATCGCAAAATGGCATATTGAACAAATTAACCGGTAGGAAATGCAGCGTCGGTATAGACGCAAAACGTATGTAGCGTTTCAACTAAATTGAACGTGTGCCAAACTATGCACGCAAGTATGGGACCGCTCTATACATCTAGAAACGCGAACCAGCTCTAGAAGAAGAAGAAAGTAACTTTTTATAAATCAGAGAGACCACTCTCCTGGCACAACAGGAGCTTCCGGGAAAAGCAAAACGGCGACCAGTCATTTCACAAAATATAGGCACACCTCCAGAAAAAAATGCTGGACGCCATGATGGATACGCACCGATCCACGTACTGAAAGACATATGCCAACCTACGCGAGGACAGGTGACTATTAGGCCAGGATCAAACGTATTTGAGAAAAGTTTTAAGCCCATGAAAAAAATGTTGACGCCCGGATGTTCAAAAATACGAATGCAACAATTGTTTTACTGGAGTACCATGAAAATCGCTGTAATTGCATTACCTTCCTACACACGGGAATTGAGTCCTCTTTACGATCCCCCCAGCAGAACTACGGAATCGATGCTTAAACATCTTTACACAGCCTCAATAGGCCATTAGTTTCTTGGCGACAGGCGGAGTACACAAATGCGGGGGAAAGATTCTCCAATCCACAATCATAAATGTTGTCAATACATTTACACATGGACACAGAGGAATGAAAGGGGGCGACGCACCCGACCACGATCCACTCGAGCTCGCATACCATCCTCTTTTTTGTCCACTGCTACCATAAAATGTAGAAAACGTCTCCTCCTACGCCTAGGAGTACAATTCTTTCCTGTGCCACGCAGGGATCTCATCGCTTAAGAATCAAAAACTCTGCTCAGGATAGAAACCAACACATATATCCACAAATCTAGATGTACGGAGATGTTTGGTAGTTAATGTCCGACATTAACTTAAAACTACGCTAAATACGGGCAATCACCCACTGTCTTCTGCGAAACCTGGTCATATCCTAGGACACGCTCACGAACGAACCACTCAAACCATACATATCCAACTTATATCGACATATGACAGGCTGTTCTGACCATCTTGTCCCCTCAAGATCTTCGTGACCTGATTCTGGGGCCCTGGAATTCTGGTTCAACCCATAGGGTCTACGATCACTTTATTCCTTTTCCCAAACTTTTAGTAAATCTTACTCAACATTGACGCCTCTCTCCCCCTCTCTCGTTATCTCTGTGCTTCTATCTCTCTTTCTCTCTATTTGTGTTATAAAAATCCCAAACCTCAGTCAGGCCACCACGATAAACACTTTTGAACTTTGACACTCTTGCTTGATGTACGAACTGACTCTCGAATTGACCAACACCGCGCAGACACAACTTTTTTCGCGCCCATATGTTAAGCCACGCAAGGGTACATGTCCTCTGAATTACCTGTGCCGTGGTGATTAGAACCAGTCCGGTTAGCCTAGCTCTCGTACCTGAACGCAGTAGTTGGAAAGAATAAATGTTAATTAAGTGCAGCAACTCCGTTCCAAAACGCTCCCGACGCCGGAGTAGTGCTTGCGCGTCATACATCTAAATAAAGATGTATGACGCGCTAGCATTAGGTCTTACATCTTCATACATCATACATCTAAACGAAGAGGCAAAATCAAAACGAAGATGTCATATGCAACTTTTGTTCTTTCACACCGATGTCGCGTCGCTCCCGTTGTACAAGTTTTTTAAATATTTGTTTTGTTGTTGAGTGCTTTGTTTGTCCACCACTGCATGGTTTACCAGTGGCCTTGGAAGGCACAGAGTCTTTTCGTGTTGCCCGCGTTGGATTAAAGAACGCACCCGTTGAGGTAAATCAAGCACATTGACAGTGGTTAATGTGTAAGAAGAGGAAAGAATGATCTCACAACTCGACCAGAAATCGTTAATTATTTCTTCCCGAGGACACACCTTTCTGCAATGACAGCGCTTAAGTGTGTGGGCATATATTTACTTTATGGGGCGCGCGGTAGTGAAGCGCTACGAAGTTAGACCACCTGGGTGTCTTTCACGTGCGCTGAAATAATCTCGACACACAAGCGTCGCCGCCTTTCTGAAATATGGCCTGGATCAAACCCGCGTCTTTGGACTCAACAGCACAACCGCATTAGCCACTGAGCCACCATGAAGGGTAACCGTTAACTTGTTGAGTCCGGAGATTGACGGATGCAGGAATGAATTCATCAATCAATCAATCAATCAATCAATCAATCAATCAATCAATCAATCAATCAATCAATCAATCAATCAATCAATCAATCAATCAATCAATCAATCAATCAATCAATCAATCAATCAATCAATAACGGACTCAAATGGCAATCGTCTTGTTTTCCTCCAACGGATCGTCCCCCGTTAATAGACTAAACGATAATCGATTATCGGTTCGTTTGTGCTTGCAAGGTTCAAACGGAGGGGGAGTGGAGAGCGTACACGCATGCAGCCCCAGATTCCACGGATTTTATATCTTGCCGTTTTTGGGGAACGTACGTTTCCACCCTTGAAGAGGGACGGTGGCGTGCCAATAAATAGTGTCCGGGCACCCGCCTGAAAGGACATGTACGCGTAGGTATACGTGTTGCCACCGTATTTCAACCTTTATCGGTAGATAGTACGACGCGACATTATATAACAACAAAATAAACAAATAAGAAAACGAGAAAAGCGCATAACTGAAAGAAAAACTTGTAGCAGGATAGATAGGCACTTGCTCCATCCACCGAGTGACACTTAGCGAATGAAGATGCGAAACAAATTGAGTGCTTTATGTATCCGGCTAACGCCGGTTTTGCTGCATGCATTTCGCGGCTCATGTAATCAGGTCATCCCGCGAACTCGTACGCCGCCTTTCCCTTGACGCCCAGCCCAGTCACTCTGAAAAGAAGGCCGTCTTCGGCTCTCGTGGAGTCGGGCCGGAAGCTGCCGGAAGTGACGTACAGGTCTTCGTAGTTGGCGCCGCCGAAGCAGCATGATGTAGTGTACTTGGCCGAAGGTCGATTTTGGTCAGAATCTTGGCTGCAGTGATCGACAGGGGGAGAAAGAAAGGCAGAAAATAACGAAGAGTAAGTGGCGAGACGAAGTTAGAAAAATCACCTTGTAACCATGGGGAAGGAAAAAGAGGAGGTCTTTTGCCTAGTTCACCTGCTGGTGCATTATTTACACGGCTGTATTCATTGTTTTACCCAGGGTTTGACACCGCCTTCCGAATTGTCCTCGGAGCATCATCTAACTGGAAAGTAAAAATTTTTCTGGGGCCACCCACTTTTTTTCTTCATTATCGGCTACATTAAACATTTTTTCTCCTCTTCCTCCTCTGAGACACTGAAGCCCGCTTACGCGCTATTAATATGAAAGCGATATGGCTCCCCCTGGTGAAACCTATCAAAAGCTCCTTCATTGCAACACAACATGTGTGTCATTCCGGTTCTATGAGACTACCATAATGTAGATTCGTCGCTTGTCACTACGACATTCTGAATTATCTGCGGTATGGTAAGTTGTGAAGGCGAAGAAGGAGACGCAAGCACGATGCAGCAGGAAGAAGCTTTTTATAAGTATTGCTACAAGAAACGCCATAATGAGTTCCCGTTCTTCAATGCCATGACGGTATTTTTTATCTGCATGCAGCGTCAGCGCTAAGCTGACGTGTTCGTCGCACACCTAGATTTATTTATCGACAATGTTTTTACTTGACTAGATGTTTCGAGACAGTACTACGTTCCAGTACAATACACACACACCAAACGCTGCGACCTTCTGTTGGCTGACTCTACACTGCATGTTACTTCGTTTTATTGCTTCTCCTACGTTTGACCTTTCGACATTTAATTGAGGAGTTGAAGCTCACTTTATTGCAGTAATTTCACGTCGCTTTTGACTATGAGAGAATATTTCGGGTGTATCTGGTTTTTAAAATTATAGTACGTGATGCCCAATTGTGGCACAACATATTCAGAACCAATGTGAGCCATGCAGGTGATTTTTTAACCCCCTCTCCTTTTATTATTCGAAAGAGCTGGTGGCGCCTGACCTGTTTCTGGATCAATCTGAATCACGGCAAAGCCTCCGCAGCAGGCCAACCAGATCTTGTTGTTCACTTCCATAGTAATGCCATCCGGAAAACCCAAGCCCTGGTATCCGGGTGTCGACCGGAAGTCAGCCAAAAGTCGTCGGTTGCCTGGCAGTGCGAACGTTCAAGTTATTAAAGGAGCCATGAAGAGAAAATGAAAGTTGGTTTTATTCGAAAGATTTCGTGTTTTATAGTGCCCCCAGCGCTTGTCCGGATACAAACGGTACTTTATTCACTGAGAAATTAAACAATTGAGGTTAAAATTTTGATTTTCCCGCTCAATCGTGCGTTTTCGTGGTCCCAAATGACATCACGGGAACCTACCGCTCTGCAGCCTAGAATACCTTCATTCACGCATCCGCCGTACAGGGTAGAGACACGTATACGCTGGCGCCGCCATTTTCGGTTGCTCGCTCGCCGCCGAAGCAAGTCATTGTGTCAAAACCGCGCTAAAATTATCGCCGCAAAGCGGTTTACTGAAGAAGTTTGAATCATATTGTCTGTTTCGCGTTGCTAGGTCTCGTGGGAAACGAAAAGAATAACGCGTTGAGCCCGTTGGCCCAATTGCGGCGGCACGGGACCGTTCAAAGGTTGTCTCCACCCTGTACAGCGGTGTTGGTTTGTTCCCGCGTTTCTTTACGTTCCGTAACCTAGATGGCGCCACCATACCGTGGCAAGCGTTTGGTTTGTTTTTGCCCGCAATTAAACCTGGCTTGTTTTTGTTCTGGGAGAAAATATTCGTTCCCTGAAACAGTGCTCGCTCGACAAATGGGGTCACGTAAGACACCCTTGCTTGCGTCAATCGGCCAGTGTCGTCTGAGACAACCCCAAGCCCCGTAGTGCTGTGCAGCTAAACCAAGCATGCTGTGCGCAGTACGAACAGCAGAACGCATCAGTACTTCTATGTTTACATGTGCTTTCGTAACTTCCACTGTTTGTCCCATCATTCTTATTGCTTTGTAAAGAATGTACCCTAAATTTAAGCGCAAATCGCTCGTTCGTCTAGTTTGTAAGCTCTACCTAATTTGCGTCTGCTTCTGCCAGCCTCCGCCAATCGCAGAGCTTAGCTCATGTGACATCACAGGTTCTGTTGCGGGAAATGAGCTGGTGGGTCGCATGACCATTCCCGTTTTTCCTAATTATGTAGCTTATTTGAGCGAAGTTTACGTTAAAAGTGGTGTCAGTGTGATTCTAACGAGACAATCTTTTGAATGAACCAAACTTGGGCTTTCTCTTCATGGCTCCTTTCAGGAAGCACCCGCTGGCGAAGGTTACAAGGTTTGCGGAGCCTTTTTTTAACACAGGTTCCTGTCTACGTAACCGAAAGCGTCTATGCGATATCAATGGTGCATAATACACTCATACCGTAGCCACAGCAACTGTCTTCACCACGAACACCGCCATGGCCCAAGAAGCAGCAATAGCCAAGGCAGCCACCACAACACAGAACCACAAGCTGATGGCAATTGACGGATTCACAAGAAGCTTGACGCAACTTCCTGTGAGGCACTCTCTCAGCAGCAGTCCTCCACATTCTCAAAATTGAGACTCAGCTACCTGACCTCTACATTATCTGGGCACCCTGTCATTCAGGCATAGTCGGCAATTGAATCGGCGCTTGGAGCGGCTCGAAAAGCAGTATACCGGGCCATTGCGGACAGCCACAAGCCTATGCAAACAACCCCCACCCAGTACATGACCAAACCCCTACTTACATACAACAACAAACTATCTCACTACCGATTAACCCGCGAACAGTTTCCTCCCGCACATAAGCAGCTCACCAAAGAGGAAGGAGCCGTACGTCGCCATTTCCAAACTAACACCTTCCCCCACAACACGCTGTAGCACAAAATATTCCACACCCAATACGTACCTCTGTGCATCTTCTGCCCCACGTCAGGAACACTATATCATATAGGGTGGGCGTTGCCGAACACCCCAGATCTCCCTCCTATAACCTATAACGTATGCACATATAATGGGTATACCTTCCAGGCAAGGCGTAGCACCCAGCAACACAAAGTCCTAAAGTCTAATGAAAAGCCTATACTGCTCCATTTTCTTATAAATCTCAGTTACGCTGATGGTATATACGTAGTGGTACAGAAAGAACGATTTGACTTGACATATGACTTGTTGTTGGTCCCAAGGAGGGATTTATTCGGAGCCAGTCATCCCACTAATTCCACCTCTAACTTGCACGAGAACGAGGGATTGGCGGAACATAATCCCATCCCGGCGCACAAACATTGCCACACGCGCCGACAGACAGTTAACACTATTTCTCAGAGCCAAAACACTTCAAGCCATAAAACGACCCACATTCAGGTTTTGTAATTCACCCAATTCATTGCTCCAGAAATGACATACACTGTTCATTGTGCAGCATCTGCACAAGACTGCGGCCAGCAATGTGTGCAATGGAATATAGAGTAAGAGTCAAACCAGGAGATTTCCGCTGAGAACACGGCTGCATTCTGTGTGTAACAGAATGCAACCTTGAAACAGCAGCAGAAGTGGCCCGGCTTTTCTGGCGGCAAAGCCTGGGTCCTGCCTAGCCTGACGCAATGCGCTCGGCGTCTTGGGCAAGAGCTGCTATATTTAGTGACACTAGTCTTCCCCTAGCCTTCAAAGATAATCTGCGAACACAATTTTTAACCAGGAACACAAGGTGAGGGGTCCCATTGTTCACAGTTGCCTTATCATCCATAATGCCGTTTCGATGGTTGTTTTGTGGTTTTCTTGAATGAATGCTGAGCTCTGTGCTGTATGCCTAATAGCTTGAGAGAGAGAGAGAGAGAGAGAGAGAGAGAGAGAGAGAGAGAGAGAGAGAGAGAGAGTTCTCTTTAATGTCATCTGGTGAGATCAGCCCTGCTAGTCACAAGGCTTGCAACGGAAGATGGGGTGACTACAATGATGTGTGGTGAATGTTCTACATGAGTGGTACAGAAGGAAGAAGACAAACAAGAAACGATAAAAACCAGAAACAAGGGAATGCTGCTAGCAAAGAGCGCACATAAAAATAAATTTGAAAAGGAAATAGGTAATGTAAATTATCAATCGAATTACAAAGTAAACTCTGCAAAGAAGAGGGGAAGAGCTCCAGCTCTAGAAAAAGAAATAGATGAACACCACAACGCGAAAAAACACATATCTTCAGACACTCGCACTGTTCACCATCTATAGAGATTTTTCCAGTTCGGAGTCTCGTAGGGGCCGGAGCAGAACTTTTGTTCCCAAGATATTATCAGAGCCATTGCCCCAGGGCCCAAGAAAATGACTCAACTTCGAGCCTGCCTTCATGACGTACATGAGACAGGGATCTCGCTGCAGTTGGTCGCGCTTCAGCGCATCGAGCGCAGGCGCACAAGTGATTTGCAGTCTATCGCATGGGGCAAGTCGGGACAGCGGTGAATCGCCCCAACCTACCTTAAATTTAAAACTTCGAGTAAACACTCCCTTCAATCGCAGTCGGTGCAACACTCTTTCGCGCCACTTGTTGAAGCCACGTTGAAAGTGGACGTCACAGTGCGTAGCGACACCCTGACGCATGCGCTAGGCGTCTTAGGCCTTGCCGTCTGGGCGTTTTTGCCCACGGAGATCGCTTTTGCCCACGGCCATAATACCATTGGGAGTAGTGGTATACAGCTTTGCTAAAAAACGGCCGAGCGTCTGTCGTCGGCGTCGTTGCCACTTGATTCCCGGTTGTGGCGTCAACCGATATGAATAATCGCAGTTACTTGCATTGTGATTCTCTACTTTCCCTTGACAACTCGGCATCACCATTGCAGAATGACGCCACGATTGCGAAAGAGAGCGGCACGACGCACGAAATACCTACGCTGCAGCGCAGTTGCCTGCGACACTATCGACCGAGATGCGCCCGCACCTTGCCGCCCACGGCAGAGACGTTCAGTACAAAATCCAAATAATGCTTACGAAGAAACTGTGACCGTTGACGCGCACGCCTATTCAGATACAACGGTGGCGTATCGGTGAGCGAATTGTCAGCTAGGAAACTAGAGACATCTATCGGGAAGTGGCCGAGCGTACGCCGTTGCCGTCCTAGCAAGGGGGACGCGCAGGCATCGGCATGGCGGCGCGCGCACATGGTTGCCGGCATGCACGCCACGGCAGTGAATACAACCTATACTCACTTATATTGCCAGCGTCTAGGTCAGAGTCGAAGGCGTATATCTGCGTCGGTATGGAGTCTACGTAGAACATGGTTCCGTTGTCTGACGTCCAGGTGATTCCGTTGGACAAGGATACTTTGTCAAGCTTGTGTTCGAGTCGACCCTTGGAGAAGGACCACAAGTTGTTCTTTTCGGGTATTATGTTCTCCACCACTCCCATCGATGGCATGGATCCTGGGTAAAAAGAATCGGCACATATGCCAGTTCATAGCGCGTAGCTGGAACGTAGGGTTAAACAGGGAAGCGTCACAAACGCTATCAAAATCTTGAGTTAATCGTTTTGAAGCGCATATTGCAAACTGTTATCTTTCTTATCAAAACCTGTCGATAGCTTGTAGCTTGATAACTAAAGTGCACACCCTGTGGTTTTCCTGCGAGAGTTCGTAGCTTAGCCGAAAAAAAAAGGGTATTCCCAAAAGTGAGACGGCGCGCCGTTTCAACATCACAACAATAGGAAGCGGACTAAAAATCCTGAAGGAAATAAAGCACGTAAACGAAAAAGCGAAATGCACAGCGCTAATCTTTGCACGAATACCGTGGAAGGAAACAGCTGTAGCAGCAAGGCAACGAGCATGAACGACAGCCATTCCTTAAATCCTTTCGACATCTTCCCTATCCAAAAATTGCAGACAGTGCTGTCGCGCCGTCCACATTTTCGTAGCACTGAATTAATGTCATGCGCCGTCGTATGAGATATCGGTAAAGTCCTCAGCTTATTTCAATTCTCAAAAAGAAGCGCAAATATGGCCCTCCATTGTCATTATATACGCAGAAAGAGTGTGTGCAAAGCCCTCCTGAGTTGCTATGCCTTCTTTCGACGTATTCTGCGTTTTCGAAACCAATATTCCTGTTGGTAGCGCCATGCCGGTCCCAAGTTCCTTCCGGTTTGCTGCACATTTATTCATATAAAAGCTATTTAACTCTTGGTTTCGCCGTTCAGAAAAGGAAAACAATATCAAGAAAACACTCAGCGCACGTGAGCGTCCGTCCGTGAGGAGTACCCGACGTTGTCCAGGCTTGAGCGTAGGCTGGCGCCAGGTGAGGGGCTCGCACAAAGAAAAAAAATTACGCCCATCTTCCCGCGAGGGAACCCTGGTGTGATGCGACGCATCGGGGGTTCAACGAAGTAGTCAAAGCAAGGTCACGTCAGTGCGAGAGCGAACGCTTGACTGAACCGCCGCGGCGCGATACCCGCTTTATATTCACAGTGATTGAAGGAGAGGACACAACGGAGGAGAGTCCCGCATCACTTGCGCGCACCGGAGCAGTTGTTAACGCAGCGAAGCGCGCGCCAAACAAGCGCGCCAGCTGTGGTATGCTAATGAGCCGGAGTGAGAGTGTTGCACACAGCTGTGGGAGAGAAGAACGGAGGAGGGATGCGGACGGACGCCGCGACGACGACGCAGGAGGGACAAGCCCGAGAGCAAGAGATGCGTCGCATCTAAAAAATATTGACCGCAAGTGCCGGTCAGTGTTTGAGCGAACAGCATCGCCGACAAAACGACTGTCGTCTGCTCCTGGCGTCTCTCACTCCGCGTTGCTAGGGGCAACAACCTGAGCTCATAAAACTTGGACCCGCCGTGGTGGCGGTGACTCAACTCCTTCCGCCTCTGTGCCGCGCACAGGAGGGATGGGCCGACCAAAGAAGATCCGGACTACCTAGAGGCACTTCTCACGAAGCGCGCCGCGCCGACAGGCGAGAATGCAATCGCCCTGAAGAACAATAATAAGAAGTAGTAGTGTATGTCTTAAAAGGCGAGTTTGCGGGGAGCGGAGACTTTGAGGCGGCGGACGATGAAGTATACGTCCACTGGAAAGGGCACTGTAGAAATAAAGCACTTGTATACTTTACCTTGTGTTTGATTTGTTCTCCTGCTGACGAGGGTAAATGGTACTGAGGGACTCATAATGCGTTTGTCGAGTTTATCTTAGTGAGACGAACACATCTCTGCTGTGACATCAGGCCTGCACCATCGTGCAAGATGCCTTTGATTTTTATTGAGAAGCAGTATATGTCTACCCCCCTCTCCCCAGTTTTCATTCCGGTGAAGCGGATTTACTCGGCGCCTCTCCGGTGCTCCTCCTCGCCACCTCAGACCCGTATTTCACAACTGTTGTTCCCCTTACCACCCCCGATGCGTCTTTCACACGTTTTCCGATCGGCTGATAATTGCGCTAGCACCGTTATCAACAATTGCACTTTTAACTCGTACTGGGAAGGATGCGTGTCGTATGCTCGAAAGAATATTAGTGGCGATTCAAGTAGCATCGGCACGCACAGTCGCGCGAAGGAAGGCAAAAAAACCCGCCCGCATCTTCCCACGGGGGAATTCGAGTAAATGCGTCGCAGAGTGGTGGGGGTATCGCGTGAGTGTTGCGTAATTGGGTATGGTTTGGGAATGCTTAATTGTTATTTCGTCTTTATTATTCTTATTTATTGAATGAAGGAGAAGCGAAGGCAAGGAGTGTAAAGTTAAAGTCTGTCTTTATTGCTTGGTGCCGCCAAGCAAAGCGTCAAGTCAAGCGAAAGCCAAGCAAAGACGCCCTTGACTGAATTCCGAACGCGCGCTCCGCCGCTTATATACACACCGCCCGCGTTCGAGGGAGAGGAGTACGGGGGAAAGACGCGCATGCTCACACTTCCGTTCACAAGCGCGCGAACTTTCCACGCACCCACCAGCCGTTATCACGTGTACACGCCCTGCCGCCGTTACTGTTGAGCGCCACGCAGCGCACGGGTAGCTACGACGCATGCGCGCACAGACGCGCTCCCCCCGCACCGCCGCAGCTGTTGTTGAGAGCGACAGAGCGCACGGGGTACACGCGCTCCTCCCGCACCGCCGCACCTGTTGTTGAGAGAGAGGAGGGTACGGGGGAGAGACGCGCACCTGCGCCTCGACGCGACGCGCATGCGCAGTGAGCGTGTGGACTGCGCCGACAACATCGACGAGTGACATCGCGAGCCAAAGAAATGCTCCGCATTTAAAACAACACAAACCCAGAACATGCTACCCAGAACCTGCAGCGCGATTTACTTGATTTCAAACTCGATTTCGTGGATCGCCATTTCTGCGCAAGTTTCGAAGTGTGCAATACATTCTGGTTCGATAACGACGTAATCAAAATTGAAACACTAAATATTCGGGCGGAAAGGAGGCGACGCTTCGGGTTCAGGTCAAACGATTCCCGCAATGGACTTTCGATTGATTGTTTAGAGATTAACGCGCCGACGCAACGCAGACGATGAGGCACGCCGTAGTGGAGGGCTCCGGATTAATTTAGACAACCTGGGGATCTTTAACTGGCTTCGAAATGTCGTACACACAGGCGGTTTTGCTTTTCTCCTCCATCAGGAATGCGGCCGTCACGGCCGGGAATCGAACCCGCTACCTTGTGCTCAGCAGCACGCAATAGACTTTCACTGTTGAATAGTTCATGGTGTGGGGAACCTGCGAGCCATTAGACGGCCACGAGTCGTTCGCGCCTTCGAGGAACAGGGATAATTCGATAAAGAAGGCCGCGAACGCCGAAGGGAGAGTCAACGTCACCTCAGAGAATCACGAACTGACCAGGAACAGGAAGCTGGGGCAAACAGCCGAACGTTGAACCGATATGGCGAAGCACAACGACGCAACACCGACGCCGCCGCTAGAAAGCACCGTTATCATGCCGCCAGGCAGGACGACGCATTAAAAGGTGCCCATTCAAAATTCGAACGGAATTTTCACAATCGCGATTTCGGCGTCAGTTGAGAAACGTGCGATAGACTCTGGTTCGACAACGACTTCCGCAAACTCGGAAACGTTAAAGATTCGGACAGAAAGGAGGCCGCGCTTCGGGTTCTGGCCGCAAATCTTCCGCAAATGGCTTTAAATGTTGAGGAGTTCATGGCGCTCTACTTACGAGTGTCACGCCCAAGTACGCGACCACCTTCGGCTACGTATTCCCGCCGCACCCGTCTCATCTCCCTCGCCTGAACGCGGTCGAGGAGCGCCTGATCGTACCCCGTTTGCCGTTTATGTGCATAGACGTCTCTCTCACGGCCGCGGTCAGGACGGCATCTGAGGCCAGATAGTGAACGTCCCCATCGATGTGCAAGGAACCCTGCAGTCCCTCCCTTGCCACATCTCGCACGAAAGTGCGGTGGAGGTTCACATATAAAGCACCGACTCATACACAAGCCGACTTGCAAGTCCCTAGTGGCGAAGTCCGGAGTGCATGGGCTGGGAGTGGGAAGCGGAGGGAGGGGGTGCGCACACGCAGCTATATGTCCGTTGTGCGCAGCTATATGTCCGTTGTGCTAGCGGGAGGGTTAAATGAGGACGTCAAACGGCCCGATGTGACCTGTACGGTGTCCTCAGTGGTCGAGCGGATTGGGCTGGTGTGTTACACAAACATAAGATGCCTAGGCGACGGACGGAAGCCGACAGCTCCATGTTTGTTCACTAAAATGAAGCTAGTCCTTTCAAGTTGCATTCAGCTAATTGGCTTGGAAGTATGATCAAAAGCAAATTATAAACAAACGTGTGTTGTTTTATTCACTTTGTGGACTGCGTCCAGCTTCGCGGGTCATCCTTCTTCACAGTGTGGAAGTGCGCTAATTTTTTCTTTAAGTTAAGCTTCAGGCTTATTAAATGGCAGTGCATCAGTGCTTAATCATCCACGCTTTGGCGTACGCATGGCGACATACCTTCTTTCTGGTAAATAAAGCAGTAGCAAACACTGCTAATTCTGAACTGCTGCGCAGAAGTGAGCAGGTCAGTGTAGTTTTGACGCAGCACCGCCATGTAATGCTTACCTGTCCATAGGCGTCCCATGGCATCGCATTTTCCGTCGTTGAGCTTAGTCTTCACTGTCGAGAGGGGGTCGGACACCTCAGTCAGCAGCGTCTTCTTCTGAGTGTCAAGGTCAAGTCGGTAGATTCCCTTTTCCATGCAGACGACGAGCTTGCGGTTGTCCTCGGCATACGGGATGGCGTTTCCAATTTCCCCTTCTGCGGTAACAAGAGTAGGGAAGGGGGGAATATAATACAATAAGCACGCACGAAACATAAAAATACGTATTCTCGATACCCGACTATAATATCACTTTTCTGAAGCAGCTTTAAAGGGCTTCGCTATATGCTTACGTTAAAAATTCCCGGGGCAATATTAAATTTTCAGTAGCACCTGACCGCTGACCGCTCGTTGAAGTGGATTAGTTTCAGTTGCGTTTTCAGCCATACCACTCAAGTCGGGTTTTAGAATTTTAGAATAGCGCAGGATTGAAACAAGTGGATTAGCAGAAGTTTTTACTCAAGCTCGTTCACTATACAGACAGATAGCATGGTGCTAGAGTTCAATATAAGAAACCTGAAGGTCTTTTTAATGGTATCTATTTTGGTTTTCTAAAAGACGGCGCTGTTTCGGCATGGAAACTGGAATAACAAAAAACAAATTTTCAGTATCAGTTTAAAACCCAATCATTTCCTAGTCAGCAGTACTTCCTTCAAGATGTAGCATCGAAGTGACTAACCCGCATCGCTAACAGCGTAACCGGCGCTAAAGAGTTTCAAATTTGCTTCCGCATTTCGTGGATTACAAAAACCCTTTAAAATGGCCATGAACAGAAATAAAAATTCGGTTCATTTAATAAAACACTGTTTTGCCCCGATGACAATAATACCCATTGTATGGTAACCTTCAAACAAATAATGCAGATGGTAAAGAAAACGTATGACGCAGTGTCGACTCCCCAGTCGCTTTCCAGCGAACTCTCCATGACGTCACAGTGCTTTTCTTGTGCGATTGGTGACGGTTGACCTAAGCCACTGCCAAAAAGCGTCACTGGAGGATTGTAGTGCAGCCTCAGGTTTCGTTTTATGGTATTACTTAAGTGCTACCGCACAGGTAACCCACTCACAATTATGTTTTCAGTGCTGGTCTCTCTTCTGTCATTTGTGCCCATATCAAGTCAGCTGTATCGCGAACTTAGAAATGTTTTGAATATTTTTTTGCGCTCTTCAGGTTCAAAGCACATCTTTCACGGGTGGAATGGAGCTGAGTGAGTTACCAGTGGCAAATTCTTTCAAGTTGATCAAAGTTGTATTTTGTCGTCATCGGCAATGTACCCCCCAGCCTCGTCATCATCATCCTCATGTTTGCGTCCACCGCAAGACGAACGCTTTTTCCAGCTATTTTCAGGCGCTGCTATCGCGACTTCGTAAAGACCATTCTTCGCCCTGAAGTTTATGGCATAGTGTGGTGAAATTTCTTTCAGACAAGAAGTGGCGTGTAGTTAGGGTTCACCGCATGCGGGATTGAGAGGGACTGACCCAAGTGGAACACTTCCGTTTCGGTGCGAGTGCTAGGGTCGTAGCGGACGATGTCCCGTCCGAGGCAGTCCACGTAGAGCAGTGTCGAAGAGCGGCCGTCCCAGTGTGGTCCCTCGCCCAGAAGGTTCTTCCGTCTGCTGGCGATTTCCACCTTCATATTGGACTTCTGCGCAGCCTGTGGGAAAAAGAAAAAATAGATGGAGTGAGTATACGGCAGGGTTAAAAGGTGTGTACACGTGGTATTTACACAATCCCGACATAAATTTCTTGCTTTCCATTGTCATAATTCCCCAAATTTCTGGATTTCTTGCGCAGTATCTACAAGCCGTGCTGTCGAATGCAAAAATAAACTGTTGCTAATAAGCAATAAACCCTTGTACCAGCCATAAGTTCACCGTTGCAAGAAAAAAAATACCAAGAAAATACGGAGCGCTCGTGAGCGTGAGCCTCGCGGTGACCGCCGCACGTTCCCGGCACGCCCAGTGGCCTTAACAAAAAAAAAAAACTGCAAAGAGCCACGGGGAACAAGCAAATGCCGAGCGCTAGTGCGCGCCTGCCTCGCGGCGACTGCTGAGTCCGCGGCTCGAGAAAAAAGCGAAACATTCAGGCATCTCCCCGAAGGGAATCATGACGAGTGTGCGAAGCACTGGAGATCGTTCTTAGCTTAAATCACCGGTGGCATTGCCCACTCGCACATGTGAATGAGTGACAACGCGTGTGTACAGTATATGCAATTCCAATCCAATCCGATACAATTCAATTTAATCCAGTGCAATTCAATTCATTTCAATACAGTCCAGTCCAGTCCAATCCAATTCAATCCAATGGTCCTCACACATGCGCAACACTGTGTACACGGACGCCAAGCCCCGGACAAAGCGAGGTCCTAAGATATTTCGGCCCTGATAACTCTAGCGCTCGCGTGAAGCGCTACCGCTAATTGTAGGCATGAGGAACACGACGATACCGATGCATATGACGATGGCTACTAGTACTAGCACAGTGCAAAGTGAGGGCGGAACATGTAAATAAACTATTTCAAACTTGTACAAATGCGTGGTGATGCGTCCTTCGGTGCTCACGTGGAAAGAAATCCTGCATCTTTGCTATGGTTCAAGCCTTGCGGGACTTTCTGCAAGCTTCGCCAGTTGAGCTGGTGAATTCTGCAATGCTAAGGGTGACTTTGCATCCACAACTCACCGGGAAGAAGACGACAATCACTAGCACCTCAACTAGGCAAATGAACAATGATACTGAAACTTTGCTGTATGTGCAGCCATGCTCACCTACAACAGCTTCGCCATTCGAGTCTTGCGCGTGAGTGCAAGCTTCCCTGATTTTTTATTACTCCGATTCCTAGACGTACGTTCTAGCGCTCCAGTTAACATCCCACTTTGTGTGCTGTGTATACGCGTCGTTCGTGCATTTCTTGAGACACGTGAGACAGAAATCCACATTGGACTTCAATATAAAGCTTAAAGGAGCCATGAAGAGAAAATGCAACTTCATTTAATTTGAAAGAACTAGGGTTCAGTATCTCACTCAGCTCCATTAGAGCCACAAAAGATGTTTTTTTAACGGAAAAAAAGCAAGAAGTATTTAAAAATTTTCAAATTTTGCGCCACAGTGACGTGTTATGAGCAAGAATGACGTCATACGGGCCAACAATAAAACATAATTTTCACTGCGTTAACTGCACGTTAGCATTCAAGTGATGCGGTCAAATGGAACTAGAGGCCCCATTACAGACGTCCAGTCATGTGTCGTCGCGACAGGTCACTTAGGCGGCCGCCAATCGCACAAACAAGGTTCCGTGACGTCATAGAAAAGTTGCGGGAAATTGGCTAGGGGGTCGCCTTGGCTTCACACGTTTTCTTTAATATCTCCGTTATTTGTTCAAAGATTGCGATGATATTGGCATTATTGTTATCGGGCCTAAGCAGTCTTTCTAATAAACCCAACTTGTATTTTGTCTTCATGGCTCCTTTAACATCACTAGGAGCCGCCAGTGTCTCTTGAACCTCCGCAAAATCGTTTCCATGCTTCCGCACAAAAATATCGAAGAGATGCAGCGTGCCCCGCACATATAACTACTATACCGAACGGACGAGAACACTCCATCACCCAAGTCCAGTCTTCTTGGTCTTGTAAACGTCTGCAGTGACTTCAATATAACCGCCAGTTGAGCTGGTTGATTCTTGTGCATAGTTAAATAGCGCTTGAAGACGAGGACAAACGAATCGGAGACGGCCTGCGGTGCCGTCGTGTCTCTGATTCTTTCGCCCTCGTTTTCAAGCAGTGTTTAGCTACGCAGTAACTTCAGCAGCATGTGCAAATATGTAGCAATTCGCTGACTTTCATAATGTGTTTCCATGCGTAACCTGACGGGCGTAATTTCAGTTCAACCAGTGCACCCCTACGCTCTGCTTCTCGGAGCATTCTGGTGCTCATTTTGTCGGCTGAAAGAACAATACTCTCCGCTCCATTGCCACGAGAACCTCCCCATGTTCAGGGCGCCACTTGAGACATGATTATATCGACATGTATACTGGAATATACGTGAGTGAAAGTCTCGTCAGGCGAACCAAGTTCCACATTCGCGAAATGAGTCAGTAATGCGGGCAACTATCCCAGTTGGGAGCAAAGCCGTTATTAAAGCAAAGCTTCGGTGTCCTTACTGATGACCTTGTACGTCAATGCGTCCTGCAGGAAAGCCAACTTTCTCTGACGATGATGATGAATGATCGTGGGGGAAGTGAAACGAAGTAACGCTTCCCGTGAGCGGAATCGAACCAGGGTCCCTCGCGTTATGAAGTCGGCCTCCATCCGGTTGCTCCACTTCGACATGGTCGAAGCGAACGACAAGCAGCAAGTACCGATTCGTGCCGTACACCCCAAACCCAAACGTTAGGCCTACGGAGTGCACACCCGAAAGCAATTGCAGTGGGTATTCAACAAAACTGGTGCGTTCTTACAGAGTAAGCTCATACTCGCAGTGTGGGATTGGCCAACCAAAGAATCCATCCAAAGAAAGTTTCACGTTCAACCATCGTCGTCGTTAGACGGAGGGGTGCAAGATTTTAAGCGTACCCTGCGTTGGTAGGCGGCCCCAACTTGGCCAGGTTGATAACAGATCTTACGGTTATGTTGCTTTGAGATCACCGCCAGAGGTTATCTCCGAGGGGTGTGCTCAGAGGAGCGCGCTTATTGAAGCCCCGCACCAGACGCCTAAGTTTAGCCCGGCGGACCACTCGCCCAATGCCACTGGCACGGTTGCCGATATATGTTGCAAATTAGTGTTACTCGCCGCAGCGGAAGCGACAGAGTGGCTGACTGAGGACAGGAAACCGAACAGTTGAATAACAATAACAGCGGACCGGCGGAGGACGGAGGTACCGAAGGTGACACTCTGTCGCGTGCTTATAGATGAGGTCGCCACCCTGACGGCCAGGTCCGACGGCGTTCCATTAATTAGGAGCTGAGGACGTCTGCGCTCCACGACTCCAGAAGTGGATGTCAAATGGCATCACTAATGCCAGCCGGTGGCAGTGGGGGGTGGGGGGGCGTGGACAGTAACAAACTGCGAACGTCCGAAAATGATACATGCACGCAACATTTACTTTATAAACCATCATTGGCAGTTGTGCTTTATCCGCGTTTGCTGACTCCAACCCCCTCGCCCGTCATACTCTCCCGCCGCAGAGCACCCTTCTCGCTGGAAGGCATGGGTCACACCCCCAGGAGCTCGAAGAGCTCTATTCGAAGACATGTTTCTAAGCTGCTTTCAGGGGCGTCGGAACAGTGGATGCGGGGGAAGCAACGACTCCCTCTAATCTAGGGGGGACGCGTTTGACTCCCCCGTTTAAGGGGCACCTGCAATCTTTCACTAAGGCGAAAAGAAAAAACGCCGGTGTTTACGAGAATTCGGCGCATGTTAAATATCCCCCGGTGGTCAAAAGTAATCCGCAGCCCTCCACTACGGCGCGCTAATCGGCGCGTTAATCGTCGCAGCATTAATCCCTACAATCAATAAACTTTCACTAAGCCTCAGACAGCCCTTGCAAATTTGGGTTATTCCCAGAAGGACTTAAGGATCAGGCGAAATTCGCTTTAAGTCGCGGCCGTCGCGCCTTCCACCCATGCGCTTACCCCCGGCTAGCCACACGCCCGCTGCGAGTCAGCCAGACAACATTTTAGAGACGGTCCCCCAAGGGCTGCATCACGCCACATAGAGCGAATCATGTAACGGCGGCAAACTACACTCACGGTAACGCGGGGCCCGGCCCCTTCATACCTCAATGCGTTCGAAGTAGCTGGCCGTACCGCACTGCCTTGACGCATGCGCAAATTCGGGTTCCTGCATGATAAAAAAAAGGGCCCATCTCCCCGCGAGGGGGACTCGAGTAAATGCGTCGCATAGGGGGTGGGTGTATTGCGTTAACGTTTAGTGTTTGGGGAGTTGGTGGTAGTGAATGCGTTGTATCAGCAGCTTCTTGACGTAGTTTGAATGAGTCAAGGATATAAGGCGCGTTCGTAGCCTTTCATTCTGTGTCGGTTTTGTGGCGCAGTGGGAAGAGCACCATGTACCTCGCGTTCCGCCCACAGGTAGTGAATGCGTTGTATCAGCAGCTTCTTGACGTAGTTTGAATGAGTCAAGGATATAAGGCGCGTTCCTAGCCTTCCATTCTGTGTCGACTTTGTGGCGCAGTGGGTAGAGCACCATGTACTTTGCGTTCCACCCGCAGGGTCGTGGGATCGAAACCAGGCGCCGGTAAGTATTATTTTTTTATATAGTGTAGGGGGAGGGGTGCGGACCTGTTGTTGAGCGCGAGGAGGGTAGCGTGATGCGGGAGAGGAGGAGTGGGGGAGAGGGCGCACCTGGAACGGCTGTTGCGGACGCCGAGGCACGCCGACAACACCGGGTGACATCGTGAGTTAAAGAAATGCTCTGCATTTAAAAGCGAGGTAGCCTTGTCGAGACGCAGATTCTGGCTGACGAGGCTCGCGTCTCCGGCGCGAAATGCACTATGCTGCATATCGCTCTGGCTTCCGCCTGTATGCGCCGGTGGACGTCAGTTACGTCAGCAACGCCAAGCGCCGGACTTCAGACAGCTGCACTGTCCCTGACGTAACGTTGCCGTGCCGCTCGCGCGCACATGACATGTCCATGTACCACTCTTGCTCTGTAGAGGAAAGGAATAGTTCTCCTGATTCTGTTTGTAGAATTGAAACGAAATTTCATCCAGGAACTTCAGTCAAGTTTCCCAAAACTGGCAGCAGAAGCTGCCAGTCACTGTTGTTTCTGAGGCTCAGTAGCTTCGTTACAATGAGAAGCACGATCGTGTTTTCCGTTTTCACTGTGCTCGGGTATTTCAAATGAAGCGCTTCAAGTGTCTCCATGGTGTCCCCCCAGATGTTGTGAAGACAGGTTTTTGAAACTGGCCCAAGGGACCTCACGATTTCAAATCTCTCGAGAAGAGCAAGCATCACAGACACTCGACACGCCATATTATCCCACATGATAAAGGGACATGTATAGCAGCACTCATCTTGAAGCAGAGCCTTTAGCAGCAACAAGGGAATCGCGCGGATTTACGGCCTATTCTAAGCTCGCTGCACTTCCTTGATCGAAGTGGTTCGTCTATTCGCGGCCACCTTGCAAGCAACGAAGATCTCATGCAGCTTGTGGAAGAAAAAAGAGATGTCCCCGCACTAAGAACCAGGGTGAACATACGGGACAGATGGCTTCGTGGTGACGTGCAGAATGAAACACTCAAAATAATGGCACACAGTGTCCACAAATGCTTTTCGACCGAACAATCTAATCACTTATCTACGCCATCCCGACAGTCTTCGCAACTCACACGTCCCGTCAAGAACAGTTTTCAGTGCGCAATACGCTATGTTTCTCCCGATACAGGAAATGTGCATGAAGCGTTCTTGGGCATGTACAACCCACCTGACACCATAAGCAGCACCATTATTTTCAACGATCAAGGACGTCCATATAAGGCTGCCGCTTAAACTTCCAAAATTTGCGAGGACATTGTTTTGATGGTGCGGCCAGCATGTCTGGGCAGTTTAGCAGTGTACAAAAAATAATCCAGAATTAGCAGCCGAAATTAACGTATGCTCACTGCTGTAATCATTCCCTCAACCCTGCATTTCAGGAGGTGGGCCACAGGCCTAAAGTCATTTGTACCAAATTAACGATGGCGAAAGACGTGTCCGACACGATGCTGAATTTGGCAAAGATAAAGTCAGTGCACGCAGGCATTGTGTCAGCGCCGTGCCCGTCAGAATGCCAGATGGACCTGACGGTGAAGATGTTATTGCCTGTGTGCACAACCCGTTGGTACGTACGTGTGTACTCTATGTCGAGGTTCTTGGATAATGATGATCTGGTGCAGATCACTCTTTCGGGCATCCTTAAACAGAAGACTACTATTCGAGACGATCGCCTCATTGCATTACACGACTATTTAAAACGACTGCAGCGGTTCAAGACAATGTTTTATTTGATTGCTTCGATCAAGATCTTCGGTACGGGCGAGAAATTCGCCCGTTCACTTCAGAGATCTAGTTTCTGTGCCGCTTCAGCAAGCAAGCCGGCCGATGTGCTCCATTTAACGCTGAGAAATCTGCACAGTGATGATGCCTCCGATAACATTTGGCTTCAGCCAAAGCAAATCAGTTAAATCTAAAATTCATTTAAAAACTAAAAAAAGAAGCCCACCAAAGAGAGTGGAATCCACAAGCCACCCTAATTCAACAGCGTCGTTAGACTGGAAACATGCGCCTAGGAGGGATTACTTTGAGCTGCTCAATACTATGTCTACATAAAAAGAAAGCAACATGCAAAATACACCAGCTGAAATACGCGAGTGGACGCCGCAAGCGGTCAGCAAAAATCGGCGATTTTGAGACCGAAACCGACGAGAGCGTGGCCATTGCAGTGACGTTGCAGCCGTCCAGTGAGCAGCCGGGTGGTCAGCCGCTTGGGAGAAAGTCTGCGCGCAAGCTCTACGCGCGCACGGGGCAGCAAACGGGAGAAGCGTGCGCAGCAGAACTCGACCGGTTCTCCATCTGCGTGGCTGGCCAGAGGAATAAGCTCCCGTCGGCTGGAACGTCACAGGAGCGTCGTGGCTGTTTACGCGATCCGCCGGCAGGTGCAGCGTGGTCTGCGGCGGAGCTTTTTTAAACGCTTCTGACTGATTAAGGAGGCGTTACACGGGGCTACCACTCGTGTCCCAGATGATTTGGGGGTACATACTACGCATTAAAAATAAATTTGGCCGAGGTGAAATTTGAGTGCAGTTCGCCTTCAGCCTGGAGTAGATCAGCCAGTCCACCTAGAAGGAAACGTGACTAATGCGGCCGAGGGTAAGCCTCCCTCTGCCGCAGTCTTGGAAGAGGAACTTGGTCGCACCTCCTATTTCATGTCTTTCGGCTTGCTGCATGCTGCCGTCATTTGTAAGCAGCAAGTGGGACTCCATCCAAAGCGCTGATCTAATACTGAAGAATCAAGCTGAAAACGTGAAAGTACTTTTTGATGAAATTTTCAAACTAGTGGTTTGTTTCTCATGGTCCCCGCGTCGCCTGAGCCGTTCGAACGATCCTTCAGTGCCCTGCGATGTATACGACGCAAGTTTTAAAGCCCCATATACGGCGTATACGTCGTATATGGTGCTTTTAAACTTGTTTTACAAGCACAATGTCACAGGAAAGGTTGACTCATCTAGTTCTACTGCGCCTATGGTGCGCTGACGGCCACTTTAGGCTCCTTAATTCAGACGTTTGTTGCACGAGCTGTGGAAAGAAAGTCTACGTTTGTCACAGCATGACAGTTGGAACGTCACTGAAGGCTGCATGCTCCGACAGTAGAATGATTACGAGTTATAGTTATGTTCCAAGAAGATTGATGAAAATCTTTAATTAAACACCGCAGGAAAACGTCGTGCGCAGCCTCCATATTTGGCCCTCCTTTCTAATTATTTGTCAGACATGGCGAGCCAGCTTGCCGTATGTTAGTACTACGAAAGAGTTTCTTTTACATACTGCCGGAACTGATGATGACATACAATCACCATACCATTAGAACATATGAGGATCTTGTGTGGCCCGTACTAGAACTAATTAAGAAAAACAGGCTTCCATCTTTAATTCCTGAAATAAACTAGAACCCTACAAATAGTTCTAAAATATCGTACATAAAATATCGTACGTGTTGAGACACCATAACTTTATTTCACCTCATCCTTGTATTTCTCTCGTTTTCATTGTCAATATTTTTGCATAAGCTTTCTTTTGGGGAGATGGATGTGCAGATGTATGTTCGCACTTAGGGGGCGCGTCGAAAGATGATCTGGCAGTTTGTACTACCTCTGCTACAGCTTTCATATACTTGTAAAGTGTGCAGTGCTTTTTTGTACATTGATAGATAAAATGTACGGATTTTTGCGTACTATCATTGCATTGTAAAGGGTGCACAGTCGCCAACAACACAATAAATGGCTTTTTGACTCCTCTACAGTGGATGTGATGTTGGAAAAAAAATAATTCGATTTGATTTGGTCTTATGTAGGAGATTGGGCTGATTGGGCAAGGCTTGTATTCCTTGCGTTTCCCTGATATAGAGTTACTAAATGGAAAGGGAAATTAAGGTATAACCGCACCCTATTAACAATTGTGAAGCTCATGCCAGGCATTAGAGAGAGGGGACCAGATGTCCTAACACAACGGATGCCTGATTTATTCTGTGCGCTTGGCAGCCTCACAAAACCAGCGCGATGAATAATTATGGTGGTTTAGAGCAGGAGATGATGATCATGATGATTACGGCGCTACAAACAGGAATGAGGGAAATGTCGCATTTTAATTGCTTTTCGTAGCTCTGGTGTATAAATGTATACGGTCAGCGTCTACGAGCGAGTGCCCGTTTACTGTCTAAATATTTGTGCGGTCTTTTAAGATGCCGCTTTAGGAGGAGGCGTTGCCAAACAATCAGTAGGTGGAAAACGTATTCATAGGAATGGTCCTTTAAATTTTCCTCTAAATTTTCGCCCCGTGTTGCTAGCAAGCGTTGCTTTTAAGGTTCTTACGCGGTCCTAACTTTTATCAGCCATGTGAATGCTTCCTTTTGTTGAACACGGTGCAGCAGAGCTTTAATCGCGGTTTTTTGTGTATCACACAAATTATTGGATTGGTCCATGAGTTAGCTTGTGCGCTCGGTAACAGAATATCTATTTATTACGGTGTTTCTTTATTTGAAGACAAATTTGACGTGCCCAACTTTCTTGAGCAACTGAAAAGTTTTTCTGGTATAACATTCATCGTACAATTATTGATATGATTGAGTACTGCCTGACGCACATAAAACATGATTGCTTTCGGCGGTGAAGATTCCCGAGGTATGAATTTGGCTTCGGGGGTGCACCACAGCTCTGTTCTTGGCCGTCTACTTTTTATTTATATGAACGATGTCAATGCTGGTGTTACTGCATGCTTACGACTGTTCACCGATTACTACGTACAAGAGCTAGATGACTGCAAATCCTCGCAGCTGAAATAAGGTTCCTGTACAATAAAGCCAATGGGGCGGCCACAATAACCTACAAAAAGTAATCACAAACTGCTTAAATGCTCTTGCAAAATATAAACTATTGGTACCTACATTTATGTTATTGAAGGGGCTGATGTCACTTAAGTACGTGACCACAAACAGGTCGGTATATGTATATTTTCTATAACCTATCTTTGAGTCGTCAAATTATATATATTTGTTCCAAAGAATCACTAGATTTATGTTTTTTTGTAACGCAATGCAAACATGCGGTATTGCAAACAAGAACATTGTCCTCACACTAAACGTTCTTACATCCGTTTTGTCCGAAGGTTGTAAGAATCTTGTCCCATGGTGAACACCTTTAAAAGGTGTTTTGGCTAAAAAAGGGTGTAAGAATGAAAAAAAAGGTGTTCTTAGGAACACCCTAAAAAAGGTGTAAGGTTGCTCAACACCATGCAATGAGGGTGTCGGCAGCGGAGCTACGCGTGACGGTGTGGATGGGCCGAGAGCGCAGCATGACGTACAGACTCATTCAACACGCACAAGTCACACTTGACCATCAAATGAATTGAGCAAGAAAACCATGATGCGTGGGGACATCGAGTAAATAATTACTTGGAAATTCATATGCTCGTCTTGCTTTTAGAGCCAGCAGAAGAAAGCTTCCGATAGAGTCGCTAATAATTACTTGGAAATTCATATGCTCTTCTAGCTTTTATAGCCAGCAGAAGAAAGCCTCCGATAGAGTCGCTAAGCTTACATGTCGCGAAAATAAGATATTGTAGCGCTAATTTCGGAAATATCCATTTTAATGTGAGCATATACAAATCAGCATGTGGATTTGCAAAAAATTTTAATCGTGAGGTAGTTATTATATTCAGTCGTATTATTATTTTCAATAATATATTCAAATTTTATTAAGTACCAAAGAAATATTCCCGCCATTTCAACACCCTTCAAGAAGGGTGTTCATAATTACAACACCCTTTTTCTTAAAATGGTGTAAAGTCACAAATTAGTGTGTTGGAAACTAAGAAAAAGGGTGTACAGAAAAAAGGTGTAAGAAAAGACCGTCAGCTGAGAAAAGCGGTACGTTTAAGAGACCTCAAAAATTGGAGGTATTTCATACCCCTTTACACGGGTGGACAGAACATTTTCAACACGCGGAGTATGTTTTGTAACTCACGATGTTTCACACAATATAAATTGGCATAATTTATTACATGTACAGCTGTTTAACCTTGAAGTAGGGTTTATGGAGTAAGCAAAAAAAGACGGAGAAAAAGAACTGCACCCCTGTAAAGGGTGCACCACCCCAGAAAAGGTATTATAAGAGTTGGAGCCTGTTCGAGTGTGATCACAGAAGGCGCAAGCGTATGCGCAGCTCTTACTACACTATTTCAAAGGTACTAGTCTTTTGGGGAATTTAAAACGCTAAAAAACTGGCGCAGCTTGCAATGGTGGTGCAAGGCTGGAGGAACAGCATCTCGTGGTCGACCTAGGTTGTTTCCCCCTTGGATCCGCTGTCAGTGTGGGGTACACACTGGAATAGACTTGTAAAATCCGGCTAAACTTGGCCCCACCCCTGAGCGGTCATCCTAGCTTAGCAAGAACATCGCAAAGCCGAGCAAACTTAGCAACACCAGAAGAAACTAGGTCGACCCCCAGCTCTGCTATTCGTTTTTTACATCTGAACACCTATTTCACATCGTTTCAACACCCTACAGAAAGCCAAGAGTGTTTCAGTCGGCCAACACCCTTTTGGCCACACAACTGTAGTCTTTAATTTTAAACGTCCAAATTGATGTTTCACTTTCTGAAACTAAACTTGAGGCATGGGGCGCACCGTATATGGAAACGAACTATCATTGCAGACGAACAATTTTCGCTTTGCTTTTAAACATTTCTTACGAGTAGACGAGGGTATGAGGGGATATCTTGTTCTTTACAGTGCAATTATGCATGCATGCAGACCTTATTCAATGAACAGCTGAACACCTTTTCCACGCCCTTGCGACACCCTAAGAAACATCAGGGGTGTTGAAGTTGATCAACACCCTTTTTCCCACAAAAAGGGGTTAAAGCTAGAAAAAGGGTATTGCGATTCAAGAAAAAGGGTATAATTGGCCCCAAACGCCCTTTTTCTACTTATGCTACACCCATTTTGACCAAAAAGGGTTGTAAAAAAGTTTAGTGTGCATATTTCAACTTGAGTATGCGTGCACAATATGGAACCCCCTAGACAGTCGCAGGTACCACAACAGTTGAAAGGCGTCGAAATTTGTTCGTTTGATGCGCTTACAAAATATCACAGACTGCACGCCACAGCCAGGCTTCGCATGATGGTTGAGAAATGTTCCGATCAAAGCTTTTCATTGCATCGCTCGATAGTATAAGTAGCGACGTTTACATGCTTAAGCCAAATCCTATTTAATACGCGAGGGATCCCTCATTTTGAAGTTGAAGAAGTTTCATGAAAAAAACAAAACTGCTTGAAATATCTTTTTTCCAGACTACGTTGTACAGGAGTAAGCTAAGCCAGCTGGCGACGTTTTGTACCTCGAGTGCAGCTTTCGCCGCCTGTATGAAAACAAGATGACATTTCCTCTCGCGCTCTCTCTTGGCTATGGATGGTTTTATTCATTTCTTAAATATTCATCCCTCACACTTGTACCTTTTTTATTATTGCTTTGATTTTGTGTCTGCCACTTGAAAGCGCATTACCTGCAAATTATTTCCCCTTATCCCCCCACCCATTCTATTTCCAGAAATGGCGGTGTGACAAATGAAGAATAGATCGAATAATGCTGACGTTGCCTCCAGTGACAAAGATATCAGTATGATTGAACCAGCCTAACCGCGGCGAGATATCCCACTCTGGCGAAATGCATTTATGAAGGCACACCATACGCGAAAAATCCCCACAATTAACATGCTCACCTATATTTCAGCCTTAGACGCCTGTTTTAGTGGATGGAGTGCAGCCCTCATACGTCTGAAGTAGAAGCAGATCTTTAAATGCAACCTGAAAGCAAGGCACTTGAAAACTGTGGAGACCGCAGCTTCCCACTGGTTGCCACTGAGGCGGACGTGATGTCAATCTTGAGTTGAGCTGGCTTCTTTTTCGAAAAGGAACACGAGCCTGGTGCTGTCGGTACCGGCATCCGGATTTGAAGCGTTCGCTCGGCGGTAAAAATGAGGGCTGTGTTACTGTGCCGCTGACACCATTTTATGCACCACATGTGAGCAATGCGGTAGAGTAGAGGTCATCGAAATAAATTTGCCGTTTACAGAAGCCAGACAGCGGACTTTGTTCCCACACGGTTGTTTCTGCATTTTTTTCGTGTTACGTAATGCTCGAGCACAATGTGCACGGCAGTTCAGCGCTGGATAAGTATGCTTTCACGCACAAGAAACCTACCATCGTTAGCCTGTGGGTTGTGGGCAGTTGTAGCCCGTCTTAAATCAAAAGCTGCTAAGTGCAAGGTGTGCAGTTAGGGCGCACTACCGATTAGTTCCATCAATTAAACCTCAAACTTGAATGCAATTCGCGCAGTGTTCGAACTGGTGTCAAATATTTGTATGCTTAATGACTACTTCTGACAGGCTCTGTTTTGAGTGCCATCATGGCACTATAAGCACTCCACAAAGCGACGTCCATCGGCGTTTTATAAAAAGAAACGCCGCATCTGGCACTAATTATCTCTCCATTAACGTACTGTAACAAAAACTAACCTAACATTACCTAACGAACAGAAAAAAATTTATTGATTGTGGGGGTTAACGCGGCGACGCAACGCAGGCGACGAGGCGCGCCGTAGCGGATGGCTCCGGATTAATTTTTCCCACCTGGGGATATTTAACGTGCGCCGAAATCTCGTACACACGGGCGTTTTTGCTTTTCGCCTCCGTCAGAAAAGCGGCCGCAGCGGCCGGGAATTGAACCCGTGTCCTCATGCTCAGCCGCGCAACGCCCTAGCCACTGAGCCACCGGGGCGGGTTACGGCCTAAGTCAAATCCCCGTATTTGGGCTCAGCAGCAGAACCCGCTTAGCCACTGAGCCGCCACGAATGGTAACCGTTAACTTCTTGCTTACGGAAATTGACGGGTGGCGGAATAAATTCACAAAATCAATCAATCAATTAATCAATCAATAAAATAAATCATGAAGAGCCGAGGACGCCAATGGTAGCCGTCTTGTTTTCTTCCCCCGGATCGTTGCTGCTTCAGTCGACTAAGCCCTAACCGGTTCGTTTGAGCTTGCAATTAAGTTCAACCGGAGGGGGAGGGGAGAGCGTACACGCACGCAGCTCCCGAATCTACGTACTGTACATCTTGTCTCTTTTCGGGAAAGGGATGTACGATTGCGCTCCTGAAAAGGGGGGGGTGGCGTGCCAATCAGTAGTCTCTAGGCAACCGCCTGAAGGAATATGCACGCGTAGGTATACGTGTTGCCACCGTATTTCAACCTTTGTCGGTGGATAGTCCGACGTCACATTATTTAACCGCAAAAGAAACAAATAAAAAAGCGAGAAACGCGCATAAGTGAAAGGAAAACTTGTAGCAGGATAGATAGGCACTTGCTCAATCCGGCGAGTGACACATAGCGAATGAAGATGCGAAACAAATTGACTGCTTTATGTATGCGGCTCACGCCGATGTTGCTGCATGCATTTCGCGGCACAGGTACTGAGATCATCCCGCGAATTCGTACGCAGCCTTTCCCTTGACGCCCAGCCCAGTCACTCTGAAAAGAAGGCCGTCTTCGGCTCTCGTGGAGTCGGGTCGGAAGCTGCCGGAAGTGACGTACAGGTCTTCGTAGTTGGCGCCGCCGAAGCAGCATGAAGTAGTGTACTTGGCCGGAAGGTCGATTTTGGTCAGAATCTTGGCTGCAGTGGTCGGCAGGTGGAAAAAAGGCAGAAAAGAACAAAGAATAAGTGGTAACACAGGGTGAGGCAAAACACCGTGGAACGATGGGGAAGCAAAAAGAGGTCTCATGCCTAGTTCATTTGATGGTGCCTTATGCAGACTGTTTGATTCATTGTTTTACTCATGGTTTGAAACCGCGTTCCGAATTGTGTCTGGAGCACCATCTATCTGGAAAACAAAACTTGCTTTGGGCTCACCCTCTTTCTCCCTTTTCTGTGTTATCGGCTGCAATAAACGTTTTTTCTTCTCCTGCTCTTCCTCCACCTCCCTCATCTGAGACACTGAAGTCAGCTGATGCGCTATGAATGCGAGAGCAATATGGCTCCCCCTGACGACATTTATCAAAATCTTCTTCATTGCTACGCAGCATTTGTGTCGTTCTGGTTCCGTGAGACTACCAGAATGTAGGCTCGTCGCTGGTCAGTGCGAAATTCTGAATGATCTGCGGTCTGGTATGTATTGAAGGCGAAGAAAGACGCAAACACGATGCACTATGAAGATTTTTATAGGTATTGCTATATGAAAAGCCATAATGATTTCTCGCTCTCAAATGCCCTCAGGGTATTTGTTTCCGTCCATGCAGTGGCAGCGCCGAGGTGACGTTTTCGTCACACACCCGGATTATTCTTGGCCGATAGACAATGTACTTGTTTGACTAGATATGTTTCGAGAAAGAACTACGTTCTAAAAAATGCATACAGACCAAATGCTGCGACCTTTGGTTCGCTGACTCTCGACTGCGCACGTTATTCCGTTCGCTTCACCGACGTTTGATATTTATAGGTTTTTTTAGGAATAGCAGTAAAACAAAGTGCAAAAATTTCAAGTCACTTTTGACTAGAAGAGAATATGTCGAGTTTTGCTACTTTTTATATTATAGCATGCGATCCTGAGCTCTCATTTACTGGTACCGTTAGGACGCCGAGGTACTACAAACAGGAGTGCTTATTTCCTGATAAAAAAATGCATAGTGCAGTCATTGATACGTAGTTATTACAGTGATGCGACTCCTCCTCAAACAATTTATGGTTTTTAATGGTTGCTATTGCTGCGGGAAGGCCTGATTTGAGCCACGCATGTGATTTTATTTCCCCTCCCCCTTCCCCCGTGAATCTTGGAAGAAAGCGGTGGCGCCTGACCTGTTTCTGGATCGATCTGGATCACGGCGAAGCCTTCGAAGCAGGCCAACCAGATCTTGTCGTTCACGTCCATAGTCATACCATCCGGAAGGCCCAAGCCCTGGTAGCCGGGAGTCGATCGGAAGTCGGCCAGAAGCCGGCGGTTGCCTGGCAGTGCGAACGTTCAAATTATGAAAGGAGCACCCGCTGACGGAGGTTACTAGGTTAACGGAGCTGTCCACCAGCGTGTGCGAACATAATTTCACAAAAGCAAGAGCACTTCCAGCAATGAACTCCGTTCCACCCAGTAACTCCTTTCGGAAATAACGGACACTTTTCATAGTGTCGCACTTCTTCAAGAGCCTGCAGTCACCAACACTGTAACAAAATATAACATAAGAGTCTAAAGAGGAGACATCCGCTGATGGATCGCTATATATAGGCGCGCTGCACAAGAATGACAGTGTGGGCACGACTTCAGTTCCAAAAGCAGCATAGGCCATGCCTTGAGGGTATGGCGAGTTCCCTTTACGGAAACGAAAGACGCGATAGCCTTTTGGCGGGGGTATTACTACCTACGTACAAGAAGCCGTCAGGGACAAAAGCGTTTGTTTGACGAAGCTGCAGCTATCAAATAGAATGTCTTCTAGGATCGCTGTAGGAACATTTGGTTTTGCATTGTGTCTCTGTGCATCTCGTACAAACGCATACCAGGGGAGAAAATGTTCGTTAGTTCGCGCCCGAAGTTTTTCCGCGAGGGTGCATGATCCTTAGTCCTGTCTTGTCGAGTGAACTCACTTATATTGCCAGCGTTGAGGTCAAAGTCGAAGGCATATATCTGCGTCGGTACCGAGTCATCGTAGAACATGGTGCCGTTGTCTGACGTCCAGGTGATTCCATTGGACAGTGTCACTTTGTCAAGCTTGTGCTGAAGTCGACCCTTGGAGAAGGACCAGAAGTTGTTTTTTTCGGGTATTAGGTTCTGGACACCCATCGATGGCATGGATCCTGTGGACAAAGTTGTGACACATATCTCAGTTCAGATCGTGTAGTTATAACGAAGGCTTTAACATGGAAGCGTCACAAACGCTATCGGAAATCTAGACGCTTATTCATGAAGAAGGGCACATTGCATGGCTGTTTTAGAGCGACAGCTCTACTACGCTATACATTTCTCAAGGTCATTCCTCGAGTAACCCGTGACCTCCAGCCACTGGCACGCAAGCTGCGCCTTTCGTATCACTTCACTCGCTCGAGTACCGCCACAGCAGTACCACGTGACCCGGCGAGGATTTAACGGCTGCTTCGCCGGCGCTTGGTCTCTCAGAATCGGCATTGATGGTGAGCGGGCTGCGCTGTTGTGCGCGCCCTTCAGCGTGTGCAAAAACATAAACCCAATCATGGAAGAGATTAATCTAGACGGCAGGATGCGAAATCTCAAGCAAAGGCAAATTTTCACGATACACTGTAGGCGTAGTCTGCTTTCGCTCGTGACGAACAGGTTTGGAAGTGTTAAAATAGCATTTTTCTTCATTACTATAAACTGTCGATAGCTGGCAGCTTGATAATAAAGTGTAGACCCAGTTGTTATCCTGTGAAATCTCCTAGCTGAGCCGGTAAACACGGATACATAAATGAGATGGCGCCCAATTTTGACTATAATGCAATAAAAACACTAGAAATCCGCAAGAAAATAATGCAATTAATCGAAAGAAGCCACAGGTGTGACGTACCAATCCTTGCAAAAATCACGAGGGAGAAAACAGCCTTAGCAGCAAAACAACGCGCAGGCATCGCAGCTGTTCCTTGTATCCCTCGAGGTCTTCCATAACACAAATTAGCAGAAAGTGCAGTCGCGCGTTCCACATTTTCGTAACATTGAAGTCATTGCATGCACCGGCGAATGAGAATTCGCTAAAGCTCTCGGCATCTTTCAGTACTCAAACACATTCACACATGCGCCACCCATTGTCATAACGAAGAAATTGATTGATTATGAGGTATAACGCGCCGACGCAATGCAGGCGATGAGGCGCGCCGTAGTGGAGGCCTCAGGATTAATTTTGACCACCTGGGGATCTTTAACGTGCGCCGAAATCTGGAACATACGGGCGTTTTCGCTTTTCATTTCCATCAGAAAAGCGGCCGCCACAGCCAGCAATCGAACCCGCGACCTTGGACCCAGCAGCACAACGCCTTAGCCCTTGAACCACCGCGGTGGGTTCATTACGAAGAAAGAATGTGTTCAAAGCATTTCTGAGTTGGAGCCGTTTGTTGCCATGGCTTCTTTCGGTGTGTTCTGAGCTTTTGAAACCAACTTTGGTAGCACTCCGATTGTCCAAGGTTCCTTCCGGTTTCCTGAGTCTTCTTAAGGTACGCTTCATGTTTATTATTACGTGACAGGACATGAGTGCTTAACCCCCCTCGTTTGTGGGGGACAGATGACGGTTTCCGCTCTTTCTTGTGAATAACGCAGTAGCAAATGCTTTAACGGAATTGCTGCGCAGAAGTGAGCAGGGCAGAGTAGTTCCCACGCAGGACATGTCATATAATGCTTACCTGTCCATAGGCGCCCCAGGGCATCGCATTTGCCGTCGTTGAGCCGAGTCTTCACCGTCGACTCGGGGTCCGACACCTCAGTAAGCAGCGTCCTCTTCTGGGTGTCAAGGTCAAATCGGTAGATGCCCTTTTCCATGCAGACGGCGAGCGTGCGGTTGTCCTCGGCATACGGAATGGCGTTTCCGATGTCCCCTTCTGCGGAAAAACGGTATAGGGTTGGGTACACATCAAGCATAAAAATACGTACTCTTGATACCCGACTATAATATCACTTTCAAAAGCAGCTCCAAAGGGCTCTGCTTTATGCTTAATTAAACATTCTCGGTGCAGTCATAAATTTTCTGTGGTACCTGAACCTTGGCAGAATTGTTGAAATAGATCAGTTTCAGTTACGTTTTCTTCCATACCGCTCAAGTCACTGAACAAGCGCATAAAAAAATTGACTCCAATCCACGCTGTGAAGGTGGTTGGAAAGCGACGCTTTAAGCGACACCCACAGCAATTGACCATGCGATGTCACTTGAATTCGCACACGTCGCTGTAAAAAAAGTGAAACCAGACGTTCTGCCAGTCGTTACCTGGATTTCGCGGGGGCGCCGTCCCGAACGCAGCAGCGTTGGCCACGGCCGGGCTAGAGCGGCGGACGCCGGCGCTGTAGCCCGGCCGTGCGTCGTCCAAAAGAAAACGTAGAGGAGCGTCTTTCGAAGGGTGATACAGCGGAACCCATGCTGACGTGCTAGCTCAGAGCTACACCACAGCGCGACACAAGCGCAGACACCGGAACAATTCGGCATGTGAGCTTACTGATTCCCATTTATACCGATTAAAATAGTTAGTTTAGTAAGTTTTAGCATTGCAATAAAGCTGAGGGAACTTTTACAATCGCTATTTATCAGAACAAGTTGTTCCTTTCGCCTTTTGTAATACCTGTTAAAACACAACCGAATTGGTATTGACCAATATAGAAAACGGAGTCCCATTCGAGGCAAGCAGGGCGCAAAAGGTAGCGTTTCTCTAGCGGCCAGATGCCTTGTATGTGGTTTCTACATTTTGTTTTCGTGCCCTGCAAACCAATCCTTAACGTATCTTTGCCGTACGACCACTTAATTCCGTCGGGTCCGGGTTACCAAGGAGGGGCTGTCGAACAAGTTAATCAAGCCGTGCGAAGGAAGAGCGCAATGGACGCGAAGCTGTGTCAAACAGGCCCAAAACAACCGTAACTAAAGCAGACGACAAATCTGTCCCGCCGACACATCCGCCGGTGTGCAGGCACCTGCGCGCGGGGAACGCTGGGTGTTCGCCGCGCCATCTGTGCTCCTTGAGTGAAAACCACCCTCCCCCTCTCCAGCCGCGTTGGGAGTTCCTTGTGGATTAGCAGAGGTTCCTACAATAGCCATGTGACATAGTTGCTACTGCACTCGGGTTCAACAAGGGAAGTTGCCTCTGCGGCTCATCACCGCAGCTGGCGGTTTCTCCGCGTGTCGCAAAGAGTGCGGTACTGCGAGTATTCTGAATGTGACACAAGTCGTTTTCGTGATTATCGGTTTTAATCTTCTCACAACTTACTGCAGCGACAACGACAAACTAGGTGAGAAAACCATACAATGTCACAAATTAGGCGCAGTCTCCATTCAAAACGCCCGCGTGCGTTAGCTTCATGAGCCCGTTGCTTCGGCGGAGTGATACAGTACCTGAGCAATTGCCGATCTTACCTTGTACCCGAGTATATACCTCTTTCACTACAAACAGACGGCCTGCTGCAATAGTCTAATGTACGAATGCCCCAGGGTCTCCTTTTTGGTGTATAGTTCGGTTTTCTAAAACACACCAATGTTCCGGCCCGGAAATTGGGACAAAAGAAAACAAATTACAAGTAGCAGTTTCAAACCGAATCTTTTCTTAGTGAGCAGTACTTCTCTCAACACGTCGCTTCGAACTGACAAGCCTCCATCGTGTAAATAACGCTAAGAGCCTAAGCGACGTTAAAGATTTTCGAAATCTGGATTCTACCGCACAGATTGCCCATTAAGTAAGATGGTGAAGAATTTTTAAGCCTTCCCCCCTCATTATCGTCATCCCCAGTTTGTGCCCACTGCAGGAAAAAGGCTTAACAACGTGTGGGTTTGAGCTAGTTCATACCCTACGATCAAGAGCTTTAGGGGTGGAAAATTCTGACGCAAAACGTGAACAACAAGGACAAGCGCTATCCTTAGGTACCACCTGTCCTTGTCGGTCACGTCCAACAGGTCTTAATGTTTTGCGCTTAAACCTGTAGGACAAAGGCTTCTCCCAAAGATTCTCAGCCGCTTCTATCATGAGTTTGTCGCGTCCATTCCTTTCCACCGAATTTTATGGTGTAGTATGCTCATTTTTTTCCTTTCAGGCAAGAAGTGGTGTGTAGTTAAGGTTCACCGCATGCGGGAGGGCGAGGGACTGACCCAAGTGGAACACCTCCGTTTCGGTGCGAGTGCTGGGGTCGTAGCGTACGATGTCCCGTCCGAGGCAGTCCACGTAGAGCAGTGTCGAAGAGCGGCCGTCCCAGTGCGGTCCCTCGCCCAGGAGGTTCTTCCGTCTGCTGGCGATTTCCACCTTCATTGTGGACTTCCGCGTACGCTTTGGGGACTTCGGGATGAACTACAAACAGAAGGAGTATACTTCAAGTTTAAAAGGGATGAACACGTGGTATTTACACAAGCCGGAATTAAAGGCGAATTCTCGGGAATGACAAAGTTTACCCGCTCCCTTCCCGTGCCGCGTATCACGTGACCGCACGTCACGGCTCTGTGCGTAAACATGACGGGCAGTCAGCAGATTCGCAGGCGGCGGGCACTCGGGAGCGGCGCCGCCTCTGGGATCAAGGGCGGCCTCGGCCGGAATTTCTTTGGCGTTGGCGAAATGCTTTAGCTTCATGCTCAAAGATTACTCTTTCGGTGCGTTTTTCACACATTCTATTACGTTTCCACTGCCGGTGATGGGATGCGGAATGACTCGGCCCATCGGCAGCAGCCACAACTTACCAGCCAGAAACTTGGGCCCTGCGAACTCACCGCATCCGTCATCAGCAGCAACTTAGGTGAGGACGAGGAACAAAATGTAAAGGAAGCAGAGTTTCCAGGCGTGCAAGAAGCATTTCGCCAACGGTAAAGGATTCTCCGGCGAGGCGGGGATCGTTTGTGCGGTCTGTATAGCTTGGAAGAACCGACCCCGACCCTGCGGTGCCGCTCCCGTCAACTATCCGCCCGCGCTTGTGCCGGCTGCGCGTATACGCATATATGAGTGATGCGCGGTCACGTGATGCGCGGTCACGTGATACGCGGCGCGGTGAGGGAGTGGATGGATTTTATCCTGCGCATGAGTCCCCCTTAAAGAGGCCACTAATACATATTACAACCTTGCCCAGTTTGAAAGACGGAGCCTTCGGTAACTCACTCAGCTCCGTCCCAGCCACGGAAAACGTTTTATTTATTTATTACAAAAAGACGCAGGAAATGTTGAAATCGTTCAAATTTTGCGCTGCGCAGACGTAATATGGGAAGGAGTGATGTGAGATAGGTCAGAATTAAAAACATGTATGTTAAACGCACGTTCGCATTAAAGCGACACGATGAAATAGAACTACGTATACCCGCTACAATCGCCCAGTCATGTTTCTTGGCGGCGGCCGCCACTCACGCAAGCAAGATTCTGTGACGTCATAGAAAAATGCCGGAAAGTGGCTGGGGAGTCGCTACTGCTTCACCTGTTTTTCTTAATATTTCATTTCATTTCATTTATTTACTATCAAGGCACGCAGCATTACAGATAGGAGTATGCTAACAAATAAAAAAACATACAGTAAAAGAGCAGTGTTACAGTAAATTACAATTCAGTGTTCGAAATGGCTGTTTCGAAGACGTTGATGGTTGATATGGCTGAAAGAAATGCCACCTTTGTAACTGGTGATCACTGCTTGATGATGTGTAGGTTGGGGGAAAAAGAGTGAATCGGAGAAGTCTTATTATTATAGATCTTATGAAAGGGACACAGACATTTAAGAATTATTTTTTCCTTGAAGCTTGCGGAAAGAGAGAGAGAGAGAGAGAGAGAGAGAGAGAGAGAGAGAGAGAGAGAGAGAGAGAGAGAGAGAGAGAGAGAGAGAGAGAGAGAGAGAGAGAGAGAGAGTGACAAACAAACGGAAAGGCCGAGAGGTTATCCAGGCTTGGAGCCCGGATTGGTACTCGGCACTGGGGAATGGGTGTGCACGGGATGGCAGAGAGTGTAGGCAAAATAGGAGAAAAGAGCAGGGCCGCGCACACACTTTAGTCCCTTTGTGGACACTATAGCCTTTCAGCCAAGCCTGTGCCCTTCATAAAACGCAGAAGGGCTTTTGTTGCCTTCTGCGAAGCCGATTGCAGGGGTCGGAGTCCTAGAATAGCCTCTATTGTGAACGGTTGATTGTCCAATCGGTTGAGCTATGCGGCCAAAACACGTCTTTACGATGAACACTGCGGGCAGCGACAAATCACATGTTCGATTGTTTTTTTCAACCTCGCAGGCGTCGCAGTGGGCACTACTGGCCATCCTGATGGGGAAGGAGTAGGCCTTTACAAAGTCTACGAAGTAAAGTTGACGGAGATCGAGACAGCCGACACGGAAGACTTCCCTGGAGTAGAGGGTCCTGGTTATGGAGGTGCGGATGCACAAAGCCCGGTTTATTCCATTGACTGATGGAGGTCCTGCGCGCTGACTGACGAAGCACCCTAGCGGTTCTGTAACGTCCTCGAGGTCGGCAGGTGCGGTGGTTATACCATCAGAATCAACGAAAATTCGATTCCGTGTCGCCCATGTCACGAGCTCGACGGCCACTGAACTTGCGGCCATCCGTGAAGCTCTTCAATACATTATAGAAGGTCCTCTGCCAAAAATGATACATTTTTACCGGCTCCAAAGGTGCGCTGCAAAGTTTCCGAGCAGCCCTGCGCTACGGTCTTTTCCACCAACTGGTGACAGAAATTCGAGAATTATTTCACCAGGCTGTCATAAAGGGCCACAACATTTTTTCAGTGGCTGCCAACTCACTGTCTGTGGAATAACCCGCAATGTTTTGGCCGATGCAGCCGCCCGGACAGGCCATGACAGTGAACGACCATCTTGCTTCCACTTTCAAATGCCGAAGCTTGCGGAAAAACCGGTATTACTATTATCGGGACAAAGCGGGCGTTTTAATGAAATACAATTTTTAACCAAAATTGTACTTCACGAATGAGTTCGAATATCCCACATCTGAGGAAGGAAGGAAGGATGTAGAAGGAAGGCAGGAAAGTTAACCTGGGCAGAGCCCAATTTGCTATCCTCCACGTGGGAAAGGGGAAATAGGCAAAAAATAGAAAGGAAAGAATGAAGAAAAGTTGGAGCAGACAGGTATGCCCAGCGCTGAAGCGCTGATGAAGGCGGTCATTAAGCGTACTGTGCACTTGTAGGCCTAACTTGGCCTGGCTGATACTTCGGACGATTTTGTCGGTTGTAAATCACCTCCACAGGCGCACAGCCGCAATTGGCGATTATCGCGGTGGATTAAATTGCGGATACGTTTCAGCGGAAGCGATAATGCGACAGAGGGGCGCCAGGAGAACGGGAACCGCGAAGTTGCGGCAGCACTATAAAAGCGGGCCAGCGGAGCATGGTCGTATACCGTAGGTCACGTACACTCTGTCACGCGCTTATACATGAGGTCTCCACCCGTACACGGCCAGCTCCAACGGCTCGTGCCATATTAGCAGCTGGGGACGCCCGCCCTCCAGTGACTCCGGAAGTGTATGTGGAATGGGGCCACAAATGCCAGCCGGTGCAGAGGAGGATGGTAATAAACTTCAGGAGCCGGAGAATGATATACGCACACAACATTAATAAAAAGAGGCAGACGACCGATATTGGTGCAGTCCATGTCCTCTAACTCCTTATGGCTTAACCACGAGGAACTTATGAAAAAATTGGCGGAAATAATTTAAAATTGACACTAAACATTCTGAAATCTCAAAGGTGCCGCCATGTATGGTGTCTTAACGTGACATCACCGTACGTATACTAACTCAGTCGGCTTCAATGCGTAATTAAACTGTACTTTATGATTGTTTTAGTTGGGGACAAATTTTTAAACACCTATTTTCATCTCACGTGCAATGAAGAGTATGTTACGCACGCTCGCTGCTATGGTCGGCAGCATTCGCTTTGGTAGCATATGTAAGGCTGGCACATTTTTACAACAGAGTTTTAGCAGTCCATCTGTTCCGCAGTGTACGTAGTTGCCGTGTTGACCGGGGCCCGTCTGGGCACTTGTGCACTCGTCACGATAGGGGGATTAGTTCCGCGGGTCGGCCTTCGCTATGTCCGCGCATTCGTCACGGTGGAATGCGCCTCCTCGCCCTACCTCCTCACCCTTCCGCGCGCGAAGGCGCAGTCGGCTCCCGGTCAACACGGTAACTACGCACACGACGCAACAGACGGACTGCTCAAACTCTCTCGCTTTCAAACGCTCTAGGGACCTATCAGGAAACGGTTTCGGTTTAAGTTGTCTGATGTGATGTCCTTTCGTTTTGGATGCAGAGTACATACCCGACAAAAATCGGTCTGCCATTTATTTTGCAAACCCGCGTTGCCAGTAGCGCGTTATTCATGTTTGGTGGCTCCAAGTGCGTCGCTTTTCATACCCTCCCGCCCCCAGAGTGCTCTTGTGGCTGGACGTTATCGCTAACACCCCCTTAGGAGCTCTAAGAGCCCTATAGGAATTTAGAACACATATTACTAACCCACATCAGAAACACGTCGCGACTAGGGAAGTTTCCGCAACCTCACCCACTGGGTAGGGGGAACGGTCAAGTTGTGTACCTTGCTTGGACCTTTTTTAATACCCTAATTTTTATTAGCGTCTCTATGAAATTTAGTCCGCCACCCTCCCCTTGTGCCTTTTTTCTAATGTGGATACAGTCATCCGCCGTATCTTAGAGCTTGTTGCTGAGACTCCAACTGCAAACTCATACCATATATGTAGTGCTCAATGACAAATTCCTTGTTGTCGGCCCCTCCAGGTATCCAAACACTCCGAACAAGTAATTTTATAGTTTAAAAGCTCACTCCTGCTAAAACTGGTCATTGACGTTGCGGCTGTAAAAGCTGCTGTGAGTTGAAGAGTCATTGAGTGGAAGAATCAGTATAGTAACCCTGTAACTTAACGGGCCGGCGAACACACTGCGACCCTATACCATTTTGATTGATTGATTCTAGGGTTTAACGCGCCGACGCAACGCTGGCGATGAGGCGCGCCGTAGTAGAGGGCTCCGGATTAGTTTTGACCACCTGGGGATCATTAACGTTCCCGAAATCTCGTACACACGGGCGTTTTTGCTTTTCGCCTCCATCAGAAAAGCGGACGCCGCGACCGAGAATCGAACCCGCGTCCTCGTGCTCCGCAGCGCAACGCCTTAGCCACTGAGCCACCACGGCCGGTTATACCATTTTCCAAAGCATCACGAGTTCAGGGTTTGATTATGAGGTTTTACGCGCCGACGCTACACAGGCGATGAGGCGCGCCGTAGTGCTCCCGATTAATTTTGACCCCCCGGGGATTTTTAACGTGCGCTGAAATCTCGAACACACCGGAGTTTTCGTTTTTCGCCCCGAATAAAAAGTGAACCCGCTTCTTTGGCTCAGCAGCAAAACGTCTTTGCCGCTCAGCCATCTCTGGGGATCAGTTTTAGGTTTCCAACTGCTGTCGGTCATCCAACCGCGGCACCACGCAGCGGCCAGGAATCGAGAGAGAGCGAGAGCGAGAGAGAGAGAGAGAGAGAGAGAGAGAGAGAGAGAGAGAGAGAGAGAGAGAGAGAGAGAGAGAGAGAGAGAGAGAGAGAGAGAGAGAGAGAGAGAAGAGAGAGAGAGAGAGAGAACGCCTTTAATTAAAGCTGAAGAGGACAGTCCCACTAACGGTAGGGCTTGCTACTCCAGATGGGGTGAATACAGTGAGGTGACAGCGAAGAATAGAGAGAAAAAGTAAAGGTAAGAAAGAAAGGGGAGTAAGAGGGGGAATGCACACATATACAAATTGTACATGCTCAGAGAGTTCACAGAACCTCTTCTAGCCCTGTTTCCGAGTTTATCACGGAGTGATTCTCCATCCGACGATCGGCTTATTTATGTCCACTGGAAGGCGAAGGCCTCCCGAAATGGGAGGCTTACAAAATCAAACTAAATCATTTTATTTTTCCAAATAACATTTGGAAGAAGGACCGAACAAAAAGTGTAAGCTAGTCCACTCGACGAGGGTTCGGGCCCCCTTTTAGAAGGCACAGAGAGGGTGAGAAATACACAAGCAAACAACAGTATCATGTACGTAAAGCGGAATAATCAGATCACAATAACACAGACATACAAATAAGAAGAAACAGAGCTGATTAACACATGAGTACATGTTAAATGTCTTTGAAAAACTAATTATTCCGCATGCACAAAATAGTGCGCACTCTTGCTGTGCTAATGGTTTGTATAGTTAATGTATGTTTGTGAAGATAGTTTCGAAACAGCGAATCATTTGTTCCCCATAGGATGTCCTGAAAAAGGCACTTCCGTGTTACGAGTGTGATATGTCGGCATCCGAGTTGGTAGATATGCAAGGGAAGCTAGTAAATTTTTAGGAGTGTTAAGGCACTGTTTGTATCTTATCGCCAAATGATATGAGTAAATATTGGGAATGGAGACTAAATGAAAACGATGGAAAAGTGGCTTAGCGTGAGCTTGGTAGTCTGCAATTGTCGAAGAGCTTTTTTTTTTCTGGAGTGCAAGTAAGCTATTCAAGTTCGTTGTTGTGGTTTACCCCCGATCAAACAAACAAAAAAGGACGCAACAATGCAGATGAGAGAGAAAAAGAGCATTTAAATTTTTAGTTTATGCTTCTTCGGCAAAAAGAATCGAAACTTTGTTAAAATACCAACCGATTTGTCAATAGGTTTAATAACGTGATATTCTAATCCCAAAACATGTTTTTATGGAAACTGACACCGAGAGGTTTAATGGAGTGAATGACTTCAGAAATGCTGTTACTGAGAAGATTCCCTTTTAACACGGCGTGTGGTTGCTTCGGTGAAAAGAGGGCTACCTTCGCTTTGTTAACGTTTATTTTCAAGGAATTTAACTTGCTCCAGGAGTGTAATTTATCAAGGAAATAGTCTATAGCGAGTTGAAGTACCATAGCGTCAATAATTTGGAAGTTCAGGCGCGAACGCACGTGAACTAACGAAGAGAACAGCACGGAGAGATCATGGCCCGAACTGTGGGCAGAGTGTCCTTGAAGGTCGAGCGTTTCCGCCACGCGCGATGACGTCATAGCTAGACGAGGCTTGCCTCCGCCTACGCGGCTGGGTAAAGGTGGTGCTGGTCGCCTCGCGGCGGAGTTTTTTTTTCTTGATATTTTTTTTTGCGAAAGCCAACTGACCAAGCTCAAGCTTAAAGGAGCCATGAAGGAGCCATACAACTTGGTTTAATTTGAAAGAACTAGGATTCAGTATATCACTCAGCTCCATTAAAGCCACAAAAGATGTTTTTTAACGAAAAAAAAGAAAGAAGTTTTTAAAAATTTTCAAATTTTGCGCCACAGTGACGTGTTATGGGCAAGAATGACGTCATACGGGCCAACAATAAAACATAATTTTCAGTGCGTTAACTGAACGTTAGCATTCAAGTGATGCGGTCAAATGGAACTAGAGGCCCCCTTACAGACGTCCAGTCATGTGTCGTCGCGACAGGTGAGTTAGGCGGCCGCCAATCGCACAAACAAGGTTCCGTGACGTCATAGAAAAGTTGCGGGAAATGGGCTAGGGAGTCGCGACTGCTTCACACGTTTTCTTTAATATCTCCGTTATTTGTTCGAAGATTGCGATGAGATTGGTATCATTGTTATCGGGACTAAGCAGTCTGTCTAATAAACCCAACTTGTATTTTGTCTTCATGGCTCCTTTAAACAGCTCCGCTGTTGAAACATTGTCACACAAGAATTACACCAGGGCTGTTCTTGAATACGCGTTCACAGCATGTGACGCCAAGACAGTCGCAAATGTAGCAGAAATGGAAAGGCTCCGAAAGTCGTCTGTTTTATTCGTTCATTATAATTATACTACAAAGTTCAGCGCGCCACATTTAAAAAAAGTAGCTTGATATGGTACCACTTTCCCTATCGCAGACACGTAGAACAAATGAAGCTTTTCTTTTCCACGGTATCTTGAATTTAAAAGCTAGAATAAGTAGTGATCTTTACAAGCTAAGATTATATTTTAGTAAGGAGGAACTGCCCACTTAAATTAAACTTACTCTCATGCACAAGAAAGCTGATTAAAATTTCTTTCTTCGTTTCAGGCGGTATCAGACTGAAATAAGTGTGCCCGAGCGGATGCAGCTTTTGCCACATCTGTGAAAGCTAATTGGCGTTTTTTTTTTCCGTGGCTTTGGTAGGCATTGTCGCGGTTATACCTTTCTATTAGTGCTTTAATTGTTTTGTCGGCCACTTCGCGTAGTACTACGTGCGAACTGTTTTGTTGGTACTCTTCCGCGCTGCCTCCCCTCTCCCCCGTACAACGAAAATAATCACGCGGTTATAAATGAATGAAGAATATTTTAAATAGACTAACGCTGGCGTCGCTTCCGATGACGAAGATCTCCCGAAGAGTAAATCGGCTGAATTACTGCGAGATTGCCGCCTCACGCACCTAAACTACAGTTATGCATTTCTAAAAGTAAGCTGAAGCAAAACTCTCCACAAGCTTACCTATATTTCAGTCTCAGGCGTCTGTTTTAATCGATCGAGTGCAGCCCGCGTACGTCTGACGTAGAGGCAAAAGTTCAGATGCAAGCTGAAAACAGGGCACTTAATAACAGTCGAGACCGCAACTTCCAACTGCTTGGCGCTGAGACGGACGTGACGTCATACTTGAGTTGAGCTAGGTTCTTTTACGAGAAGGCACGCGAGCCTGGTGCTGACGGTACTGGCATCCTGCGGCTAATCCTGGATTTTCACCGTTCGGTCGGCGGTAAACATGAGGACTGTTACTCTGCTGCTGGCACGGCTTTATCCGGCACATGTGTACAGATCGGCCGAGTAGAGTTCACCCGAATCAATTTTGCCGTTTACAGAAGCGAGATGGCTGGCTCGGCGACATCCGGTTAAAGGGCAGCTGTCGACTGCGACGACTGTTCCACTCCGCAGGTGGTGGATCAACTGTTACCACACGACTGTTTCTGCACTTCTTGCGTGTTGTGTAGGGTTAAAACGCAAGGCGCGAGGCTCTGCGGCGCTAAATACATCTACTTTCCTCGCACAAGAAACGTACCGACATTAGCTTTCGGGTGGGTGCTAGTGTAGAACATCTAACACCAAATCAAGAGACGCGATGTGCTCAGTTGGGGTGCAGTGCCAATTATTTCCACCAAATGTCAAACTTGAATGCATTATACGTAATATTTTAGAATGTATCGAATATTTGTGTGTTCCACGACTACTTTTGATGAGCAAACCGCCATTGGCCTCACATTTCGCAGCATGTCGTATCATGATCACCATCCTGCCTCTGTACACACAAGGCGAAGGGCCCTCCTATGTTCCTCCAGTTATTGATGCCTTCCGATGACCAAGCATTTTAAAGCGAAGCTTACAACTCCTCACTTACGTCGTCTGTAGTCCACGCAATAAGCACTGAAGGGAGGCAACTTTTGCTGACGATAATGATGATAATGATCGTGGGTGAAGTAAAAAAAATTAAAACGGTCCCTGTGGTCGGAATCGAACTTGGGTCCCTAGCGTTATGAAGCGACGTTTATCCGGCTGCGCCATTCAGCACTTTTAAGGGCGCAGCCATTTGGCGCCTGTTCCTGGGCTGAGCGGCGTCGCCGTCATCGCAACCGAGCGGACGATGGCAAGACCGAAGAGTGAAATCAAAGGGGGAGACGGTCGCTAAATTGTGAGGGGAGGGCGGTTCGCCCTGGCGGTTTAGCGAGACGCTTCTCCGAAAGTGTGCGGGGGGAGCGGGGTACAGTATGCTGAGCCCGCACGAGAGGCTCGTCTGCGCGACGCTTGGTGAAAACGTTAGCGGGAGTGTGCGCGTGATGGTGATGTGCGTTCGCTTCCTAAGCCGCAGTTCGCGGTCCCTTCCTGAGACGCACTTCGCGCCGCCGACGCAGAGGCTCACCATCGCTGCCGTCGAGAGGACCCACGAGTGAGTGGTGCCTCAGCAAACTGCAGCATTCAGGAGTGAGTGCTAAACTGCGAGTGAGGCAAATCGGTCGTATGATTCGTCAGCCGCTGCAGCTGAACGAGCTGCCCCAGAGGAGGCTGAGCACCGCCGACGCCAGAACCCAGAGTAAGTGCTGAACAATGAGCGAGGCAACCGGTGCTTGTGGTTCGTCAGCCGCTGCAAACAAATTTTTCTGTAACCATACATATATGTGTGTCTGAAATCCTTTGCACCAGCACATTTTGCACAGTAACAACAGCTAAATAGCTGCGCCCAAATTTCGCATTAGGGAGTTTCGTAATCGCCAGACAGTTTTCGAACAGCGAAGCTGTTTAGCAAATCGTAAGTTTTCGTGTCCGCAATTTAAAATACGAAGAAATAACCGATCGCGCACACGGGAACGCGGTCCTTGCGGCGACCGCCCGGCAGTTAAGACCAAGAAAACGCCTAGCGCTCGTGTGTACGTCACCCGCGATGACCGATCAACGTCCCCTGCGCGTCAAGCCAAGCATACCCACTTAGGGAGATCGGTCAAGATTGGCACAAAAAAACAAAAACAAAAAAACTCCAGCGTTTGCCGTAATCATGGGATACGATTGCTCGGAACTAGAAAGACTCGAGCGTTCGCCGTAATAGTGGCAACACTTGTGCGGATAGAGAAAGACACGTTATAACGTAAGTCCCTCCAATGTGATTTCTATTGATTATCACTTGCAAAAACAAAACAAAAATGAAGGAAGCTCACACTTATAGCTACAATGCTGGAGTAAAGGTCGTTGCGGTAGTGAAGAAAAAGCAAATCGGCTGCCATCGCGGATTTAAACCTTAAATGCTAGGAAATCCATGGAATGCCCGTATCAGCTAAGATCTAGAGAGCCCAAGCGCAGTGCAGTAAACGGTACCGATAAGAAACGGGTGCTCGCTTTTGGGTTGGTTCTTTCGGTGTCGGGCTTGATTTTGAAAAGCTTGGCGTTCCCCCATAGTTGTCGCTTCTACAGAGGGGTGACGATTTTTCTTTTCCCATGAAGTTACTGATTTCATCCCTCCACCTAGGTAATTGTCTTCCTCATCTTCCAGAAGACCACAAAAGAGCAATGTGGCCCGGTGGGCTTCATCCAGAAGGCCATCATCAGTGGGAGCTTGGATGGAGGCACACAGACTTCATGAAGCCCTCCGACAGCTTCATCTCCCCTGATTTTACTCAAAATAACCTTTTTCTCCCCCTCTCTCTACTTCCAGCACCGTTTCTAGTTATACTGTGATAGTCCATCGGTTGTCAGCTCTCCGCATTACACGCCCAGCCGAAGGCCGCTGTGCGAGCCTACCCAAGTACCCAGATTCCCTGGTTTCCCCTAAGACATTACCCAACAATTCCTAGTACTGAATTTACTTCAGAAGATTGTCTTCTAAAACACCGAGGACTACTTACCCCAGGATCGGGAAAACCTTAGCTGCCAGTTTTCCGCACAGAGCGAATGACTCCATAACAGGTGGCGACAGTGTGACAGCAAGCTGCAGACGGGCAGTGATACAACGCGTTCCGCGCTGTCATTTACTACGGTACCTAACTGGCAACGATAAAGCCGCTTAACTGGCAGCGGCCTCCAAAAACACCCTGCAGAGCGTAGCCGGCCATATCCGCATCTCCAAATGCGGGAAGGAACGGCCACAAGAAATGACGGTTAGCAGCCAAACGGAGGTCAGCGGCCCAAACATCTCCGTCCGAATTCAGCTATTCAGAACTATAGAGATTGGATTGTATCAAAACTAAGAAACGCTTTCGCAGGGAATTAGGCACGGGCAATGCAGATATACCTACCGTGTTCTGGCGCGCGGAGGGCATATCAGCACCGGTTAATTGGCCAGACATTATTCAGCACATTAGAACAAAATTCTTCGCTTGCAGATAGCAGGAATCTAGGAGGTCACAAGTGAGAGGAAGAGGTGGTAAAGGGAGCTTCTTTTGCACTTAGCGGCGATGGCAAAGGGGCGGATGTCCCCTCTCCAGTTCTCCCCCTTTTCGTTGTCGCAGCGCACGTTGTAAGCGTGGGTTGTCGTACCAAAGTAGCGTTTTTCTTTTCATAAAATCTTAAGCATGCTTGAAGACTTTTTACTGCGAGAGCTCGTGCTTCGGTAGACCCTCCTTGGCTAAGCGCGCGCCGCGCGAGAGAGAGAGAGAGCGAGAGAGAGAGAGAGAGAGAGAGAGAGAGAGAGAGAGAGAGAGAGAGAGAGAGAGAGAGAGAGAGAGAGAGAGAGAGAGAGAGAGAGCGACAAAGTGTGAAACATATATTTCGTTTCCTCAGCTTTCTTGCTCAGATTTCCGAATGAAAGGGATACTTCCTATAGAGCACGACGTCGACTTGGTTAAAGCGCAGAAACGCTGTAAAATAGTTCGCAGAACCCTAAAATACTGTTGTGCAATTCGTCACAAAAATTGACGGCCCATGCATTCAAATGGGATAATTTCCATGGCTCCGGAACGTAACTTGAAACTGCGCACGAAGCGAGCTTTCTCCCAAATATTAGCTGTGCGAAAACACTTTGCATTCAACAGAATAACTCCAGAGCAGCCACTTCTCAAACAACTTCTATGAATCGGAAAGCTGCACCAGGCAAGGAGCGCCGCATTCGTGCACAAAAAAAGGGGGCACGTCTAGTGGCGCAGGGATATTGTAAAAATTTGGCAGTCAGGAAGATTGCATCGGTTCCGCAGCCAACGCAACAAAAGTACAGCTACAACAGCATCTTAAAGAAAACAAACATAATTACGGTGGCCTCTGAGGGAATAGCATCCATAACGGTAAAAACACCGTAGCATCAAGAATAGCTGATAAAACAGCCGGAGAAGAGCCTACCGTGATAACGGCGATTGGAAAGTCGCCATCAATTCGCAATACATACAAAGCAAGAGAACTGCACAAAATTACAGCGACGTACTCACCAGGACCGATCGGATACAGCTGTCGAGATCTCCTGAGCGCAATGGCATAGATAAGAGTGTTGCCACTCGTTCTTCTATATTTACCTGTGTTATCACGCACCGGAGGTCGGTACGAGTGGTTCGCAGTGAGGCCGGAGAGGTGAAGAAACTGTGCGATAAGATACGCTGCAACTAGCCGCCTTTTACTCAAGGGTTCGGTGTGCAGCAGCCGTTGCGCTCAGATGCCATTTTAAAGTTACTCTGCAACACTGCCGATAAACGCCTTCACTCTTTCCTTCGCGTCTGGAAGAACACGAAGGCTATACAGTCAATCTCGGATATATCAAACTCCAAGGGGATCGCAAATAAGTTCGATATATCGATAATTCGATATATAAAATATCTGCTTTCGCATAGGATTTCCAAGGGGATTTTGGAGTGTTCAATATATGCAATAATTCGATATATCTTGGTTCGATATATCCGGGATCGACTGTAGTTATCGGCAGCATGAAGCGGGACTGCGTGATTTGCTCGTCGCAGCAGAAAGGCCTTCCGTTTCTGCTTTGCTTTTATGGCTTTGTTTTTAAAGTGGCTATTATTAGAATGTGTTCATTGCTGCAGCCGAAGAAAAGCCGGCCAATAGCCGCTAAAACCGCTGTAATGGCGTAATTCCAGCTGTTGATGAACGCAAAGAACGGTAGAGAAAAATCTTTTGAGCAAGTTTCTAAGTTATCCGATGTGCATAGAGCAGTAATTTTTGGTTGAGATACTTTGCCCCCCCCCCCCCCTCCCCTATTCGAAGCATTGGATGTGTTGGTTGACTACATTCTACAAGCATTAAGATTTCGTGAAAGCTGAAAAAAGTGTTGTAGGGTCCCTTTAAAGACGAAGGACTTTCTTGGGCTGCCTAAAACAGATAATTTGGGTCCGTGTTTGTCACTCGATTCAACCGCGCGGACAAAGTGAAGGTATATCCTTGAAAACGAAGTATGTGTAGGGAAGACAGTTGCCAACTACTAGAACTGCTGCCATGGCTCATAGATGTCCACATTATTTCGCACGGAGGGAACTTCTAACATATTTGAGGCAAAATATACGTGCGCAACTGAGAGCGCTAGCATTTTCTAAATGAAGAATACACGTTGGATTGTTTTTTACGATATAAATTGAAGAAAAAAATAACGCTTAGAAACGCTATGGGAGGGCGGTGTTACAGAAGCACGATAGTAAGCGAAGAAAAAGCGGCAGTGCAACGCCGGCACGTTTGGGAGGAAAAGCAAGCACAAAAAGAACAGAACTCTTGCTGGCGCAGCTTCAGGCATGGACGCGCGAGAACTGCGAAGGCGGGAAATTTGAATTGCATTGAATGGTAGCAGTGAGCGGATAACGGCGCTACAGCCCATCATGGCGAATCACTGCTCTACACTTTCGACAGCTTTCACATTGAGTGGAAAAGCTTTTATTTTTATTCCGAAGTTTGTCCTGCGGCATTCTTGCATTGCGGGTGAGAGTAATTGGTCCTACAGCGTCTACTTAAGCGACATCATCGAAAGGCATTTAAACAGCCTGCAGTTCCTCTGAAATTTCCTAGCAGGTCCGTTATTAACTCATTAGTAATGAGCCCTGGCGATAGCGCTCCACCACCCCGGTATAAGTAAAAAAAAGTTTACCCAGCGACCTATCGTAGATACTTCTTTCTCATGTGCCATTCGACGCCATCCTTTCAAGCAAACAATAGTGCAGACCTAATCAGCACAGCATTGGTAATGTTTCACGGCAGACGCGAATGACAATTCGAGATCATCACCCGTAATTCACTAGAATTAAGTCAATAAATCAATCAAACAGCTTTATTTCCTTTGAAAAGGAGGAGTACGGGACTAAACGCTCGAGCAGCTTGACGAGGTCCCGACCCCATTACAAGTTAGCAAACACCAGCATGATGATCAGTCAGGAACAATGAATGGATATAAGTTGACAAGTGCTACATAACATCAAGTTATACAAAATTTAGCGACATAACGCAAAACCAGTACAGAAAAGTTCATAGGCATAGTCATGAAGTGACGTGAACACTAAAAGCAGCAATCCAAAACAGGGAATAAAGTTCGAGGCATGCACTATTCCCGAGATGAAATGAGCTGGGCGAAGCGTTTGATGAGAGAGTTAGGGTTATATGACGGATCAAAATCTTCATGGTTTAATAAATTTAGCAAGGAAGGTAGTTTGTACGACAGAGATTGTTCATCATAAGTTGTTCTAGGTGTGGGTACAGCAAACATTTCTTTGTGCCTGGTTAGACGAACACTTCAGGTTCCTTTTAGCTTAGCAAGTTTTATTATGTTATTGGTCCCATACTTAACAAAAGCTTTGTAGCACAACATCAACCGATAATCGTACACACAAAACACAGGAAGAATTTCGTACAGTGGAAACAGGTGTTTTGTTGAAGAAGTATAATGCACGGTAGCAATATGACGTATGGCTCTTTTCTGCGGTAAATACAGCTAGCGTAAATTTGTGACACCAGTAGTAAACCACACAATGCTGTAGTACTGCAACAGAGATGATACCAATTCACTGTAAATCAAGATTTTTACCTTTGTAGGGAGAATGCGTCGCAAATGTGCAAGGACACCAATTGCGGATGACAACTTTGAATGCACTTTGGATGACTTTAAATTACTTTGGTAAACAAAAAAGAAGGCATCACGATTCTTTTTGCATAGCTCCAAACAGGCTAACAGCAAGCGCAGGTCTTACAAAAATAAGCAATGGCGCCAATCACACGCAGACAGGTTTATCCACTGAGAAACACCACTGTCTACCCGTACTTGGTAGCACTGCCCTGTCTCAACCCGGAGGTGCAGACTCCGAGCATTCCGTTGCTCCACAGCACCAGTTCGCTTCTCGGAAGTCTGGAAGCAGATTGTTGCCAAACTGATTGGGAGAAAAAACAGTCGCATAAAATAAAAAAAACATTGACTTTGCTAGCTGGCAAACTCATAGGCCGCCTTCCCCTTAACTCCCAGCTCAGTGACTTGGAAGAGCAGGCCGTCTTCCGGTTGCGTGGCATCCGGCATGGAGCTGGCGGAAGTGACGTAGAGGGTGTCGAAGTTTTTCCCGCCAAAGCAGCACGACGTCGTGTACTTGGCCGGAAAGTTTATCTTCGTCAGTACTTTCGCTGCGATCACAAGCAAAAAAAAACGGCAAAAAGGTTCACGTATCACGCGGTGCGCTGAAAATATATGTACATGATAATGATTGAGACTTTGGCTATATGATCTGAGTGAGGCAAACGACAGTCAGGGGCAACTTACACCACACTACTTAAAAACACCCCATAACAGAAATATTCATATGCAGACGCGATGCAAAAGCACCTAAACGTATTTTCGAAGTGCTCGCAAGAAGACGAGCGCGTTTTTAACAGTAATTCGTGCTAAGCCACTCGTCAGTCCTATTTCGCATGACGTTCTGTTTACATATGGTTCATTTTTTGTAGTCACGCTCATTTGTTGTTGCTGATTATAAGAAAAACAGTGTGAAGCAAACCCTAGGAATCTCACAAAGGCTCCACACCTTGTGGAATGAGCATAAAGGACATCCAGGTAAAAGCAAGAAAGTTATGCTATTAAAGAAATTGTAGAAACTCCGATTGTACTTGGCCAACCCAGTACAGGAGCGGTTGTAGACCTATGTGTCATGCAGTACACGCACAATTATTGTGATGATACTGATGACTCAAACAAGTTCGGGCGGGACGGCACTTCATAACAAGTTATTCAGAAAAGGCTCCAGAATTTAAGGGACGCCCTGAAGACAAAATGCAACTTGGTTCAATTTCTTCGATAATTCACTCAACTCCATTCCAGCAACGAAATACTTCTTAGCAAAAACAAACGCAATAAACATTGAAAAAAAAACAAGAAAATTTAAATTTCGCGCTGCAGTGACGTATCACGGGCAGGCGTGACGTCATATGGGCCTGCACAAAAAACGTTTCTATAAGTGCGTTAGCCGCACGTTGCCATTCAGGTGGTGCGATAACACGGAAATAGAGTCCCACTAAAATCGCCCAGTCATGTTGGTTTACGGTGTATTACGTCGGAGGCTGCCAATCGCACAGACGAGGTTTTGTGACGTCCTAAAGAAATCGCCGGAAAGCGACTGAGGAGTCGCGACTTCTTCGTCTGTTTTCTTTAAAGGGACCCCGAAAAGCTTTGTGAAGGTGTCAATCAAATGCATTCAGGTGGTAGAACACATAACGGGGGATTTTTGAGCCAAGTGTGAGCCCCATACGTTGTACAGATAATTTGTAAACAATTTTTGAAGATCGCCTTTCTCAGCCGATGAGCGCGACGCCGCAGCGAGCCGACCGCGGCTGACGCAACGGCGACCGCGGGTGACGCAACGGCGATCGCTGCTGACGCAACGGCGAAGGCGCCCCCTGATTCGCCCAATCGCCGGCAAGGTCGGCCGCCGGCGGCGTCACTGCCATTGGCTTCCGGCTGCTCTTCCTCCTTCCTGCGCGATCCCGAGGCAAAGGCGGAAAAGGCGGGTCCGCAGTGATTGACGCGAGCCTAGGCGCAGGAATGTAGCTAGCTGCTTTGAAGGAGGCAGAGAGGGAGGAGGAGTCGATCGGCAAGTGGGGAGAGGTGCATTTAATTGCTTCTGGCGCAGCTAATACTGAATGTAGATCAATAATTCCAATGGCATTGCATCGCTATATTGGTGCTACGTGACAATACAGGCCTTTTGTAACTTTTACAGAAGGCTTTTCTGGGTCCCTTTAAAGGAGCCACGAAGAGAAAACGCAAGTTTGGTTCACTCAAAAGGTTGCCTCGTTAGAATCATACTGACACCACTTTTAACATAAACTTCGCTCAAGTAAGCAGCATAATTAGAAAAAACGGAATGCCCACGCGACCCACTCGCTCACTTCCCGCAGCAGAACATATGATGTCATACCAGCGAGCTCTGCGATTGGCGGAGGCCGGCAGAAGCAAACGCAAATTAGGAAGGGCTTATAAGCTTGCCGAACGAGCTATTTGCACTTAAATTTATGGCACATTCTTTTTAAAGCCGTACGAATGGTGGGACAAACAGTGGAAGTTACGAAAGCACGCGTAAACATAGAAATACCGATGCGTTATGCTGTTGGTACTGCGCGCGGTTTAGCTACACAGGACTGCGGGGCTTTGGGGTTATCTCAGACGACACTGGCCGATTGATGCAAGCAAGGGTATCTTACGTGAACATATTTGTGCAGAGAGCACCATGTTTCACGAAACGATTATTTTATCCCTGAACAAAACAAGCCAGGTTTAAATCCGGTCAAAAACAAACCAAGGGCAGAAAACGGCGTGCCACGGTATGGTGGCGCCATCTAGGTTCACTAACGGTAAACAAGGCCTCCCAATCGGCTGCAGAGCGGGCGGTTCCTGTGTTGTCATTGCGGGCCACGAAAACGCAAGATTGAGCGGGAAAATCACAACGTTAAAGGGACACTGAAGTGAATTTGTCAAGCTCCCGTTTTTGCTTGCACTGCGTAGACTGGCTCAAATTAGCACACTTTTCATCGTTTATTCGGTTGACAAATCGGTAATTATTTTACAAAGCGCGAAAGAAGAAAATCTACCATGCGCGGTTTGCGGCGGCCGCACCAACTAAAGCTGTGACGTTAGGAGGAGCGGGCACCGTGATTGGACGATGTCCAAGGTGAGCAACCAAACAAGTTTCGGTTTCGGTTTCGGTTCTGTAAAACACAACCGTTGGCGCTGTTGGATGAGCATTCTCATTAACTCAGTAATCATCGTACCGCGCTTCTGCCATGTTGTCAGCTGTAAAAATGCATAAAAATAAGCCTCCTAGGACGGATTGGAATCGTAGCATTCACTAGCCGAAACCTACGCAGTGCATGAACGCCCTCCGCGTACCCGCAGACGCCCAAATGTCATGCGCTTTTCCCCCCATATTTGGAGCTTGCCTCCCTCATGCCTGTGTCGTAAAAAGCGTGTTCGCACCAGGCCAAGGGTCTGTTCATTCTGGCCTGTGCCCACTGCCTGCAAACAGTCGGTGCTTATAGCAACAGCACGCCAACGAGAACTCGCTAGCGCGCCAGTGCCAGCCTGCGCGCGTTTTGTGAACTAGTTCGTGGAGCCATGAACGTTGCGGCCCAAAAAAAGGTGAACTCAATATAGAAAACATCGGCGGAAAACGAAAAAGTTAACTTACAAAAAAAAGCACGTACCCGCGGGGATTCGAACTCGTGACTTGCAAAATACTTGCGGTGGCACACCTAGCAACCCAGACCACTCGGCCACGGAGCGGGCTCCGCTGGCATTGGTAATATAGAGTATATATTGTACAGCCAGTTTACACTTTTATTTAGTTTTGGCATTTCAAGCAGCTTAGGTGACTATTTGTTGTATTGCGCTCGTGCAGTAAGCGTCGCCCGAGTTTCCACAATAGCTCACGTCTAGCAATTGCATTTCGTAGACGGAAAAGCGTTCGCAGATGCGTAGTCGTGCTGCTGACCTCTGTGCTTGTTCGTCCAGCGCAAAAAAGTGCTTCCCGCACCCTAGTTTTACGCTGTACGGTAAAAATATCAGTTGATTTTATCTCCTTAGTACCTATATTGACTTCGCTGACTCTTCTCCCGCCTTCAAGAGGCCTTATATTTTCCTACTGGCATACCAGTCAGCGAAGCGTCGCATGTGCGCTTGTGCAGCGCTTGTGTGAAGCGACCTTGATTTGGAGCTAGATACAGTGTACAAACTAACCAAGTAAAGAAAGGCAAATTCTACCACTCACAAACGTGTCCTGGCTTCGTTTCAACTGAGCGAACGAATTGCGACGACCCGTCGTCGGCCGGCGGACGAAACGCTGGGCCGACTGACTCTGTCTGAAGGCCGGGGAGCCGTGCAGTAGCGCAGCCAATTGCCAGCTTATCCCCTCCTGACGTCACACGAAAACGCCGCGGAAAATGGGCGAGCGTAAAGAGAGGAGGACAGCATTTTCGAATTAATTTTTCTACTAAATAAAATCGCGTAAACGCGCCCAGGGTGGTCGAAACATGGCCTGGGGACTCCGGACTACAATTTGCGAAAGTAATCCCGCAATGTTTACATATCACTTCAGTGTCCCTTTAACTTAAATTCATTAATTTTTCAGTGAATAAAGAATCGTTTGCATTCCGACCAGCACTGCGGGCCCAATAAAACACGAAATCTTTCGAATAACACAAACTTGTATTTTGTCTTCATGGCTTCACTTAGACTTTGTTGAATTGAAGTGCACGATCGGATGGTGAATAGAGCTTTCGTAGTAAAGTTATACGCAAAGCGCAGACAGAAGTGCGATCAGGTACGCACATGAGCCTTGGGTGATTACAGGCAAATAACGCTTTCAGCACTGACACTGCCAACTGCGAAAGTCTGCTGTGAATCTACAAGGACGCACCTGTCTCAGGATCGACCCGGACCACCGCCCCTGCCGCGTAGCAGGTTAGCCAGATCTTGTCATTAACGTCAATGGTCATGCCGTCTGGAAAGCCCAGCTGCTGGTAGCCAGGAGTAACCTTGAAGTCGGCCACCACCCGGCGGTTGCCTGCGGAGAGCGTGCACTTTAAATGGAAGTCCCCTCCGCCCCCCCCCCCCCCCCCCCCCCCGAGAAAGTTTTTCCTGGCTGCATTTCATTAGCCAAGCTGAACCATGCTTACCAGAAAAACACTACATCAGGCACACTGGCCGGTGAAATTACTGATGTCGTAAATTGTAATAGCTGGTTGGTTGATCTTAACAGCTGCTAGCTACACCATCTCCGCACTGCCGGTTGTTGCGAAAACTATCAGAGTCCGTCAAAGCATTGACGGACTCTGCTAATATCTAGGAACTAACCATTGATCTGAATTGTCGCGTTTTCCGAAAAACTCGGAGATTATGAGCCTATCTGATAATGAATAAACTGGGAACCGCCCAGGATTTCTAATGTTCTCAAGAGATGTATTTAAAACATCTGCGCAGCTAGGAAGTAGGGCAGGAGCTTTTGTGAAGTGATGTACAATTCCGCTCCCAAAAGAACGAGCACACCTCCCCCAGTTTTTCATTGTGAAGCATTCTCCCTACCTATCAGCGCACGGGCGAGCATGTGGTTACTTGCATGTTTTGCCGACAGCGACGTTTTGTTTATCCACAACAACCAACTGACGCGCGAAGTTGTAGAATCCTATTTAAGCAAAGATGTGGGCGCGTGTGTAAGGCAACCTTTTCTGACGATGTACAAAGCGGAGAAAGCGTTTCTAGATTTACGCCCTAGCCATGTGCCCAGTTCTGATACCTTTTATTCGGGTTTTTGTTATGCTTAAATTAGTTTTTTTCTGCAACCGAGCGTACATGAGAATGTGTACCTGTGCTCCTTCCAACAAAATACCAGTTGTGAGTCAGCGCCCTCCCTGCGCGTTTTTTCCTCGGTCCGTCTATTTACGCTGCACCACTTCAAAGTGAACACCTGCCAACTAGCCCAAGTTGCTGTTGCATTCATCGTCTCCTAATCCCGATTTTAAAGGCTTATCCGGCTTTCCGACCAAAAAGAATCGCTCAACAAACACAACGCCTGCCGGAAGCCTGACAAGCGACACACATACACGCACACTAAAGGATTTCGTTCCGCTAAAGGACCATAAATACTGAACTACAAGTTCCTGTAAAGCTGTGGGTTCTAACAGCCGCAGAATGCTTCGCATTGAAAGGAACCCTGCAACACCTTTTTCAACTTTTTTCGAAATCCTAAATGCTTGGAAAACGTAGTCAAGCAACACATCCACTACTTAAAATAGAGGGCCGAAAAGAACGTCAGCCAAAAACTACTGTTCTATGCCCATCAGGTAACTTAGAATCTTGCTCAAAAGATTTTTTTCTTTCCCGATCTTGGTGCCGCTGGATTTACGTCATTACAGAGATGTAGCGGCTATTAGCCGGCTTTCCTTAGTTGCAGCAGTGAACTCGTTTGATAGCCACTTTAAAAATAAAGTTACTAAAGCGAAGCAGAAACGGAAGTTGCATCTGCTTCGACGAGTAAATCACACAGTGCCACTCTGTTCTGGAGATAACTATAGCTTCCACAATGATTACAGACGAGAACGAAAGAGTGAAATCGTTGATCAGAAGTGGTGCAGAGTCCCTTTAAAGGCGAACATCGGTGATGAGTTCCGCCAGTAGATTTTTTTACTCGCTTCCCTTGGCCAATTGAAAACCCATCTTCATAAGAACTTGAGTACGGCAAATTTCCTCGGGCAGTCAAGTCTACTTATATGGTTTGAAAGTGAAAGCCTAGGCAATGTCAAATACATCTTTATTGACACTGTTGTTTACGTCTCTTTCTTTTCTTTTCCTTTTGGCGCTAATTACACTGACAAAAAGAGTGAACGCACTTCACTCTACAACTTCCCTACAGTCAGCGCTCTCCTACACGTGCACCCGTTCTATGCACGTGCCGTCACGTGCACCTGTCCCGGCGCACGCATCAGGCTAACTCTTGTTTCATTCTCGGAGGGTGCAGGGTTAGTGCAGGTGCGTGCTGCGTTAGTGCAAGCGCAAGTGCAGGCGCGAAACAGTGAAAGCGCAAGTGCAGGCGCGATGGACGCGCCTGCACCAACCCAGCACGTGCCTGCACTAACCCTGCACACACCGAGAATGAAACAAGAGTTAGCCTGATGCGTGCGCCGGGACAGGTGCACGTGGCGGCACGTGCATAGAACGGGTGCACGTCACGGCTGAATCGCTTTTGCGTTAGCGGCGACTTGCTACAGAGGGTAGTTTGCTACAATGTCATGCCGGTCGCCTTCTCCGACCACTGGCCAGTGTCCTGCTCCATATTAATGGGCCAAGCTCGCTCGCAAACGAAGATCAGGAGTCGCTAGATAATGAACGCGAAATGCATCCAACACCCTAATTTCACCGTAAGGGTAAAGAAGGACTTGAAGATCCTGGAAGACGACACAGTCAAAAAAGTCGCGTGGGAAAGTTTTAAAACCACCGTTAAGGAAGTGGCCTCGGAGATAGGTAGGCGAGAGGCGGCCGAATAGACAGCTAACGAGCGGCGTCTTATGGAGACCCTTTGTGGCCTCATCGAGGCGGACGAGGAATGGCCGGGATAGTTCCGAGAAGACATCCGCCTTATCAAAGAAGAGCTGCGGAGTGAGCTGGAGCGGCGTTACTGGAGCGCCCTAGTTCGCAGCAGTGAGGAGAGGGTCGAGTACGAGGCGCAGCCATACAAGATCTTCCAGGCCTCTGAGCGCGAGCGCATCACCCGCAAAAAACAGCAACGAGGTCAACCACAGTGGAGGCATTGTGCAGGGGCAGGAGGAAGTGGCGGCGGCCTTTTGCGATTACTTCAAAGAACTTTCCGGTCTAGACCGACGCCAGACTGCGTGCCCCCTAGGTACTCTCTTCCCTGTCCTCAGTGCCCGACGACACAAAAGACCTAATTAACGCGCCTGTACCCGCGTGGAAGGTAGACCGCGAAATCAAAAAAACTTCCCAAGAACAAGTCTCCGGACCCGGACGGCATCACCGCGGAATTCTATCAGGCATTTCGAAAAGAGTTGGGCCCCATTCTGGTGGCCGTTTTTGAAAAATGCAGGCAGGAAGGGCGGCTCCTTCCCTCCGTGCCGGAAAGCCACTTCGTTCTGATCTCCAAAGAGACCATTTCCACAACTTTACTGGAAATAACAGACTCACCCAGTCCCACTCCTATCGACCGACTATAAAACACTCGCAAGGATCCTAGCTCGACAGCTCGAGATGGTCCTCCGACTGGTGGTTGGTGATCATCAAACCTGCGGGTTCAAAGGACGCTCAATCAACACCAATTTACATCGAGTGAGGACCGCCTGTGAGGCTGCAGAGATGGGCGTGATGCCTATTGCGGTACTCCAACTAGACCTTCGAAAAGCTTTCGAACAAGTCGATCGCACATTTCTCTTCCCTCTACTTCAGCACTGTGGGATAGGGGAAACAATGATGGAATGGCTCGAAACTTGTTACGTCGACATCGCAACAAGTGTGATGTTGTGGGAACCACTCGGACCATCCATAGAGGTCAGCAGGTCGGTCCGCCACGGATGTCCAATTTCTCCTGTCTTGTTCGCGCTCTATCTGGAACCGCTCTATCGGATGATCGCCACTTGCAACTCAATCAGGAAATTGGCTCACGGGGCGTACGCAGACGACATCGCCGTCGTCTGCACATCACGGACCCAGGTGAGCAAGGTCGAGGACCTCGCCCGTCGCTTCTGCCGCTTCTCTGAAGCGCAGCTAAATCTCTCCAAGTCGGAGGGCTGTTGGCTCGGCGAGTGGGAATTCAAGCCCCCCAGCTTTTGTGGAGCTCGCTGGAAGGATACAATACAACGCTACCTGGGCGTGAGCGTGGCTCTAGGGGAAGCCAACGCAGCCAGATTGCGACCTAGGCTAACGGAGGCCAAGTTGTAAACCTGGAGAACGCGTCACATCGCCTTGGTCGCCAGGCCTCACGTCTGCAGCGTCGTAGTGTACCCGGTTACCCTACACTCGGCACTGGTCACCTCCACCAACACGAAATCGGTGAAACAAGTTGCACCGACAGTGGGCGGTCTCCGTGTGGAGCTCCTCGTACGAGCCTATGAGGCGCACAAATCTTTCGGGGCCTAGATACTGGTGGCTTGGGTCTGGTTCACGTGGAGACTAAGCTTACAGTCCAGCGTTTTATATGTTTCTGAGACTAGTCGAACCCTTTTCTCCGTAAAGCATTCCAGTCCATCGGCTCTGCCCACATAGCAAAGTGGCTGGTCCCAACGGCCCAACTGCACCATGGTGTCTGAACCGCCCCTTCCTATACAGAAATAGTGGGCGCCATTACCCTAATGGAACAGCAGTTCTCGTGGGGCTATCTTCTAACGGTTAAGCCCCGTCGGCTACACCGCGACCTTCTCGCAAAGCTCCTTCCCCACCCCACCCCGAGGCGGCTAAGCGGGCGTACTAAAACGGGTCATGTGCCTGCCGATTCCGACTGGGTCCTAGAACTTTTTCTTCCGGTTCCTGCTGGTGGTATCACGGCAGGAAGAACGCGGCTTCTTTCTGCCGCGCGGTGCGGGCTGCTTCTTGTGCGGGAAGCTGGAGACGCGGAGCACGTGTTCCTAGAATGCAACACCGCGCGTTATTTCTGGGATGAGGTACAGGCGTCCAGTGCGACATTGACTGGGCCGGTCTCACTGCCTGGACGTTCATACAGAGCACTCGGAGCTCTGCGAATGCTTCATTACACTGGGCCTGCACGCGGTGCGCGAGTGAATGCGGTGGAGCGTGCTCCCACCCCGAAGCCAGCGTGGAGGCATTTCGTCCAAAAGATGGAGTGGACGGTCAGTGGGGTAGGGGCACCCGACTCGGATACGGAACTGGGCCAGGACCATGCGCGCTGCTGCCGTGCAACGGTAGCCCTTAAAACAAAGCAGCTGGAACGCTTTAAGTGGCTATGAAGGCTACGATCGTCCAGGTTGCAACGGAACACAAGAACACAACCCGTTTTTCTCCCATAAATGTGATCTCCATAATGTGTGAGTGCGATTTCCCTAAATCTGGGAAACACGCCAGTCTGGAATGTGTCGTCAACAATGCAACAAAATGTAGCATCCTGTAAAGTAATGTTTTTTTTTTCCTTGTTTACTGCATATTTATTATGTAAATAAACCTGTTTTTTGTTTACGTTAGCGAAGTTGTTAGAGCACCTGGCTGCTGATCTGACGACCGGGGTTCGAATCCCACAGGAGTCCGATTTCTTTTTTTTTTTGTTTACAACAGCGGCCATTTTGTTGTCATTCGTGTGGACGCCGCCGCCGACTAGTACGACTACGATCACCTTTCGCGTTTGACGAGACACCCAAGGCGTTCGCCTTAATGAAGAGGCACTCACTGATGTCTCCGGAGGCGAGGTCGAAGTCGAAGGCGTACACCTTGCCCGGCATCGAGTCGGTGTAGAACATGGTTTTGTTATCAGTCGCCCAAGTGATTCCGTTGGACAAGGTAACCTTGTCCAGCTTGTGCTTCACCTGACCCTTGGAGTAAGACCACAAGTTGTTCTGTCCCTGGACAATGTTTTCCAGGTCGACCCCAACGGTAATCGTACCTGGAATGTATATGTGCCACAAATACATCACTAACAAGCAGACGTTTTTACAGCGAAGCTGCCTTGCGATAGTTTCTGAACGAAATTCCGTGCGATTAAAGCTCGTTATATACACGATACGAATTTCGCCTGCGAACTCACAGATGCGGCGCTGCTCATGCGGTAAAACGATCTATTCTCATTGCTAAATCACATTGCCAGACGTTTGGAACAGCCGGACCTCTCCTGCGAACACCGCCTTGCATTTTGCAATTTGTCCCAGCAGTGAAAGTAGGAAAACAGATCGTTTTATCGTACGAGCGGCGCCGCAGCTGCGAATTTGCCGGCGAAATTCACACCATGTAATGATGATGGTTGGATATTAATGGCGCAAGGCCTACTAATTCACACCATGTAGAACGGGCTTTCCACTACACGTCGACAAAGAATCGCACGCGCGCGTTGCAGGGCTAATGTAAAATGCTCTGTATCTCTGAATCTAATATACAAGTATATAAGAAAAATGTATGGTGCAACTGGCCGATAAGACTACTATTTACTTGTCATAATTAGTTCACGGTGAAATCGTAAACGTTGCAGAATCGGCGTCTGCTGTCAGTACATGGCTGTCTAAGTATGGTTGCAGACAACAGCTGCAACTTGTTTTATACAAACCTTGCCGAAACAAATTGCATGAGAATTCATCTAAAATATTTCTAAGCCAGTTATTATCTACGGCAGATATATACCTATGTGTATTTATTCGATGAATATAGGAAGTCATACATGATAGCTCAGTGCAGCTGTTTGGCAATAAAGCTTCGTTGGGTTTTCATCTTCACAGCAATTATGATGGTTGTCGGGCGCTTCGACGCACGAGCTGGCGCGGGCCCTGGGGCGAGCAGCGCGGAAATGGAAAGCACGTGCTGCGCGGCGCTTTCGAACGCCGCGCATTCCGACAAAGGCCGCGCCTGCTCGCACCGGATGTCCTAACCGCCACCACATGGTATGACGCCGACGGAGATGACTGGCTTTTCCTTCTTCCCCGGTTCTTCACGTGCGGCGAAATCTCGACACGAGGGTGTTTTAGTTTCTCGCCTTCATAGAAAAGAGAACGGCCGCCCATGATGGTATTCAACCAGCTGCTTCAGCAAAAATTCATTTGATCGCCAGACCCCGGAAAGCATACCTCTCACCTAAGCCGAATTAGGATTTTTAAAAGTTTGGGCGTTTTTCAAATGATAAACTCCCTTCGTTTCCCTGGAACGTAAACGCGGGATGAAAACATTTATTAAAATGTTGATCGGAGATACTTCTGCAAAATATTATAAGGAAGCCACATAGCCAGGAATAATGTCGACCTGACATTAGCAGATCTGCACAAACACCATTTGTATTGCTACTATAGATGTTTTAAAACTTCGCTATCCCTATTGACGTCCGACGTCATTATAAGCATTGCTCTAAGAGAAGACTGGTTGGATTATCTTGCCCAATGCTGAGTAGGGCACTACTCTCTCCCCAAGGTAATAAGATCAGCTAACTCAAACACGTTGGGTTTCTGAACATAACCTAGCTAATTTAACGGGGTCCGGCCTGATCAACGTAACGTATCCTCATCGAACAGACCCAACAAATCATTTAAAGTTAAACTGCAGGTAAATAACTGGGAAATAATCGCAGAAACAACAAAAACAAAACGAAAACACGCAAGCGCCGGATTCGAGCTTAACCCGCCGCGGTGGCTCAGTGACTAAGGCGTTGTGCTGCTGAGCACGAGGAAGCGGGTTCGATTCCCGGCTGCGGCGCAGCTTCTCTGATGGAGGCAAAAAGCAAAAAACGCCCGTGTGTTCGATATTTCAGCGCACGTTAATGATCCCCAGGGGGTCGAAATTAATCCGAAGCCCTCTACTACGGCGTGCCTCATCGCCTGTGAAGCGTCGGCACGTTAAACGCCCCAATGAAATCAAATCAATTCGAGCTATGGCACTTGGATAAAGAAACAAATTAAAACATAACTGCTACACCATTATGACAGACACTCCACACCCCGCCACCCAGCCTTCAAAATACGAATGCCGTTGGACGGCACCGTATCCATAGCCCCACCGCTAAGCTGGAGCAGAGACGGCAAAATTACTTCTAAAATGTAATTAAATTGCATTACTCGTTACTTTCCTAGAACTTTCCGAAATGTAATTACATTACATTAGAAATAACAGGTGGCCGAAAGTAGTGACATGACATTACTATTACTTTTCAAAAGTAGTGAAATCCCTTTGAAATTGCTTTGAAACGCATAAAAAGGGAACGAAGAGGCGCGAGAAAGCAGGCAGAGCTCTCATTGAAGCGTTCTTTCATTCGCGTTCGTGGGGTTCCAATGCCCAGAGACTCTCTCGGCACTGGAACTCCACTTGGTCAACTTTTCTTGGTCAACTTTTTATGCCTAAGAGAAGCGGACAGGCTATATCGCAGTCAAAGGTAATTGGGAAAGTAACCAGTAATTTTCATAAAATTAGCGGCCTGGAGTAATTTATTACGTTACTAAATTCATAAAATTAGCGGCCTGGAGTAATTTATTACGTTACTAAATTACAAACCCTCAAAAGTATTTCATTACATTACTCATTACCACAGAAAGTAATTTAATTACTGTAATTTAATTACTGTGGTTTCATTACTGCCAAGTCTGAGCTGGAGTCCCGTCGGACGGCTCTCTAGACACCGAGTTAAAACTTAGTGGTGGGATGAAATAGATATCCTTGCCTATATTCATCACCGAGTCTTTCGCTCACCAGCCCAGAGACGTCCCTGGGCGTCGCACTTGCCGTCGTTGATGCGAGTGGGCACGGGCGACTCCTTGTCCAGCATCTCGGCCAGCAGCGTCTTCTGCTGGGTGTCCAGGTCCACCCGGTAGACGCCGCTTCCCATGCACACCACCAGCTTCCGGTTGTCCTCGGCGTACGGGATCAGGTTGCCTATCTTTTCGTCTGCGCCCAACGATTGCGGCCGGCATTATCATGGGTGTAACGGATGTACTTTAGCATGGGTTTAGCGTCGCACGTTCTGGATAGATAACTTGCCGGCTGGATTTCTTACTCGATCTGGTCTCAGAACACAATTAGGTTGCATCCCGTCGCGCTTGAATTGCTATAATTTGTGTATTAGGCAATAGTAACGAACATTTCGATGCAATTTTCAGTGTAGAGGCTAGTTCAGCCTCCTTTGTCCAGGAGGCCGAAAGCCTGTGCTGTTTCCAAGGCGCTAGTAAGAATGGATTGTTGTTGCTCCGGCGGTGATTTGGTCAGCGCAGTCTCCCAACGCTCAGTGATGGGTTTGGTGGAGGGGGAGAGTTACATGTGGAACAGAAGGAAAAGTGATGGGCGGCTAGGGTGTCGCCACAGTGCTGGCATAGGGCGCGGCTCTCCGGAATGACTCAATAGAAAGTTTTAGCAGCCCGTCTGTTCCGCCGTGTACGTAGTTACCGTGTTGACCGGGATACGTCTGCGCCTGCGCGCGCGGAAGGGCGAGGAGGAAGGGCGAGAAGGCGCACCCCTCCGTGACGAATGCCCGGACATGGCGAAGGCCAGCCCCGGAACTAATTTCCCTACCGGGACGAATGCACAAGTGCCCAGACGAGCCCCGTCAACACGGTAACTACATACACGACGGAAGAGTCGGACTGCAAAAACTCTCTATTCAAGGCCATCTGGTTGGGGCTACCGGTGGCCAGGGTTCTCCCGGAGCCGGAGAAATCACCTCGGACGGCCTACACCACGGAGCGCGCTCGCCATCTGGGGTGGGTACACTAAAGTACTGTGAACTAGAATTCTAGTTCACTGTAAACTAAAGTGTCTAGGAGCATAGATGCTGGAATATAATTGTAGAAAGAGCGCGTAATGTGGGTAAGTATGGTGTGGCTGTAATAAGCACCGGTTTATAGTCTCCGCAGGTGTATGCCTGGAAGGTGGATTGGGAAGGGTGAGGAGGCCGGTATCGCCTCCTGGGATGCAGATAACTAACACTTGTTTAGGGGCTAGTTGGTCTATTCTCGAATTAAGTATAAACGTGCGCTGCATATTTGGACGAGGGACGGGGACAGTGAAAAGACAAACCAAATTGCACATCATCGTTTGGTTCGTCTTTTCGCTGTCCCCGTCCCTCGTCCAAATATGCAGCGCTCGTTTATAGTGAATTCAAGGAGGCAGGTAGTGGGCGAGGATGTGCTTATGAAGACATACTGCGGCAAACGTCGCCGAAAAATCGGTAGTCCTCTGTCGCCCCACATTATCTCTCCCTCCCCCCTTCCTTATGTTATTCCCCTCCGCTCTCTCTCTTCCCATCGTGAATGCCATAGATGTTTACTCAATTCAGTATACCCGCGTTCCCACTGCTGTCGCAAACTCGACACCTTTTGTCTATGTTCTTCATGAAACAGCCCGGATCTTTGCTTCTTCCGTGTTTTATTTTATCTCGACGCTCTTCGGCAAAATTTTTACGCGTAGCTTCATTCGTTGTCATCATCATCTACAGCCTGTCTACTCCCACTGCAGGGCAAAGGTCTCTCCCATTAATCACCAATTATCCCGGTCCTGTGCTAACTGCGACCAATTTATCCCCGCAAACTTCTTGATCTCATCTGCCCATCCAACTTTATGCCGCCCCCTGCCGCGCTTGCCTTCTCTAGGGATCCACTCTGTCACCCTTAATGACCAACGGTTATCTTGCCTTCGCATTACATGCCCTGCCCACGCCCATTTCCTTAACACGCGTTTGTTCCCTGACCCACTCCGCTCTCTTCTTGTCCCTTAATGTTACACCTATCATCTTCCGCTCCACTGAACGCTGAGTCGTCCTCAATTTAAGTTGAACCCTCTAAGTGAGCCTCCAAATTTCTTCCCCGAAGGTGGTTGTAGTAATTGTGGTTCATTCGCTGTAGTAAAAACTAATTCAACGTGTATTCGCCGTTAAATAAGCTCTGATGCTCTCGGCTATGTACTTTCTGCAAAAAAAATTTACGGACCACAGCAACGTAGCCGGACCGCAGCCGCACCGCGGCACTGCTATCTCGCTCCGCGCGCTCATGCCGAGAGTGCCTCGAGTGACGCCAAACTTCACCCTCATTCTTGCGCGAGTGCTTGTCACGCTTCATGAATTTGGAGCGTTCGGTCGCTCTGCTAATGACGTTCGCGACGAAGGGAATTGTACACGCATCGCCGTTCATTGAGCACATGGCGGTGACACGCATAGCATACGACGGGAGATCAAACCACAGCGTTATAAGTGAACTGAGACTCGTTCTGTTAAAGCGGAGCTGTTCTAGCGCTGGTCTTGACGAGAGTCTCTGCTCGCATCGTGTTAAGCCCGTTCCACATGGTGCGAATTTCGCGTGCAAATTCGCAGATGCGGCACCGCAACTGCGGCAAAATGATCTACTCCCGTTGCTGTGACAAATTTGCAAAAGCTTGAAACAGCCGAACTTCTCCTGTGAACGCCGCTTGGAATTTGGCAATTTGTCACGGCAATGAAAAAAGAAAAATAGAACGTTTTGTCGTACGAGCCGCGCCGCGTCTGCGAATTCGCAGGCGAAATTCGCACCATGTTGAACGGGCTTTACGCTCTCTCTGTGGAAACCTGCTCCAGAGAAAGCCGGCCACCATGACTCGAGCAGCTTTCTCCAGTTAAAAAAAATATAAAAATAAAACAAAGCTCCTAGGATTTTCATATTTTCATGCAAGACGCCTCAATTGCCCCACAAAAAATGTCTTCCCAGCAATCCATCCGGGTTGAGAAGTGAAGCCCACTTTAATTGCACCAGTGTAGCTTAGTCTTTGTAAGCTGGCTTTTCAACGTGGTGTATTGCGCGCGAGTGAAGCATGGTCATCTACGGAGGGACCATGGTTACAGAAAACGTCTCCAACTCTTGTGTTGTTATCGAAAGTATCCCAAAACAGATTACATGGCAATTAGCTGCTAAGACGACTCTAGCATTGCGCACAAGAAAGAAGACGAGGCTAAACAGAATCTTCGCATAGGCAACACGTAGCTCCACTGTTCCTGCAGATTTTGCGCTGGGTGTAACTGGATTTACACCCAGTTTACACCCAAAGTGGCTGGGGTGCCCCCCCTGCTTCATGTGTATTCCTTAATATCTGTATTATTTGTTTGAAGTTTGCTGTAAGATTACTGTCATTGTTACCAGTTCAAATCACTTTTTTTAATGAAATGCAACTTGTATTTTGTCTTCGTGGACCCTCTGTGTAGCGATGATAAAGCTAGCAAAAAAACTCCAGGAAATAACAAACATTAACCATACGCTATATGCGGATGATATAACCATATGGACAACCAAAGGCTCATTGGCACAAAAGGAGGAAGCACTTCAAGAGGCAGCGAACTGCGTAGAATCTCTCGCCAAGGACAGCGGCCTCCGGTGTGCTCCAGAGAAGTCAGAAATAATCAGGGTCTATAACAGCAGATACAAAAGCCCGGGGGACCTAAATGTCATTCTCGAAGGACAAAAAATCAAAGAAGTCTCATTAATCAGGATACTCGGACTCTGGATACAGAGCAACCTAAAGGCCAACTACACTATACAGATGCTCAAGAAGACCACACAGCAAATAACACGAATAATCAGAAGAATAACAAGAAACAAAACAAGAATGACAGAAGAAGACACTCTCCGTCTGGTACAAGCCCTGGTGGTCAGCAGAGTGGCGTACAGCCTACCATATCACCGGCTAAACAAACAAGAGAACGATCGAATAGAAACGATATTAAGGAGAGCTTATAAAACCGCAATCGGACTTTCTCAGTGCACGGCCACGAGTAAGCTACAAAAACTGGGCATAACAAACACCTTTGCGGAGATCAAAGAAGCCACGCTGATCGCTCAAAAACAAAGGCTGCAACTCACTAGAACAGGCCGAGCCATACCCGAAAGAGTAGGCACGCCCGCTGATAAATTCAACATCGCAAGTAAAGTCGACATCGACAAGGACATACGCAGAAAATTATTTATATCACCAATACCAAGACACACGGACAAGACAGCCCACCAAAGAAGAAGAAAAGCAAGGATAGCATATCTAGAAAAAAAACTTCATGGAGACCTTAACACACTCTGCACTGACGCAGAAATGTACAAAAACAACAGAGATGCGGTGGCGGCTGTCATAGATTCTGACCACAACCTAATAGAGTGCTTGACTATGAATACAAATCCCGAGGAAGCGGAGGCCGCAGCAATAGCCCTTGGTTTTCCCACGGAGAGAGACAACAGAAGAGCCTGCACATAATTACGGACTCCAAGCAAGCATGCTACGACTTCGTTAAAGGAAGAATACCACGGGTGGCAGCAAACATACTGAACAAGATCAAAGGAAGACCACATGGCACGCACAGATTGACCTGGACCTCTGGTGACGAGGGAGTGGCAGGGAACGAAGCGGCTAACAGCACTGCCCGAGAATTGACGAACCGGGCGGGTGACAGCACGCCGTTTTTCACCCCACTTCCCAACGGCTATGGGGGAAGACTGGAAGCGCTCAGAACAGCCAGGGCACTCTACCCACCCCCCACAAAAAGCTAAACGCAACGGAAGCCACTTCCTGGAGACAGATTCAAACGAATACTTATCCGAACCTCCACAGGAATAGCCTTATTTACTCAGGAAAATACCGATCAGAACGTCCAACCTGCGGCAGCACTCCCACACTATACCACATCACCTGGGAGTGCAACAGCAATTGGCGTGAAGGTACAACACCAGAGAAAAAACTTGAGCTATGGGAGGAAGCCCTGGCCAGCTCGAGCCTGGAAGACCAGCTTCATCTGGTCAACCAGGCCCGGGAGAAGGCCAGACTCAGTGTAGCCCTGGACAAGGGAGCCCACCCATCAGCGTCACCAAAAGTCTTGTTTTTCAATAAAAGTTTGTTCCTCCTCCTCACAAGGGAGGGATGCTCGCCGTTGTCAGAAATCCACTAATTGATCTTAGATTTTTGCATCGGAAGGTGCACTTTGGGAGGGATGCATTACAGGCTTGCGCTGCAAACGTAAAATATGCACGGCATCTTGGCTATCGACGTTCCCGCGAATAGCAGCGCCACGTGTTGCTATTTCACCGCTCCGTCCACCGGTCACTTGCGATGGTATTTCTCTGCCGCGGCGGTAGATATTTCACCCCCTGGCTTTCCCCAATAGCGTGGAAGGTTGGCACCTGCAAACGCTTCAGCGCTACTCAGCGCGAGCTTGTATAACAGACGAAAAGAAAGGCGCAAACTGCTCACCGAGCTTGATGACTTCCGTCTCGGTCCTGGACTCCGGGTCGTAGCGCACGATCTCCTGGCCGCGGACGTCTTCGAAGATGAGCGTCGAGCTTCGCTCGTCCCAGTGGGGTCCTTCACCCAGGATGTTCTTCCTCTTGCTGGCGACTTCGACCTTCATTGTGACGACTCACTTGCGCTGACGTCCGACTTACGGCCCCGGTGGCAGCTCACGCTAGAGTGACTGGAAGCCGTGTCTGAAGCTACGCGCCGAGAGATGGCAGCGCTGCGCCGAGAACCTGCGCCTAGGACGAGATGTCGAAGCCCGCGCGCTAAGCCCCTGGCGACAGGTGCGAGTGATTATAAACGGCTTTTGCTACACTGGGCTTCAGTATCTGAGCAATGTGAAGAACTGGTTCAGGGACGCCATTCTGAGCCCGGTTTTTAAAAAAAAAAATGAACGCCATCCCACCCAGCGAAAGTGGATGTCACGCGCAGCTGTTGCAAACCACTACACATGCTGATGGGGAGGGTATGAAATATTCCTCGTTGTATCTGCGGGCTTGTAGCTTGCACTCGGCTTCTGTGGCGGCAAATGCTGTCCTGACGCATGGGCGAGAACATCTGGGTCCTGCCTATATATAGTCTGAAGCATGCGCTAATTTTCGAGTGACGTCAATCCCCCTCCCCTTTCTCAATCAGCTGCAAACCTCATTTTTAACAGAACTTATAGAGGGGAGTGGGTTCCCATTTTTCACCGGCGCCCTATCATCCATCTGCGGTTTCAAAGCTTGCTTTGTGGTTTTTTTGTCTTTACTCGAATACAGAGCTTAATGCTGAACGCCTGATAATCCTGGCGCACGCGCTCGGCGTTTGGGCGGGGACTGCTGGGTCCTGTCTGGGTTATTTGCTTACGGCACAAAATTTTCCGACCAACGAGAGGCTAACAGCGTAGCTGTAAAATGTCCGTTTCACTTCTGTTTCCAGACGTGATGGAGGAGTATTCGCGAGGCCTTCAATCAACACCTTGAACACAAACCAACGTCAACCGTGCTCGTCTTGTCTCATATGCGTGTCATCGGCTCTCAGCCAATAAGAGCTCGCTCGATGTGTGCACTTTTAAACGGGCATGGAATGGACATAACTCCGAATCCCGCCTCTGGAATCCAAGTTCCAAATGAAGGGACCGCGGGTTTGTTTTATTTGAAAATTTTCGCTTCCATACGTGTCCACCATTTCTGCACGTTGCGGTGTCATGAGAGGGAGCCGAAATTGCTGCGCTTCCTTCGTTGCGGGAACTGAGAGAGGAAGGTGAAGGCGCCAGAAGGGCGGGCGAGCACATGCTGCCATCACACCAATATTTTAACAGCGAGCCAACAAAACTTTTAACAGCGAAGTTGTTTAGGAAATGGTAATTTCGACTTGCATGAAAAAAAAAAATGGCTGGAAATTACGGTACTCCCTAATGCGATATTTGGGCGCAGCAGCAGTGCACTGAGGCAGCACTCACTCGTGGGTGTTCTCGACGGCATGCAGCGATGATGAGCGTCAGCGTCGGCGGCGAGAAGTGCATCTCAGGAAAAGACCGCGACCCGCGTCTTAGGCAGGGAACGCACACGATCGTCACGCGCACGCCCCGCCCCCCTCACGTTTTCGCCAGCGTCGCGCAGACGAGCGTCTCGTGCGGGCACAGCATACTGCGCGCACACTTTCGGAAAGGGCTCGCACCGCCACGGCGAACCGCCCTCCCAATTTCGCGACACTCCCCACCTTTGCTTTCTTTCATCGTTTGTTTTTTTCTTTCACTCGTCGGTCTTGCTACCGTTCACTCGGTTACGACGGCGACGCGGCTGAGCCCACAGACGGCCGCCAAAGGGCTGCCCCCTAAAAAATCGGGCTATTTGTGCGTTCTGGTTCTATTTGTGTTCGCGTTTCACTTGACCATGCATGCTAGGTTCACGTTACTGCGGACGGTGCACTGTGCACAATTGTTTCATAATATAGATACGGGTATAATAATGCCGATATTGTTGATGTGTTGGCTGCGCTTAGTTGGCACCCACTACAGTTTATGGTTGTGTAGCTAAATCATGCTTATTGTTTGTGGGCTAAAATCGGCGACCTAAATAAATTATGCCAATTAAGGTTTAGGACAAGAGCTTCCTATTTGGTTGATGGCTGCTTGGCTCGGTGTTTTGTTTGGTCAACCTTGATATTTAGCTATTTGGGTAATTTTTCAGGTGGTCCCCAGGTACTGTATTTCATAGACTGACTTCCTCATCAGAACGTGAAGGTATTACTTTTGTATAAGGAGCCACTGCAAGAGCAACAGGATGGAATGGCGTTCCATCACTTGAGGAGGAAGCAAGACGCCAAAAGATGCCAGGAAAGAATATGGTGCATCCCCTCTGGCTCTTTGCTCATGAATATGAAGTGGATATATGTCACAACGCTACGTAGTAAGTCATGCACTTGTAGCGTTTTATTAGTATGCATTCCGTACAGTATATGACCTCGGTTCTCCCAGCTTACGTTTACATGGCGGCAGTGAAGAAACAACCCGAGCAATACTTTTTGTTGCGTTTTTCCTTTTGTTTTTTAGTCAGTCACGTAAAGACGATACGCTCGATACACCTCTATGATTTGATTAGCATATTTTAGGTTTTTAAATATTTGTTTTAATTTGCTTGATTGCTTGCTTGCTTGCTTGATTGATTGATTGATTGATTGATTGATTGATTGATTGATTGATTGATTGATTGAGTGAGTGAGTGAGTGAGTGAGTGAGTGAGTGAGTGAGTGAGTGAGTGAGTGAGTGAGTGAGTGAGTGAGTGAGTGAGTGAGTGAGTGAGTGAGTGATGATGATGATGTTTAGAGTTTAATGGCGCAAGGCCGACTAAGGGCAAAGAGCGCCAAACAAAAGTGATTACATGCAAGTGACATGGAAGTAAAAGAACACTTTAGTAAAAATAAACAAAGTAAAACACAACGTAATGAAGATGACTGGTGTAAAGGGCCAGGTTGTCAACATGCATGATAAGAAATGAGATGCAAAAATTTTACGTCGGTGAGAAACTCGAAAACGCGTTTGATTGAAAACAGGGCTTCGTCTCCTAAGAAGAGTGATGGGTGTGGTGGAATATGTCGTGTGTGTAGTTGAGGGAAGTGTTTGCGTCGTGTAGTGTCGAGTGCCTTACATTGTATGAGGATGTGCATCACGGATAGGGCCTCTCCGCACCTACTGCACAGAGGTCTTGGAGACCCAGTGAGAAGGTGCGAGTGTGTTGCATGCGTATGCCCTATCCGTAATCTGGCCAAGGCGACTTCAGTGTATCTATTGCGTGTGTCGGTGGTGTATGGTCCCAAGTGTGGTTTTATTACGTGTAACTTGTTGTCTGTCTGTTCACTCCAGTGTGTTTGCCATGTTTTGCGAAGTTGTTGTCTAATGTGTGGTTTCACGTCAGTGTAGGGTAATGTGGTTATGTCTACTGCATTCGAGAGTGTAGCAGCAGCAGCCATTCGGTCCGCTGCTTCGTTCCCGGCTATACCACTGTGGCCAGGGACCCAGCAAAGAACCAGTTCAAATTTGCGTACATACACCGACATAATACCCTTGACTATTAGATTTACCACGTGATTTTTTGAAGACGTTGATGACGACAACGCCCGCACGACACTGAGGGAGTCTGTATATATAATGGATTGTGGGATGTGACTTTGAAGGATATGATTAACAACAAGAAGTACACCATTAGCCTCTGCCGTAAAGATACTGGTATTACTGTTAAGACTTCTAGTGACATTAAGGCCGGGCCCTTGCGCCGCGCAGGACACAGAGGTGGCAGTTTTAGAGGCGTCCGTATAAAATTCAGAAAATTGATACTTCTGCTGCAAATACAAGAAGTGCTGCAGAATTGCACATGTGGGAGCTCGGTTTTTATCTAAATGTGTGAAGGATGTGTCGCATGATACAGGGCGGAGATGCCATGGTGCTATAAAATCTGTTTGAGAACTTTGTATGGTGTCTAAAAAGGAGACAGAAAGCTCTGACGCTTCCTCTCTAACTCTGTAAGAGAAGGGCGCAGAGAACGATGGTCGGTTTAGGAGTAGTGCAGTCTGAGACGTATCATAAAAAGCCGATTTAAAAGGATGGTGTGGCATAGATGAAATTTTAAAAGCAAAAAGAAGATCTGTGTATACTCGCTGACGTTGTAGGTTCCACTTATTACACTCCACATAGAGGCTTTCGACCGGGCTAGTCCGGAAGGCGCCACATGCCAACCGGAGCCCCAGATGAAGCACTGGGTCCAGCATTTTGAGGGATGTCTTACTTGCTGACCCATAAACAACGCTTCCATAGTCTAATCGTGAACCTATCAGGCTGGTAAAAACACGTAAAAGAAGTTGTTTGTCAGCCCCATATGAAGAGTGGGAGAGAACCTTGAGTATATTCATGGCCTTTAAGCATTTATGTTTAAGTTGTTTTATGTGTTGAATGAACGAGAGCTTTTCGTCAAGGACTACACCTAAAAACTTGTGTTCATTTCTGACTGGAATTGAGACACCATTGAGTTTGATGTCTGGATCCGGCCGAATGCCGCGCCTTTTCGAAAACAAAACACAAGTACACTTCACTGGATTAAATTTAAAACCGTTGCTATCTGCCCAGCCAGCTAGCTTGTTAACACCAAGCTGGACTTGGCGCTCGCAGATAGACAGGTTACAAGACTTAAAAGATAATTGCACGTCGTCTACATAGATTGAGCAGGAAATGGTTGGTGGCAGAGCCTTCCGAAGAGAGTTCATTTTTACAATAAACAACGTGCAACTCAAAACTCCACCTTGCGGAACACCGTTTTCCTGCACATGAACCCTAGAGAGTGCAGTTCCAACTCGCATGCGAAACGTTCTTTCAGAGAGGTAACTGGCAAGCGTGTTCCACATGTTACCCGACATACCAAAGGACTTCAAATCGCTGAGGATGCCGTACCTCCAAGCAGTGTCGTACGCCTTTTCAAGATCAAAGAATACTGTCATACAGTACTGCTTATGCAGGAAAGCATCTTTAATATATGACTCTAACGCAACGAGTTGATCATTCGTAGATCGCCCCGCCCTAAAGCCCGCCTGGCAGCTCTCGAGAAGACCGTTGTACTCTAAGAAGTACACGAGTCTCCTGTTTATCATCTTCTCGAGGAGCTTGCACAGGCAGCTTGTCAGGGCAATGGGGCGATAACTGGCGGGAGAGGAAGGGTCCTTTCCTTCCTTCAGGAAAGCCACTACTATAGCCTCCCTCCAAGAGCGAGGAATGTGCCCCGAAAGCCATATGTTGTTGTATAGATGTAGGAGTGTTTCAAGAGTGTCTGGGTGTAGGTGTTGTATCATGGTGTATGTGATTTTGTCTGCACCTGGAGCTGAAGGCTTACATGTGCTCAGAGCAACCTTCAGCTCATGAATTGAAAAAGGAGAATTGTAAGAAGTGTGCGACTTGTTGTTATCACGCAGGGACTTCTTTTCTACAGATGTTTTGTGTTTCATGAAAGTGTTTGTGTAGTGTGCTGAACTGGACACGTGTTCGAAGTGTTGTGCAAGTGTGTTAGCCTGGTCTTCCAGCGTGTCCCCTGTTGTACTAACCAGGGGCAGGCTGTGTGTCTGTTGTCCTTTTAGTTTTCGTATTCGTGTCCAGACTTTATGTGTGTCAGTGTACGAGTTGATGGAAGTGAGGAAGGAGCGCCAACTCTCCCTTTTCGCCTCACGACGCACTCGCTTTCCAAAAGCCTTTGCCCGTTTAAAAGAAATGAGGTTATGTGACGTGGGGTACCGGCGAAGGACACCCCACGCCTTGTTCTGGGCCTCTCGCGCCCGCCTGCAGTCCTCGTTCCACCAGGGCCTCCTTGGGCTGCGGGACCCACTGGAGGCCTGGGGAATGGACTTTTCGGCGGCGTCGAGGATGTGCGCCGTGACGAGTTGGGCGGCTTCCTCCACGTGTAGGTGTTTTATGGTTGTGTGGTGTAGTTTAGATGTTTCTGTGAATGTACTCCAGTTTGCTTTGGATTCATTAAACCTGTTATGGGAAGATGGACTGCTCGGGCCTATACCTATATACGTTAATGAAGTGGGGAAATGGTCACTACCATATGGGTCCGTGCCCACACCCCACTCAAGACATGGAAAGAGAACTGCGGAACCAATAGCCAAGTCAAGATGAGAGTATGTATTGTGTCCTAAATTATGATATGTAGGCTGTTTTTTGTTGAAAAGGCATGCTCCGGAGGATGTAAGAAACTTCTCCAACAGGCGACCTCGGGCATCCGTTCTGGAGGAGCCCCAAAGAGAGTTGTGTGCATTAAGGTCGCCTGTTAGGATGTACGGTTCGGGCAGCTGGTCGACCAGCGCCTCGAAGTCAGAGCTCAAAAGTGTGACATCAGGAGGAATGTATATGGAGCATACCGTTATCAACCTATTAAAAATTATTGTGCGTATTGCTACAGCCTCAAGGACGGTGTTGAGAGCGACAGGGTGGCATGCTAGGGATTTTCGGGCTATTATGGCTACACCGCCCGAAGAGTGTGTGCAGCCATCCCTGTCCTTTCTGAAGACCATGTACCTATTTAAGAAATTTGTGTGCTTGGAATTCAAATGCGTCTCCTGAAGACACATCACACTTGGCTGATTAGCATGCAGTATTTCGTATACATCGTCAAGATTTTTAAGAAGGCCTCTACAGTTCCATTGAATTATGTTTTCTCTTCCCATTATTTAGTGTTGGAGCTACTGGAGTGTGTGTGTTTGTTTATGTGTCGTCTTTCGGGGCTGTGACTCTCGCCTTTTTTGGCTTGTCGGGAGGCTTTGGCGTCGGGACGCGTTCCTTGCGCTGCGTTGCAGGCAGGAACGGCCCGACATCCATCTCGTCGTCGGATGTCCGAGGGGTGCCCGACGGACCGGGCCCCCTGGACTTGGCCCCCCCTCGGGAGCCCTTCGTTTGAGCCGCCACCGCCGAGGGCGTCCGGGGCGCCAGAGGTGGCACAGGCGGTGCGGTGGCGGTGGGAACCGGTGCGGTGCCCGTGGTGTCCATCACCTCTGTACCCTCCAACGCACTGGAGGGCGGGGAGACAGAGGCGGGAGCGGCACCGGTCCCGACGGAAGAGGTTGCCACCACAACCGCTGCTGCCTCAGCAAGCGGCGTGGTGGCGGGTTGGGCTGCCAGAGGCAACCCAGGGGGGGGCGGGCGAGGGACCAGGTCAGACTCGCTGAACTGGGTCCCTGTGGAAACGAGACGCCGCTCCGCCCCCCGGCGAGCCGCGTCGGCGTACCTCCCCAGGGGGAAAGAGGCGAACCTCTTTCGCGCCTCTGGGAAGGTGATGTTTTCAGTGACTTTGATGGTGATGATTTTCTTTTCTAGTTGAAATTTTTCGCACTTGCGGGAGTATGCCGCATGCGGCCTCCCGCAGTTTACACAAGTGAGAGTTTCGGCTGAGCAGTTCTCGCTCGGATGATCGTGCGCCGCGCACTTTGCACACGTCGTTCGGCCACGGCAAGAGTTCGTACCATGCCCGAACCGCTGGCACTTAAAACAGCGCCGCGGGTTCGGGATGTACGGACGGATGGAGCAACGGATAAAACCTGCATTTATGTATTGTGGAAGAATTGCGCGGTCGAAAGTCAAGATAATGTGTTTGGTGGGAATCTCCTTGTCGTCTCTGCGGATGGTGATGCGTCTCACGGCAGTGACGCCCTGATCCTTCAAGCCGGCAAGGAGATCCGCATCGGTTTCGTTCAGGAGGTCTGTCTCGGATATCACACCCTGCGAGCTGTTGAGGCTCCGATGGGGTGTGACCCGGATGTCAAGATCAGCCAGTCTAGTCTGAGCTAGAAGCTTTGCAGACTGCTGCTTGTCATTTATTTCAATTAAGAGTTCACCAGACCTTTGTTTTTTACATTTATACGATTTTCCTACTATGGCTTCAAGATACTTGGCGATCAAGAAGACTGACTGAGATGCAAGAGGGTGGGTTGGATTGAGGGATTCCATCACAAGAAATCGAGAAAAATGGTCCGGTTCAGGAAAGGTTAACGACGGCAACGGAGGAAAGGATACTTCGGTGCGGCCCCTTTTCAGGGACCGATCACGGTTGGGGGGGGGGGGGGGGGGGGTTTTAGACAATACCATAAAGCATAGTATAAAAGCAGGGAGACGGGGGTACTTTCTTCCACAACCTTACCCTGATAGCTGAGGAGGTCCCGGAGCTCCCTGCCTGGTAAACAGACAGGGAGCCCATCCGCCGGAGCTTGACCTGGGCTCCGACGGCCACCGTTAGAGGTTTCCACCCTTCACCTTAAAAACACATCACCACGGTTGGATCCAGCTTATGTTTGGGGGCTCGGGGTCCGCGGTATCGCCAGTACCGTCACCAAGATTGCTCAAGGTGCCCCGTGCGGGGGTGAGTGAGTGAGTGAGTGAGTGAGTGAGTGAGTGAGTGAGTGAGTGAGTGAGTGAGTGAGTGAGTGAGTGAGTGAGTGAGTGAGTGTTTGTGAAGTTTAACGCGCCGACGCTACACAGGCGAGGAGGCACGTTGTAGTGGAGTGCTCCGGATTAATTTTGATTACCTGGGGATCTCTACGTGCTCCGAAATGTGGAACACACGGGCGTTTTCGCTTTTGCCCTCCTTCAGTAAATTGTTTTTTTTTTTGTTTTTAGGTTTCCCGCGGAGGACAGTGGTTGCCAGACTTCGTTACCTAAAGCCAACGACGACTTTTAGTTTCGTTCGGTTATATATTTCTTGTTGATGATGGTTGGAGTTTAATGGCGCAATGCCAACGAGGGCAAAGAGCGCCAGAGAAGAAGTTATTTAATGAAGAGAAGTGATTACCACAAAAATGTAGGTATAAAAACGTGCAAACCGGACATAGTAAAATCAATTAAACAAAATGGTGATGGCTGGTGTATAGGGCCAGATATGATTATGCGTGATAGGAAATGAGGTTTAAAAGCTTAGCGTCTCACAAATACTTAAACAGGCGTTTCACGGAAACCATGGCATCGCCACCCAGAAACAACGATAAATATAGGGGAATATGTTGTCTGTAGAGTTCTCTGAAGTGTTTGTGTCGTGTTGTGTCGAGTGCCCTGCATTGAATGGGTATGTGAACTACGGATAGGGCTTCTCCGCACCTGCTGCACTGGGGTCTAGAAGATCCAGTGAGCAAATAGGAGTGCGTGGCGTGGGTGTGCCCTATCCGTAGCCTAGGCAATACAACTTCCGTGTGTCTGTTTTGTGTGTCAGTGGTGTATGGTCAAGAGCGTGGTTTGTTTCTCTTGTCTCTACTGTTACCTTCATTTTCACTATTACAAAGATTAAATGAGAAGAAAAAATCTGAGGACCCCAAGATTAAAGATCCTGGCTTAATCCCGAGTCAGACGAAAAAAGTTAAGGGAGCGTTTGTCCCTCGCACCGCGTCAGCGTGATTTTGCCACGGACCAAGAAAGTGATGCAGTTCTAAGGAGTTCCCTCGTAGAAGTCGCACAAGAGTTCTTTTCGCTTTTTCGCGTTGAATTATATGCTGCGGGCAGTAACACAATATATGTCGTGTCTTCTCTCACCGAGCACAGAGGGTACAATGGCGTGTCCGCCCAGCCTGTCTTAACCTATCTTAAAAAGAAAACTACCAGTGAAGCCAACGTTCAGGCGTAGTCGGTGAAGGACTTCCTTAGTTTGCTTTGCTAGGCCTCGCGGAAACAGGAAATTGCAGTGAGGGTCAATCGCGTGCAGAGGCAAGGGTATCTTAAGAGGGTCCTGCCAAGCTGATAGCTGCAGTTTCCATCCCAGTGCATTCATCGTCGTACTTCAGTCTTGTCTGGAATACGGGATTCAAATAGACAGAAGCAGACTGTGCGCCTATTGTAGCTGCGGCAACATGCCAAACATGCCAAACGAAATGCCTGATACAACAAGTTCAGCAAAAGAGAAAACCATGAACTTTCGTGCACCGTGACGTGTTCGACATTAAACCGTGGAAAAATTCATAGGTCCAGCACAAGCTATCTCGCTCAGAACTCCGACCGATCAGGAACGTACCAAAATCCACTGTACGAAAGTGACGTTTCGCATAGAGCGAGACGTAGACTTGGTTATAAGTGCATAAAGGTCGTAAAAAACTTTGCACAACACTAAAACGTTTCTGTGCAATTTATTGTCGAACGTTGCTGCCCATACATTTCAATTATGTAACTGCTATGGCTCTAGAACTGGGTATAGCAACGTGTTAAACTTGAAGCAGCGCACAAAGCAAGCTTTCGCCCTCAATATTAGCTGCGCGAAAATATTTTGCATTATACATATTAACTCCCAAGTAATCTCTTCACAAAAAACTGCGATGGAGCGACAAGCTGTCCATGGCAGTGAGCACCGGATTCGTGAAGAAAAAAAATCGGTGTCCCGCCGCGCAGGGGTAGTATAAAAATTCTGCAGTCAGGATGCGCCCAATGAGGTCCGCAGCCAAAGCAAAAAAAAAAAAGTACAGCTACAACAGCTCCGGGATGGGAGAGAACGGTCCCAGCCGACAAACATAACTTCTTTGTCTACAGAGCCAGCAGTGTCCAATACGGTAAAGACACTGCAGCACCAAAAATCAGCCGGAGAAGAGCCTGCCATGATAACGGCGATTGGAAAGTCGCCATCGATTTCCAATTCGTGCAAAGCAAGACCCCATCTCGGAATGACCGCAACGTATACTTACCAAGAGAGGTCGGATGCAGCTGTCGAGACCTCCGGAGCGCAGTGACATAGATAAGGCCGATGTCACTCGTCCCTAGTTCTTTACAAACACCTGTGCATGACGTTATCACGCCAGGCGCGTACGAGTGGCTCGGTGAGCAGGAGAGGTAAGGAAACCGCGTGATAAGATATGTTGCAATAGCGTCTTACAACAGGCCTCGGTGTGCAGCAGCCGTGTCGCTCAGAGGCTATTAAAGACGATGGTCTTCCTTGGGCTGCCTAAACACGCAAATTTTGGCCTGTGTTTGTCACTCGATTCCACTACCCGGCCAAAGTGAAGGTATATCCTTGAACACGAAGTATGTGTAGACAAGACCATTTCAAACGACTAAAATTGCTGCCATGGCTCTTAGATGTCCACATTATTTCGCACTGAGGGGAGCTCGGGACGTATTTGAGGTAGAATATACGTGAATAACTGACAGTGTACTACCGTTCTTTTAATGAAGAATTCACGTTGGATTGGCTTTAACGATATAAATGAAGAAAAACACCCTTTAAATACAGTAGCTAAAGGATGTTGTATAGAAGCAAACATTAAAACAAAAGATGTCGGCCCGAGCTGCTTCAAAGAACAGAACAAAAGGTTTTCTAGAGATGGCACGCGACCATCATTGCCGATGCGCGGGAAAATTGAATTGAAGAAACCTTCGTTGTCCTCATTATGCGAGGAACGGGAGGGGAGGAAAACAGCATGAGGGGTGGGAGAGGTTAAGGTGATACGTGGCAAAAGCGGTCGTCTTGACATTTCGAAAAAGAACGCCTCATATGTGAATTAGTTTTGAAAGTCCACCTATTTAAGACTGGTTGTTTTGGAGTTTGTACTGGAGTCGAAAACAGGCATCCAGAGAAGTAGCCGAGAGAGTTAGCACCACAATGGTTACGCACGCTGCCAGCGGTGGTTCAAGAGGTTGTCTTGTGGACGCGGCGGTGACGTCACATCACGTCAGCAGTGACTTCACGTTAAGAAAACAGGTGCACCCCAGCCATGGAGAAAGAAAGTAGTGCTCGCGTTAAACATTTCATCCCTTTATTGTTAATTTTGCACAAAAAACTTTTTCTGTTTTTTTAACTTGTGGACCCTATGAGCTTACAAATAAAAAGGTGAGCTTGTGCTGCAAGTAATTAGCGATTTACAGGAGTGTCGTCTAATTAGGTCATGAGGCAATTAAAGTTTTATTTCCAGCAAAAAATTGTCTTGAATGTTTTCGGAAATTTTAAGAAGCACTAAACCCAAACACAACATATAAATCTGGTAGCGCAGGTGTTTGTATATTTTAAGCCATGCCACCAAACAAGGACGTCGCTCCTTCGGGTAACCCCAAGGTCAGCCTGGCCTTCACTGCAACGCCTTCCTCTTTCTATCCCCCAGTTCTAGAAAGAAAACGAATAATGTGATATCTATAGGATATCTATAGGAAGAGTTATCAATTAAGAACTGTTTTTACAAAAAAAAAAACTAGCTGCTTGGGGTTTCTTTTGGATGTGCTAGAGAAATTTTGAGTAATGTCCTTGGACACCAGGACCCACAGGGTTATAACAGCGAACGGTCTTCCGCCGTCTTAATAAGCTCGCACCGAGTGTGTGAGTAATAAGTCCTGGAGCGTCTGCGTCTGCGGCACCATGCGTCAGCAGCTGCAAATGTGATTGATGATTTCTGGGGTTTAACGAGCCGAAGCTGCCCCAGGGCTTAGGTGCGCCGTATTAGAGGGCTCCGAATAACTTTTGAACACCCGGGGATCTTTAACGTGCGCCGAAATCTCGACATACGGGCGTTCTCTCTTTTAGCCTCCACCAGAAAAGCAGTCACGGCGGCCGGTATCGAACCCTTGTCCTTGGACTCAGCAGCACAACTGCTTAGCCACTGAGCTACCGCGGCGGGTGCGTTCCCCGATGTTACATTCTTAAGTATCTCATCATTTTTGGCTGACATTATTAGTAATGCACTCTTGATTAGTGCGCCATCACTAGTGCATAAGTAAAAAAAATTCTACGCGCCTTTTTTCACACCATTTCACCGGCAGTGACATTCGCAGTCACCTCCTTTTCACCGTCATCACTTCAAGAAAACTAGTGTAGTCCTCAACGGCCGCATTAATAATTTTACATAGTAAATTTTGTAACTGAAACCTGGAGTTATCACCCATAGATAAATGCAGCAGTATTACGGGAAACTAAACGCGCGCAACTTCAAGTCGTTTTGCTGTACTCTCCATACGCTAGCAGTAGATCCAGGTCCAATGGGCATGCGCAGTGGCGCCAATCACGCGGAGACCGGCTTCCTCCTCGAGGAACGCCACTGTCAACCTGTTTTCGGGAGAACTGCCCTGGCGCTACAAAAATTTCGCAAGTCTGGAGGTTGATACCCAACACCCATTGACCACAACCGGGAGACAAAACAAATATTTACTCGTGCAATAGTATACACGCTAGCCGGCAAACTCATAGGCCGCCTTCCCCTTAACTCCCAGCTCAGTGACTTGGAAGAGCAGGCCGTCTTCCGGTTGCGTGGCATCCGGCATGAAGCGGGCGGAAGTGACGTAGAGGGTGTCGAAGTTTTTGCCGCCAAAGCAGCACGACGTCGTGTACTTGGCCGGAAAGTTTATCTTCGTCAGTACTTTCGCTGCGATAAGAAGGAAAAATAGAAAAAAAAGGTCACAGCACGCAGTGCGTTGGAAAAATATATAGGAAATGATTGAGACTTTGGGGAAATGACCTAAGTTAGGCAAACGACAGTCACGAGAAATGTTTATGTGCGGCAGGGACGCACAAGCAGCTGAAGTTATGTCTGAAGAGCTCGAAAGAAGATGAGCGCGTTTCTTTTACCAATTTTCGCAACACGCTCGTCAGTCATGTTTCGCATGGCTGTTGTTATATAGTCTTTTTCATACTCACGCGAACTTTGTGAGTGTGAATGTAAAGCAAAAAGGCGTGAAGCAATACCGACGTATTTTCCGGAGGCTATAGCCACTATGGAGAAAGCGAATAAAGTACATTTAGAAAAAAGGAAGAAAAAGTACTAATGAAAAAATTCCAGAAACTCCGATTAGGCTCAGATGGCACAGGACAGGAGAGATTGGAGAGCTATGGGACAGACCATCCTGCGGTTGGTGATGATGTTGACCTGAAGAAGGTTGTTTTGGACGGACCTTTTTAACGAAAAATACAGAAGAGGATCCACGCTACCATTAATGGCCTGAGCCACAGGTGACACTCACTCCTTGATCCTAAAGCATTAGCAAAAAAATTTCCCCACGTTTGCGTGTTCGGATCAGTTAAACTCAGTATGCACGACTTTGCGTAAAGGTTGGGAACGCGTGTGAAATCGGTGTGACATTTTTCCAGCCTCGCTCAACACGCAGCTCCATTCATCGGAGGTGGCAACAAGTCAAAACGCACACCTGACCATTTGATCACAAAGCACACATTTTCGCGCTAATTAACAGGTCGAGCTATTCACAATGACGAAGGCCGGTCTTCGTATTATTCCTTTTAAGACTTGTTTTTGTCTCTTTAACGCTAACAATCTTCACTTATACCGTCAAAATGAGCTGCACGGTCCCCATGAAAAAGAAACGAGTGTGAATAAGTACAGCTTGCGAAGTAAAGCTGTAAGCAAAAGAAGCATGATGAGCTGTGGAAGATTATCGGCAACTAAGGGTTTCAGCACAAGGACTTATCGCAGCACGCGCGCACACTGCATACACAAGTACCCACCTGTCTCGGGATCGATCTGCACCACCGCCCCTGCACTGAAGCAGGTTAACCAGATCTTGTCGTTAACGTCAATGGTCATGCCGTCTGGAATGCCGAGCTGCTGGTAGCCGGGAGTAACCTTGAAGTCTGCCACCACTCGTCGGTTGCCTGCGGAGAGCGTGCACTTTAAGAGGAAGTTTCGCACCCTGATATCACCGATACAGATCACGCCGGCTGAACATGGCTACCAGAAGAAAACAAAAAAGATCACGCGCACCGGTCGATGCAAATATGGATGTCGTAATAACTGGTCGCTTGTTCTTGACAGTTGCTACACCGTCTCCGCACCGCCGTTTCTGGCGAAAACGAGTAGCTAGGAACTAACCGTTGGGCTAAATTGGTTGCACTTTCCGCAAAGTCCGGTGATGAGCCAATAAAAGAACGAAGAAACAGGGGGAAGCGTCCAGAAGCTGGAATATTACCATGAGATGCGTTCGAAACACCTTTGCACTAAGGAATTAGGGAAGCAGCTGTAGTGAAGTGATTTGATGCACAATTACGCGCCTAAAAAAACGAGCACATCTCTCCTAGTTTTTTTAAATGTGAAACATTGTCTGCATCATAATGCCGGCATTAAAGATGATGATGATGATGGTTGGGTTTTTATGGCGCAAGGCCGACTAAGGGCAAAGAGCGCCAGAGGGAAGTTTATTTAATGAAGTGAAGTGGTTACAAAAAAAAATGTCAACCGAACATAGTAAAATCAGTTACAGATAATGGTGATGGCTGGTGTATAGGGCCAGATTTGATTATGCGTGATAGGAAATGAGGTTAAAAAACTTAATGTGTGAAAAATACTCAAACACACGTTTAACAGAAACAATGGCTTCGTCACCTAGAAACTGCGATGGATGTAGTGGGATATGTTGTCTGTAGAGTTCTCTGAAGTGTTTGTATCGTGTTGTGTGAAGTGCCTTGCATGTGAGTAGTATGTGCACTACGGATAGGGCCTCTCCGCACCTGCTGCACTGGGGTCTAGAAGATCCCGTCAGCAGATACGAGTGCGTCGTATGGGTGTGCCCTATCCGCAGCCTACCCAAGGTGACTTCCGTGTGTCTGTTGTGTGAGTCAGATGTGTACCGTCCCAAGTGTGGCTTTATTACATGTAGTTTGTTGTCTGTCTGTTCATCCCAGTGTGTTTGCCATGTTCTCCGCAGGTGTTGTCTTATGTGTGGCTTGAGGTCTGTGTAGGGTATCGTTGTAATGTCTACAGTGTTCCTGAGTGCAGCAGCAGCAGCCCTCTCATCTGCGAACTCGTTCCCAGCGATCCCAGCGTGTCCTGGGACCCAGCAGAGGACCAGCTCATGCTTCTGCGCATACACAGACATGATAGTGGTAAATACAAGATTAACTATGTGGTTTTTGGGGGGCTTGTGTGATGACAGTGCGCGAACAACACTCAGAGAATCTGTGTAGATGATAGACTTCGGAATTTGATTTTCAAGTATGTGTCGTACAATGAGTAAAATTCCATATGCTTCTGCTGAAAAAATTGTTGTGTGGACGCTCATGGTTCTGGCTGCACTGAAATTCGGACCATGAGCAGCGCAGGAGACCATAGTGGAGGTTTAAGATGCGTCACTGTAAAATTCTGCAAGTGGGTATTTAAACTGCAGAGACAGAAAGTGCTGCAGTATTGCAGCTCGCGGTACCCGATTTTTGTCAAGTTTCATAAAAGAAAGGTCGGAGGACACAGGACGAACTTTCCAAGGCGGTAAAATGTCTGAAAAGGATGATCTGTACACATCTAAAAACGAAGCGCTCAGATCCGAGGCTCGCTCTCTCACTCTAAGTGAAAAGGGCAGAGGAACGGATGGGCGATTTACAAAGAGCAGAGATGTTGATGTATCGTTAAAGACAGGATAAAAAGGATGATTATTCAGCGATTAAATTTTAAAAGCATAAAGCAAGTCCATGTATGTTCGTTGGTTCTCAAGGCTCCACTTATTACACTCGACATAAAGACTCTCAGCAGGGCTGGTGCGAAAAGCACCCGACGAAAGACGAAGGCCCAAGTGTAGCACTGGGTCAAGAATTCGCAAGGCTGTCTTAGTCGCCGACCCATATACCACACTGCCATAGTCCAAACGAGACCCAACCAAAGCAGTATACAAGCGAAGCAAGAGTTCTTTGTCGGAACAATAGGTTTGGTGGGAGAGAACCTTAAGTATGTTCATTGTTTTGAGACATTTATTTTTAAGTTCCTTGATGTGGGGAATGAATGTGAGTTTGTGATCAAACACCACACCTAAGAACTTGTGCTCCTTGTTCACAGGAATCGACACGCCATTAAGATGAATGTCTGGGTCCGGATGGACCCCACGCTTCCGAGAGAACACAACGCAGGAACTATTTGCAGGATTCAATTTAAAACCATTCTTGTCTGCCCAGCCGGCAAGTTTCTTTACACCAAGCTGGATTTGACGTTCGCAGATTGACATATTACATGATTTATAGGATATCTGGACGTCATCTACATAGATGGAATAAGAGATTGTGGGTGGCAGTGCCTTACCAAGAGAGTTCATTTTTACTATGAAGAGAGTGCAGCTTAACACACCACCTTGTGGCACGCCATTTTCTTGCACGTGAACCCTTGAGAGAGCACCACCGACTCTCACTCGAAACGTTCTTTCTGACAGGTAACTGACAAGAGTGTTCAACATGTTACCCGAGACACCGAATGACTTTAGGTCACTGAGGATCCCGTACCGCCAAGCGGTGTCGTAGGCCTTCTCGAGGTCGAAAAACACATTTACACAATACTGTTTATGAACGAAGGCATCCTTTATATACGATTCAAGAGATACGAGTTGATCGTTCGTGGATCGCCCCGCCCTGAAGCCTGCCTGGCAGCTCTCGAGAAGACCATTGTACTCGAGGAAGTACACGATCCTGCGATTGATCATCTTCTCGAGAAGCTTGCACAGGCAGCTCGTCAGGGCAATAGGACGGTAACTTGATGGAGACGACGGGTCCTTTCCCTCCTTCAGGAAACCTACAACTATAGCCTCCTTCCAAGAGTTTGGAATGTGCCCCGAAAGCCATATCTTGTTATATAGGTGTAAGAGTGTTAGAAGAGTGTCTGCGTGTAGGTATTGTATCATTGTATATGTGATGTTGTCTGGGCCTGGAGCTGAGGGTTTACACGTGCTCAGAGCAGCCCTCAGCTCATGCAGTGAAAACTCTGAGTTATAAGAAGATGTTGACCTATTGTTATCTAGTATAGGCTTCTTTTCGGCCGTTTGTTTGTGTTTCATGAAAGTGTTTGTGTAGTGTGCTGAACTGGACACGTGTTGGAAGTGTTGTGCGAGTGTGTCAGCCTGGTCTTCGAGTGTGTCCCCTGTTGTGCTGACCAGAGGCAGGCTGTGTGTTTGTTTTCCTTTGAGTTTACGTATTCTCGTCCATATTTTCCGTGTGTCTGTGTAGGAGTTAATTGATGTTATGAATGCACGCCAACTATCGCGTTTTGCCTCACGGCGCACACGTTTTCCGAACGCCTTGGCCCGTTTGAACAAGAGGAGGTTACTCGACGTGGGGTACCGACGAAGGATACCCCACGCCTTGTTCTGGGCCTCTCGCGCCCGCCTACAGTTCTCATTCCACCACGGCCTCCGCTGGTGGAGCGGGGCACCAGAGGCGTGGGGAATGGACCTTTCGGCGGCGTCGAGGATGTGCGCCGTGAGCAGTTGGGTAGCTTCTTCAACGTGTAGGTGTCCTATGGATGTGTGGTGTAGTTTGGATGTCTCTGTAAATGTATTCCAGTTAGCTCTTGCTTCATTAAACCTTTTATGGGAAGATGGACTGCTCGGGCCTGTACCTATATGCGTTAATGAAGTGGGGAAATGGTCACTACCATATGGGTCTGTGCCCACGCCCCATTCAAGACATGGAAAGAGAATTGCAGAACCAATAGCCAAGTCAAGATGTGAGTATGTGTTGTGACCTGTGTTATGGTATGT